>NC_139518.1:6350410-6730410 GCF_947247035.1 Vipera ursinii
AACGGCAAGAGGCTGGAATTACGCCTGCCAAATTTATAGCTACAAAAACAAACAAGACACGAACCAAGAAACAGGAGCTTTAAGAAACATGAACTATCCAAGCGGTTGCCTTCAGCAAACCAGCCCTCCCCACACATTCCCCTTATATAGAGTTCAGGGCGTGGCTTCTCTCTGCCTCCTTCCGAGAAGCCCCACTGCCTTCCTCTGTTTACTCCTAATTGACTGCCTCCTGCATCGGGCGTCCTTGAACAGGGCCAGCTGTGGGTCATCTTCATCCACGCTGTCAGGCTCACACAGCTGGGTCTCTGTGGTGACCAAGTGGGAGGGGCCTGGCTGAGGGCTCTCATTAGCAAGATCTTCAACCCCCTCAGCAAGGTCTTCAACACCCCCCTCCTCCTTCTCTGAGTCATCCGACCCAACTGCCGAACCCACAGGCTGACCCTGAATCACAATAGAACAGGGCAGTTCGACTAGCAAAAGGAAGGGCAGGCTTGACACAACAGTCCCCCCCCCACCGCACCGCGAGTACATTAAAAAAAGGGGGGGACTCAGACCAAACGGCGATTTATATTCTGCTTTGTACAAATCCCACCTTCAGAGTTCAGCTTAAGCAGTAAAAGCACTGGCAGGGGAATTGAGATGAGGGCAGGGGCGGGGGGCGGGTGGGGGGATGGGGGTGGAGAACTGGAAGCTGCACCCCAAGAAAAGGCCGACAGCGCAGGAGCTGGAGTTCAGCCTGGAAAGTTGGAGGAGGCAGAAGAAGAGGACCGCAGGAGAGGAGGGGCAGATAGGACGGTCATCTTTAAGCACCTGTAAAACATCTGGAAAGTGTTTAATGAACGTCACATGGAAGGAGGAGAGCAAGTTCTATTCTTGATTATTCAGAAAGGTGAGATATGGAATCAAGGGGAAATTGAGAAACATTCAGCCCAGAAGAACAGTTTGGTGATGGAATTAAGAACCTCGGATAGTAATCACCCTTCCCTTCCCTTCCCTGGATGGGTTGAAGGAGAGTCTGCATAGATATTAGCCAGGCTGCTTTGAAATGTATTCCTGCACTGAGCAAGGGGTATTTCACAAGTCCTCCCAACTCTGTTGCTGTAGTCACACATGCTTAATAAGGTCCGGTCAAGACCTAGCAGATTCAATTGAATAACATGCTAAGCTTGATTAATATCAAACTTGATTAGGTGTTTTTCTTTTTTGTGCTGCACAATGCAGAACAAACCCACTCTAATTAGTTAGTCATGATTTGGTATATTATTTGGATTCCCCAGTGGGTAACTTCACTAACCGAGTTAAGCCTGTTTGCTTAAACAAGAATTCACATAATTGGATCAATTGAAGACATGGTGACCGTGGGCACATAACACAACAAGTCAGGTTAATGTGATCTGTGTCAGCTCTCTGAGAATTAGAAAACTGAGCAGATCCCACCCACTTTTTTCATTTATGATTCAGGGCCCATTAAGTGTGTTTGCATTTTATGTTAGCGTTCTGAGTTGGTAGGGTTTCCTCAGATTAGTAGCAAGAGGGGATTAATTTTTCATCCCTTACTTGTTAGTTTTTAAAGCTTCCAGGAGTCTTGAAGGGTTTGGTAACATAATGGTTCCATAATAAAATAAAACCAGCTGGTCATTTGCATTCTTTTGGCCCCAATGACCCTCTAAAACAGAGGTCTTCAAACTCGGCCCTTTTATGACTCATGGACTTCAACTCCCAGAATTTCTCAGCCAGGCATGCTGGCTGAGGAATTCTGGGAGTTGAAGTCCATGAGTCATAAAAGGGCCGAGTTTGAAGACCCCTGCTCTAAAAGAATGCAAATGGCCAGCTGTCTGCAAGGAATATAAATCCTTCCATTCCCCACCATCCAGTCAGAACTGAAGAAGCTTCTTGGATGAGAAGCGAAACATCTTCAAAGAAAAACAAGAAAATCCAGTTGCCTCCTGGAAAAGCACCTTTGGGACACCTGTGGATCAAGGTACCACACGACTATTTGAGCCAGGAGAATGAGAAAGGTGCCAGGCAGTCATGAAGGCTGGCTTCTTTTTGCAGTAGTGATGAAGAACTCCCCATTCCCTTCTAGCACAGATGATGTTATCTAGTTGGGTAATGAAACGTCTGCAAGCAAACCAACAAGCTCTGAGAGCACCAAGGACCCCACAGTTCAATTCTGAGCTGCATATATTCTCTTCTATCAGAAGAATTCATGTGTAACGCAATTATTTAGACAGTCTAGATCAGCAACAGGGCTAAAACGGCTAAGGACAGGCTTGGGGAAGGAGATATGCCCAATGTGAAGGTAACCCATTTTGCTGAAATGGAACCCCAGTTTTGGGTGGAGGGGCTGTACGAGCTCATTCACAGAAAGCATTCATCCAAACAGAGGAAGAAGCAGAATATAAGAGTGCAGAGAAGAGCAACCAAGATGATTAGGAGACTGGAAGATCAAACATATGAAGAGCAGTTGCAGGAATTGGGCTTGTCTAGTTTAGTGAAAAGGGACACAGTGGCTCAGTGGGTTAGGACGCTGAGCTTGTCAATCAGAAGGTCGGCAGTTTGGCGGGTTGAATCCTGAGTGCCGCATAGCAGAGTTGAGTGCCTATTACTCGTCCCAGCTTCTGCCAACCTAGCAGTTCGAAAGCACATAAAAACGCAAGTAGAAAAATAGGGACCACTGCGGTGGGAAGGTAACAGCATTCCGTGCCCCTTTGGCGTCTAGTCATGCCGGCCACATGACCACGGAGACGTCCTCGGACAAGCGCTGGCTCTTCGGCTTTGAAATGGAGATGAGCACCGGCCCCTAGAGTTGGAAACGACTAGCACGCATGTGCGGGGGAACCTTTACCTTTACCTAGTTTAGTGAAAAGAAGGACTAGGGGTGACACAATGGCAGTGTTCCAATGTTTAAGATGCTGCCACAAAGAAGGGGGGGTTTCAACCTATTCCCCAAAGCACCTGAAGGCAGGACAAGAAGTAATGGATGGAAACTAATCAAGGAGAGAAGCAAACTGGAACTAAGGAGTAATTTTCTGTCCAGTGAGAACAATTAATCAGTGGGACAGCTTGTCTCCAGAAGTTGTGAATGCTCCAACACTGGAGGTTTTTAAGAAGAGACTGGGCAACCAATTGTTTGAAATGCCGTAGGGTCTTCTGCTTGAGCAGAGGGTTGGACTAAAAGACCCTCAAGGTCCTTTCCAACTCTATTATTCTGATATTATTCAGTTAAGGTCCTCCCCGCTTTCCCCCCCCCCAGTACTTCCAGAAATCCCACAACCAAGTTACAAAACCAAGTGTTTCCTCTCGCAACTTGTATTCGCCACCCATCCAACCTCTTTCAATTGCAAGGGCCCATCCACCCACCTCAGCACATTGCCGACAGGGTGTTACAGGCCATTCCCTAGGAAGAAGCTTCCAGGTGTGTCGGGGCTGGAGGAGGAGGATGGGCATTGGAATCCCAGCATGTCCGGAGAGGACTAGTCTTTGGAAGGATGAGGAAAAGCTTGCAAGTGGCGTGCATACTGAACAGGATGGCGCATCTCTTTTTAATGGGTTGGTTGGAAGGATCTGCTCACAAGACCCAGGATGGAAAAGAGAGCAGGCACGGCAGTGAATGGGTCTCTCTCTGTTTGTTTTCCCCTCTCTTCTTTAGGAGCCTCCTTTATGCCAAGATCTGCATCTGTGGCAGTTGGCACAGTCAAGCTTGTCAGAGCCCTCCTCTAAAAGCTCAGAGTCTATCCATTGAAAAGCCGGGCCAGCTTTTTATTCATAAAAATTTTTTTTGAATGAGAGTGCAGCTCTGAGCTTCCCTCCTCCACTTGACATTCTGGAATGAGACTTGATGTTGCCGCTGCTGCAGCTGGAGGCTGAAGGGAAGAGACAGAAAGCGGAGGGGGGGGAAGGGACAGACGAAGAACCATTCCACAAAAACTGGACAACACATTGGTCTCCGGCAAGGATTGAAGCGGTCCATGGGATGATTTACGGATAGGCAGCATTTATGCAGACATTCCTTTGCCTGAGTGAGATGAATGCAATGGTTATGAGCAATGGAGTCGGAAGGGATCTTGGAGGTCTTACAGAATGTAGCCCAACCTCCTGCTCAAGCAGGAAACTCTATACCGTTTCAGACAAATGGTGGTCCAATGTCTTCTTAAAAGACTCCAGTGATGGAGTACCTAGAACAGGGGTCTTCAAACGCGGCCCTTTTATGACTTGTGGACTTCAATTCCCAGAATTCCTCAGCCAGCATGCCTGGCTAAAGAATTCTGGGAGTTGAAGTCCACAAGTCATAAAAGAGCCCCGTTTGAAGACCCTGACCTAGAACATCCGAAGGCAAGTTCATTGTTTTCACTGTAAGGAAGTTTCTCCTTAGTTCCAGGTTGCTTCTCTCCTTGATTAGTTTCCATCCATTGCTTCTTGTCTTGCCTTCAGGCGCTTTGGAGAATAATTTGACCCCCTCCTCTTTGTGGCAGCCCTGAGATATTGGAAGACTGCTATCATGTCACCCCTGGTCCTTCTTTTCATTAAACTAGACGTATCCAATTCCTGCAACCATTCTTTATATGTTTTAGCCTCCAGTCTCCTGTTCATCTTTGTTGCTCTTCTCTGCACTCTTTCTAGAGTCTCAACATCTTTTTTACACCGTGGCGACCAAAACTGGACGCAGTATTCCAGGTGTGGCCTTACCAAAGCATTGTAAAGTGGTATTAACACTTCACGTGATCTTGATTCTATCCCTCTGTGAATGCAGCCTAGCACTGTGTTGGCTTTTTTGGAAGCTGCAACAATGGTGGACTGTTCACTATGAAAAACAAAACAGACAAACAACAACACCTACAACCCTCCAGGTTTGATTCAAAAAGGCTGGTTCAGTTCTCTGCCCAGGCTTAAAGAAAGCGGGACGAATCTACCCTACTCTACTAAAGTTGCTGGATTCACACAACACCCTTCACCCAGATATTGAATTCATTGTTTTCTAAGTTCACCCAGTGTTACAATACATCCGCCAATGGGGTGGATTTGAACAAGTCAGTAAGCCAAAAACAAACAAAGTTGAACACTAATTAAACTTAACATCTTGTGTGAACACAGCCACAATGTTTTTGACTGACCTAGTTCACATATGTTGTGTGAAGCTGATTGCAAGTGATGTAACTGGGTCAAAGTTTCAAAAGCTGGCCCAAGGTTAAAGCTTAATGGGTAAGCAATCTTGAGCCAGTGACAGCTGACTTTACTGGTTCAAACAATAATAGAATAGAATAGAATAGAATAGAATAGAATAGAATAGAATAGAATAGAATAGAATAGAATAGAATAGAATAGAATAGAATAGAATAGAATTACAGAATAGAATAGAAGAATAGAATAGAATAGAATAGAATAGAATAGAATAGAATAGAATAGAATAGAATAGAATAGAATTACAGAATAGAATAGAATAGAATAGAATAGAATAGAATAGAATAGAATAGAATAGAATAGAATAGAATAGAAGAATAGAATAGAATAGAATAGAATAGAATAGAATAGAATAGAATAGAATTACAGAATAGAATAGAATAGAATAGAATAGAATAGAATAGAATAGAATAGAATAGAATAGAATAGAATAGAATAGAATAGAATAGAATAGAGCTGGAAGGGACCTTGGAGGTCTTCTAGTCCAGCCCCTTGCTCAAGCAGGAGAACCTATACCATCTCAGACAGGTAATTGTCCAGTCTCTTCTTAAAAATTTCGAGTGATGGAGCACCCACGATTTCTGGAGGGAAGCTGTTCCACTGGTTAATTGTCCTCACTGTCAGGAAGTTTCTCCTTAATTCCAGGTTGCTTCTCTTTTTTTTAATTAAAGAGTTTTACAAAAACAAACTTTTACAATATATCCCCAAATCCCCCCCACCCCAAACCCGCCCACTTCCCCCCCCCACTTCCCAGAGCTAAATACAGGATTATAGTTATAATAATCATATTCTAAATAAAAATTATGCATAATATACAATTAACCAAATTCATAATGTGCTTTAACTCCCCTTTAACATAACTACATACAAAGTACCAATAACAATATCCCTCTAAAATCTACTCATAAGCTAAATGGAACTTTTTAGTCCCATATTTATTCTGAATATAATCTATCCATCTCCTCCAAACTGAAATATATATCTTTCCTGTAAATGATTTTTCAAGTAAGCAGAAATCTTAGACATTTCTGCAAGGTTCGAAACTTTAAACACCCATTCTTCTATAGTGGGCAAACTATCCTTCTTCCAATATTCTCCCATCAGTAACCGTGCTGCTGTTATCATGTTCAACATCAAATTGCTTGTCTTTTTGATCAGTTTCCAACCATTGTTTCTCGTCCTGCCCTCTGGTGCTTTGGAGAATAACGTGACCCCCTCTTCTTGGTGGCAGCCCCTCAGATACTGGAACACTGCTATCATGTCTCCCCTATTTCTTCTTTTCTTTGTTGTTGTTGTTGTTAGTTGCAAAGTCATGTCCGACCCATCACGACCCCATGGACAATGTTCCTCCAGGCCTTCCTGTCCTCTACCATCTTCTGGAGTCCATTTAAGCTCATGCCTACTGCTTCAATGACTCCATCCAGCCACCTCATTCTCTGTCGTCCCCTTCTTCTCTTGCCCTCCGT
Source organism: Vipera ursinii (assembly GCF_947247035.1). NCBI lineage: Eukaryota > Metazoa > Chordata > Lepidosauria > Squamata > Viperidae > Vipera > Vipera ursinii. The sequence continues at coordinate 6,357,058 of NC_139518.1, forward strand.
CTTTCCTAGCATTAGGCTCTTCTCCAGTGAGTCCTTCCTTCTCGTTAGGTGGGCAAAGTATTTGAGTTTCAACTTCTTTTCTTTAGATTGGCCAAACCCAAGTCCCACCATTCTTTGTATGTTTTGGTTTCCAGGCCTTTGATCATCTTAGTTGCTCTTCTCTGAATTTTTTTTTCCAAACTCTCAACATCTTTTTTGTGATATGGTGACCAAAATTGGCTGCAGTATTCGAGGTATGGTCTTACTAAACAATTAATATGTTGTTTAGCAATAGCAATAGCATTTCAAGCTTATATACTGCCCCATGGTGCTTTACAGCACTCTTTCTTTTACTTAGTTTAGACATTGCTTCTGGCCTGGCAAACTCAGTGCAGTGTGATTCATAGCAAACTGCACTTTACCTTGTGTGAATCCAGACATTATGGTTTATTCAATCACCAATGGTTTAACCAGAGCTTGGCTTAATATAGGATATGGATCTTGCCAGTCTCTAATTTACCTTTTGAATGAGAAAAGGAAATGCTGGCAAGTGGAAAGTGCAGTGTATGCCTCCCAGCATACACAAAGGACAGCACAGCAGGAGGCTGATGGTGCAGATCAGCAGAGGGGCTGGACAGCTCCGGGGCCATGACTGCTCACTCAGGATAAGCCTAATGACTTAAGCTGTTGACAGCCCCAGGCATGGTCAGCCTGGTGGGAAGCCAGGATCTACACCCATTGTCAGCTGCACTGGCAGGAAGCCCAGGTTTGAACTGATTGGATGCCATCCACCTGGGCAGGTACAAATAGACGCCAGGCTTCCCTGTTTCCCCAGTTCGTTCTGTTCAGAATAAACTCATCTTTACCCCAGCTCTGTGTCCGTCTCTATGTGAAGCACGCGACTTTACAGAAAGGAAGGTGAGATAAAAGTAAACAGATAACTACATGGAGTACATAAATACAGGCAGCCAGTGCAGTTGTCTCAGTAGCGGAATTTACAACGTTCCGTACTTCCTTACACAGCATACATTTTTACGCGCCCATCCTGCTTTTTCTATAGTCATTTTTCTCTGCCCATAAAAAGGAAAGTCCAAATTCCTAAGCAAGAACACTGTTGGGAAGTGGGCTACCAGGACAAAGAGTCGATGGCTATGAATTTAAGAAACCAAGATATCACCAAAGACCACATCCACAGTGGAGGAAACAGAGCAAGTGGAATAAGACAACAGGAAGGAAACCTCGCTGGAGTTGACATGATAGCAGCCTTCCAATATTTGAGGGGCTGCCCCAAAGAAGAGGGAGTCAAGCTATTCTCCAAAGCACCCAAAAGCAGGACAAGAAGCAACGGATGGAAACTAATCAAGGAGAGAAACAACCTGGTGGAACTAAGGAGAAATTTCCTGACTGTTAGAACAGTTAACCAGTGGAACAACCTGCCTCTAGAGAAGTTGTGAATGCTCCAACACTGGAAGTTTTTAAGAAGAGACTGGACAGCCATTTATCTGGATTACATAGGGCCTCCTGCTTGAACAGGAAGTTGGACTAGAGGACCTCCAAGGTCCCTTCCAACTCTGTGGTTCTCTTCAGCTTGCAACCACTACATGGGGCCCGCCCTACTATTACACATGTCAAAAGAACCATCTTCTCAGGCAGTATTAGGATACAGAGAGGCAATAAGGGTTGATGGACCAGGTTAGACAAAGCCCGCTGCTTGATCTCGCTGTGTTAAAGAGTGCCATATGCTCTGTTAGGCTGGACCAACCTATAAATGTCACATCACATAACCTGCCGGTGGCATAAAGGCCTGCCCTATCCTTTCCCACAGATAACAGATTTCCATGGGCCACCTCTGCAATTAAGGATGAAGATAGCAACTGGAACGTGATCTGGACTAAAGCAACAGGAAGCCATGGTGGATGTGTCTGAAAACCAAGAGAACAAATGACCCAGATGATTTTATTCTGCATAAAGATGTAGATGGCACCAACTCAAATATCACCCGCTAAAGATAGTCAGCTGTAATGGTCCATCTCTGATTCAGAAGCAACATTGTTATGGGAACAGAGTCCAACTTCTTCTGTGTTTTGTTTTTTTAAAAAAAAATCTCATTGTTTCTAATCAGGCACAGGCTGTTATTGTTCCCGTTCTCTCTGGTCCTTCTCAAATCACACATGGTACCTTGACTGTGAAGAACAAGCTATCTTCTGCAACCACCCAGCTGCTTCTTGTTCTCTAGAAGAGGGAGCCAAGCTATTCTCCAAAGTGCCTGAAGGCAGGACAAGAAACAATGGATGGAAACTAACCAAAGAGAGAAGCAACCTAGAACTAAGGAGAAACTTCCTGACAGTCAGAACAATTAACCAGCGGAACAACCTGCCTCCAGAAGCGGTGAATGCTCCAACACTGGAAGTTTTTAAGAAGAGACTGGACAGCCATTTGACTGAAATGGTATAGGGTTTCCTACCTGAGTAGGGGGTTAGACTAGAAGACCTCCAAGGTCCCTTCCAATTTTTTATTTTTATTATTTTCATTTTTTATTATTGTTATTGTTATTATTATATGAGAGCAGAGGGCTCCAAACTTGGCAACTTTGAGACCTGTGGACTTCAACTCCCAGAATTCCCCAATCAGCAAAGCTGGCTGAGGTATTCTGGGAGTTGAAGCCCACAGGTCTGACAATTGCCAAGTTTGGAGACCCCTGTATTTGAGCATTCCATGACGTGCCAATAGTCAGACAGTCCATTCTTGACTGTTGCATCCCACTTGAGAAGACGGCAAGGAGTGAGAAGACGCTGTAGGAATCAAGAGGGATCATGTGAAATCAGCCAGGAAAAGGGATGCCTTGAGGACTGTGTGACACAGATACGGATAGAAAGACGATGGAGCACTCTTTCCCAATCTGATTTCTCTCATCTGTAGCATGCCCAGAGGTAAAGGGAATTGCAATTTGATAAATAGACTTGACAAATTGGGGAAAGGTAAAAATAAAAAGTTTCCCCTGTCCGGTCGTGTCCAACTTCAGAGGGTGGGGCTATCCTCCATTTCTTGGCCGCAGGAGCCGGTGTTGTCCGAAGACATTTCTGTGGTCCTGTGCCCAGCGTGACTATATGCCGAGGCACAGGGAACCCTGTTAGCTTCTGACTGAAGTGGTACCTATTTATCTACTCGCATTTGCATTTTCGAACTGCTAGGTTGGCAGGAGCTGGGGCAAGGAACGCGAGCTCACCTGTTATGTGGTGCTCAGGCTTTGAACCCCGGTTGTCAGCTTTCCAGATGATAAGACAGGGAAAGCTACTGCAAGCCAATTTCCTTGAAGGCAGTTCTAAACCTTCTCTTGTGCTGGTGTGAAAGGATAAAGTTTGGCTAGAGCTGGGCTCAAGAAAAGGATGAAATGAGATATTGTAGAAGAGAAGTGATCCAGATCTGGGTGCTTCAAAAGGGGCAGATCATCCCCTAGCAGTTTGCTGAATAATCCATCCTGAACATACCTTTTAATCTATTTTGAAAAGCCTATTGAATCTGCAATCTGCCTTTGAAGTTCTACCAGGGTAGGTAGTCATGAAGGCCTTTGGTTCAACAGGTAAAGCAAGCAACATGTAGGAGAGAAGAATGTGAGGAGAAACTGTACTGTAAATGTAGGTTTGGTGTGTAGATTCTCCCCCATCTTGAGCTTCTTCTCTGTCTCCACCATTCCATACATTCTCATATGCCTTGAAGCTGAAAAGAAAGAAAGAACGAAAGAAAGAAAGAAAGAACGAAAGAAAGAAAGAAAGAAAGAACGAAAGAAAAAGAAAGAAAGAAAGAAAGAAAGAAAGAAAGAAAGAAAGAAAGAAAGAAAGAAAGAAAGAAAGAAAGAAAGAAAGAAAGAAGGATCCATTCTTGAATGCCTCCCATTCTTTAGGGAGCAGGGGAAAGATCTACCTTAGGTATGAAGCCACATATTGCCAATTTTGTAGATATTATCCAGGTTAGGTGGATCAGTGATTTGATTCATGGACTATATTCACATGATGTCAAAGAGAGACAGTCCCAGTCAGAAGGAGGGGTCAAGTGGGGCATCAGTCTGGAATCATTACACAAGCACAAGAGGGCAAAGTTCACCCTGCATTTGAAGGCTGTTGAAATTTATCTAGTTTTTTTTCCCCCAGGGCAAACTGCCAATCTGAGTAGATTGATGTGAAATAGCCTTCAGCAATAAAGTAACTTGTTTATACTCTACATGTGTTGGCCTGGTTGTTTGCGCCTGACACAGAAAATGCTCAATTTTCAGGTTGAATTTACACAAAACATTTAATTTGGTTACTCAATTAACTCTTTTACAGGCTTGTAGAATGCACTGGACTATAAACAAACCACAGTTTGCATGACTATGTCTGCATGACATGCTAAGCTTCTTCCAACATCACCCCCCCACACACACACACACACATGCACACAGACAAATTACCAAGTTTAGCATGTTGTACAAATAGATTGCATGGATACCACCAGTGATGATAACAGAAATAACAAAATCACAGAGTCAGAAGGGACCTTGGAGGTCTTCTAGTCCAACCCCCTGTTCAAGCAGGAGACCCTACACCATTTCAGACAAATGGTTGTCCAATCTCTTCTTGAAAACTTCCAGTGTTGGAGTATCCACAACTTCTGGAGGCAGGTTGTTCCACTGGTTAATTGTTCTAACTGTCAGGAAGTTTCTCCTTAGTTCTAGGTTGCTTCTCTGCCTCATTAGTTTCCATCCGTTGCTTCTTATCCTGCCTTCAGGTGCTTTAGTTGCTGGGAGATGTAGCCCAAGTCATTTGAAAGGGAAGACTCTGCCACAACCTGAGAAATATTTCTTCTGGAAATTCTGAAACAGCATCAAGTGGGGGAAGGCTGACCTATTTTTCCCAATTGAAGAAGTCTCTTTCTTGGAGAGCAACATGTAGCTGAGGCCTCGTAGCTGGACTGCCTTGATGAGATGCAAGGGGAATGATAGTGTACTTTCTGTCCGTCCTGCCCTAATCATGGTGAACTGTCAAATCTTACACTGCTCTTCCAGAAATGTAATAGCGTAATTTAATGTTGCTTTGATGCTCTGGGGATCCCTCCCTTAACACCTGCTAAGCTGTCTGTTCCACTTGACCTTTATTAGTTTTTCGAGTCTCGGCGAAGTAGTGTGCAGCCCCTTAATATTGTCTTTATTTACAAAAACACCTCTGGTTACCACATAAAATCCTCTAGCATGCTTTGCTCCTAAAAATAGTTAGGAGTTGCCTTATAATAAATGCCTTTTGGAGGGGGGGGGAAACATGTGATCACCAATGCCTTCCCCCATAACAGCCATCTTGAAAATAAGCACGTCCCTGTGGCAGCCATTTTGTGAAATCCTCTCCCACACGCCTCAGTATTCTGAATAGGCTCACTGGCCCAGGAGAAATGTTCACCCCGTCCTATGTTATTCCAGAATATTCCCCACTGCAAGCTAAGGAACCCCCAGGGTCCACTACAGCTGCACACTCTCTGATTTGGGGTGGCCTGGCTACACCCCAACAAATATGGTTCAGATTGGAAATTGTGTTCCCATTTTCCTCCTTTTTTTTGTACACCTTGACCAGGCCCTAATTTTTGTACTCTCTTAAGATGCTCCTGGATGCTTCAACTTCTCAGATCATAAATATTGTTTCCGTGCTTTTTTTCCATTGGTGGTTGATTTTACATGCATACCCTAGGAATTTCCTTCCTTCCTTCCTTCCTTCCTTCCTTCCTTCCTTCCTTCCTTCCTTCCTTCCTTCCTTCCTTCCTTCCTTTCTCTTTTTCTTTCTTTCTCTTTCTTTTGCTGCTGCTGCTAATGATGATGATGTTGGAAGGGATCTTGAAGGTCATCTAGTCCAACCCCCTGCTCAGGCAGGAAACCCTATACCTACCTTCCTTCCTTTCTTCCCTCCCTCCCTCCCATTTACATATCTTCCTTCCTTCTTTCCTCCCTCTCTCCCTGCCATCTGCCTATCTTCCTTCCTTCCTTCCTTCCTTCCTTCCTTCCTTTCTCCCTTCCTTCCTTTCTTTCTTTCTTTCTTTCTTTCTTTCTTTCTTTCTTTCTTTCTTCTTTCTTTCTTTCTTTCTTTCTTTCTTTCTTTCTTCTTTCTTTTTCTTTCTCTTTCTTTCGCTAATAATAATGATAATGATGATGGTGGTGGTGATGTTGATGATGATGTTGGAAGGGACCTTGGAGGTCATCTAGTCCAACCCCCTGCTCAGGCAGGAAACCCTATACCTACCTTCCTTCCTTTCTTCCCTCCCTCTCATTTACATATCTTCCTTCCTTCTTTCCTCCCTCTCTCCCTTCCATCTGCCTATCTTCCTTCCTTCCTTCCTTCCTTCCTTCCTTCCTTCCTTCCTTCCTTCCTTCCTTCCTTCCTTCCTTCCTTCCTTCCTACAACTGCCCCAGTTACAACATAGTAAAACAGGCCACAAATACTTCAAAAATAAAATATCAATTCAAAATCCCATTGCAATGTACAAATACAGAGGAATGCCTCTAAGCCATTCAGCTGGAACTAAAAAGATGATCAAAAAGGAAGGCTTTGCTACCTTCCTGAATCCAAAGAGGAAGGCTACCTTGTAAATCTTCGGAAAGTCTATAGGGGCTGAGAGAAAGCCGGTCAACTTGTCCAAAGCTCGTGAATCTTGGTCAGAGAAGAGACTCATAGCTGGTCTTCCTGAAATGTCCGAATGCCACAAGATTACTTTAGAGTAATTGTTCTTTCTGACCATTACTGGGTAGGTTCAGACCAAAATCGGAACATTGGTGTTAATAGCATCCAAGACAGGCATTCACACAACCGTGTTTAAGATGCTTACTAAATTAACTCATTTTCTGGGTTAGCCCATCACTCTGAACTATGAGCTAGCTAAAGGGAGTGGGGTCTTCCAGCGAAGTCTCCAAAAATACTAATTAAAGTTTGGCCCTAAAATTAGCCTACTCTGTTAATGCATATGTTCCTTCTTTCCCTGACATGTGGAAGCATGTTGTGTGAACCCAGTCAATGAATTTCCCCATTCCTAACAGGGGAAGGCCTTGTGTTCATTTCAAATGCAAAGAGGTCAGCCAGACGACTTTGTACCTTTGTTAATGAGTCATTAGCTATCAAGATTAGTGACCCAGCAGGAGATGTCACACTTACCTGAACTGACCCACAGTTCACCTTATACCTGCAAGTGAGATACCAGCCTTGTAAAGTCACTCCTTCAAAAGAGTAACCCAACTCTGCCCCCAGAGCCGTCTCAAAACCTCCCTACGGATCAAGTTATGTTTCTGCTCTGAAACCTTTCACCTGTGCGGCTCTTTCATATTCATCAGCCAACCTCTCTCTCTTGTCTGTCACCATAACTATTGTCGCCCTGGCAACTGAGGGCCGGAGAGCTTGCAAACAGCCAGATGCACTGGGGGTTGCAAAGTAGAAGGAGAGAAGTAGGCTGGTGCTTGCACAAGTGTGAAGAAGGGGGAGTAGGTGTGCAAGGAGTCAGGACGGGGTGAAGCCTTCAGAGCCAGTTAGGCTGCTAAAAATAAATCAAAATCAAAGACTCTCCTGCTTAAAGACGAGCTCTGCCCTCCACTGAGCCAGACGAGGTCTAACGTGCAGCAGTTCACACATGCCTCATACATCACTCGATTTCTCTACCCTCGGTGGCACTAAGGAGAATGTGTGAACAGATGGGACTGAGAAACACTGCATTCTGAGCTTAAATTCACACATGTGTGAGTCATCAGTTAGTTAGTGGGAAAGGCCTCAAGTGAAAAATATGCAGATAGAAACTGCACTTGGCCAAGAAAATCTCCTTGGCAGAGGGAAGGGGACACTGCCAATAAGAATAGAATAGAATAGAATAGAATAGAATAGAATAGAATAGAATAGAATAGAATAGAATAGAATAGAATAGAATAGAATAGAATAGAATAGAATAGAATAGAATAGAATGGAATGGAATGGAATGGAATGGAATGGAATGGAATGGAATGGAATGGAATGGAATGGAATAGAATAGAATAGAATAGAATAGAATAGAATAGAATAGAATAGAATAGAACTGGAAGGGACCTTGGAGGTCTAGTGCAGCCCCCTGCTCAAACAGGAGAACCTATACCATCTCGGACTTCTTAAAAATCTTCAGTGATTGAGCATCCACGATTTCTGGAGGGTAAGCTGTTCCACTGGTTGATTGTCCTCACTGTCAGGAAGTTTCTCCTTAATTCCAGGTTGCTTCTTTCTTTGTTCAGCTTCCATCCATTGTTTCTCGTCCTTCCCTCTGGTGCTCTGGTGAATAATGTGACCCCTTCTGCCTTGTGCAGCCCCTCAGAAACTGGAATACTGCTATCGTGTCTCCCCTATTTCTTCTTTTCTTTAGACTGGCCAAACCCAAGTCCCGCAACCGTTCTTCGTATGTTTTGGTCTCCAGGCCTTCGATCATCTTAGTTGCTCTTCTCTGAATTTTTTTCCCAAACTCTCAACATCTTTTTTGTGATATGGTGACCAAAATTGGCTGCAGTATTCCAGGTGTGGTCTTACTAGGATTTTATAAAGCGGAACTAATACTTTCTGTGTTCTTGATTCTATGCCCCTGTTTATACAACCAAGATTGTATTAGCTTTTGTGGTTGCTGCTGCACACTGTTGCCTCATAGTTAAGTTACTGGCCACTAGGACTCCAAGGTCCCTCTCACAGTTACTGTTTTTAAACCAGGTCTTAAATATTTGACTTTTCCTGCTGAAATGTAAAACTTTGCTTTTCTCCATATTAAAACTCATTTTGTTGGATAGGGCCCATTGTTCAAGTTTGTCAAGATCTTTTTGGATCCTGAGTTTGTCTTCAAATAGAGTAGAATAATAGAATAGAATAATAAAAATATGCAATGGAATGGATTAGAATAGAATAACAGAGTTGGAAGGGACCTTGGAAGTCTTCTAGTCCAGAGGTTCCCAACCTTTTGGGCACCAGGTTCTGTGCAGAGAGTGTGTGGTTTTGTGTGCTGCCTGCATCTCATGGATAGGGCTTTCCTTATTTGTGCGGACCAGTTGCTGGCACGCCGCAGACTGCTACTGATCCACGAACCAGGAGTTGGGGACCCCTGTTCTAGTCCAACCCCCTGCTCAGGCAGGAAACCCTACACCATTTCAGACAAATGGCTGTCCAGTCTCTTCTTAAAAACGTCCAGTGTTGGCACATTCACAGCTTCTGGAAGCAGGTGGTTCCACTGGTTAATTGTTCTAACTGTTAGGAAATTTCTCCTTAGTTGGCTGAATCATTTTGAAGATACTTAAGATGCAAAATGCTGGGCTCCTAGCAAAGGATTGGCAGTTTGTTGGGTGGTGCTGAGCAAAGGCAGAACCAGAGGTTATATACCAGGGGTCTTCAAACCTGGCCCTTTCATGACTTGTGGACTTCAACTCCCAGAATTCCTCAGCCAGGCTGGCTGAGGAATTCTGGGAGTTGAAGTCCACAAGTCATGAAAGGGCCAGGTTTGAAGACCCCTGGTATATACCAGTGCTGGCTCTCATATCTAAGCGGTGACTAGAACTCACAGATTCCTGGTTTCTAGCCTGGTGCCTTAACCACTAGACTTAACTGCTGCTATTGGAGGCAGGTGGACAAAACTAGTGGAAAGTAAAAGCATTCTTAGCTTTTTCTCCCCCTCACGTCTTCCTCGTCCTTTCACAAATGAGACATTCCTGCCCATTCCTGACAGTCAGGGAGAACTTCCCCATAAAGTGCTTGTGGGAAACCAGCACCCCCCAGAGAAGGAAGTATTAAAAGGGCAGAATATTATATCTACTCAAAGGATCTTAAAGACACAGAAAAGCAAGCCCAGTTTTTCTTAATAGCCCCAAGTCTCCCTCCCTCAAGCCAAAACCAGCCCTGTAGAAATACAGATGTAATAATCCATTCAGGAAGGTTGGAGCTCTCCAGCTAGAAGCTTAGGAAGACAAATGTCAATGCTGCTAACATCGAATGTTATTGCTTGACAAGAGATGAAGAAGTAGCCATTTCATATGTTAAACTTGTATATTGCTTTAAGAGATTTAGTTTAAGGTTGGGAGGGGGGACGAGTAGGATTGAACCTTCAAGGCCATCTCTAACTAAAGAAGATAAGACCTTGGCGGGTTTTCTAACCAAAGGGAAATTGATTCTTTAAATTAATTGGAGAATATGATTAATGACAAAATTAGAAAGGTGGAGAATTGTGTTTTAATATATGGTGCAAGGGGCGGAGATTTCAGATTCCAGATTCCTTCGAGCAAGCATTTGCCGGTGTATTAGGCTAATAAAGGACTTTTAAGGTAAACAATGCCTCAGAGTCACTTGAAAAGCCCATACGTCGGAAACTTGACAACAAAGAAGACACCTAAAAGCTGCATACCCCACCCAAACTCTAAGACAGGACATAATAGGATCAACCCACAGATGCCAAAGGGGCACACTCAGACTCAGGTCAAAGTACATGACACAGGAAATACAAAGCCTCAAACAGGAACAGGAAACAACTCCAAACAAAAGCCCAAGGGGTGTCAAATTGCCGGCCCGCGGGCTGAACGCTTCATGAGGAAACCGCGCCCACCCCATTGCCGGCAACGGGGAAAAAGTTCCGATACATCGCGTGATGTCACGTGATGTCACGAGTTTGACATGTCTGCTCACGAGGTTATAAAACCCACTCCCTTCTTCATGTGCTCACTCTTTTTTTCCCAGAGACATCTTTCTGTCTGGCCTCTCCTCTTCAATAAACTGCAACCTTGGTGGAGCCTTGGTGGAGCAGTGGGCTAATGCCTCCTTAAGTAACACCAGCTGCCTGCAATTAGTGCAGGTTCGAGTCCCACCAGGCTCAAGGTTGACTCAGCCTTCCATCCTTCCGAGGTAGGTAAAATGAGGACCCAGATTGTTGGGGGCAATTAAGCTGACTTTGTAATAATGCCGCTTGGGGTGTGTGTGAAAGCCCTAATAAGCAGGCATATACATAGAATGAAGGCTACTGCTAAGCTTGTAAGCCGCCCTGAGTCTTCGGAGAAGGGCGGGATATAAATGGAATTAAAATAAAAATTAAAATTAAAACCTTCTTCCTAAAGCAGTCTCCATGTTTGTTTATTTCCGGCTTGGATTGGACCCAGATGAAGAGTTTTCCTTCAACAGTGCTGGAATGGTTTTCTCTCTTTACCAAAAGTCTGGCCTGGGAAGCAAAGAGAACCCCGGCTTTCTGATTTTAACCCAGGTTTTCCAGCAGTCTTCAGCCAGAGTCCTGCAGCCTGGCTAGCATTTGCTCTTAACATCTGGGTCTCCCATTTTGGATTTAATCAAGGGAAGAAGCAGATGGATTTGAGAAGAGCGTGATTCACATGGATTGGAGGAGTGAGCTGCCTTTTTTTTTTTCCTCCGGTCTGAAAACGTTCAGACTTTGCTTGCCTGCTTCTCATGTGTGTGTGATTTAATTGATTCAAAGACATTGCTGCCTTTTGGCACAGCGAGATTCTGTTTCTTGTCTTTGTTGCGCTACTTTAGTCATCGTTTAAGTGCAGAAGCTTTAAAATATAGTGCTAATCAAGCAATCAATACAAAATGGCACCAAACAAATCACAACACTGTTTCTCTGAAAAACATTTCCTTATGGAATGTAATTCCTTCTTCTCCGAGACAGTCAGGCTGCTCTTTTAGAGAACTGCTTCCTCAAGTCCATATTTATCAAAATAAATATCATCAAGTCTCCTTCCAAAATGGCCAAATTAAAGACTTTTCTTTCAACATGCCATTGGCCAGGGATGATTAAGGATAGCCATCACAGATTTTTGCTACTGCATTAGTGCTGGGTTCTTGGGTTTTTTTTTAACCCTTTCTATTTCTATTTTTTAATATGTTGTTCTTTTTGCTGGATGCCTTTCTTAGGTGCCTGGAGACCTTTGGGATTAGAGTGGATTATTAAAAAATAAATAAAACCACCTGTGAAATAAATAAATAAATACAGTGCCCTGGGGATTTCTTCTCCTTTGGGATTTGACCATGTGTCCATTTTAACATTTATACTCCAGTGTACTCAGGAAAATTGTTTCAGTGTTTAGCTAGCTGCATTTGCTGGGCATCTTTTTGTCGCCGCAATGTTAAAAAAAAAAGATGTGGAGACACGCCAGAAAGAGTGCAGAGAAGAGCACCAAAGATGATTAGGGGGCTGGAGTCTAAAAGAGGAAGTCCACAAGTCTTAAAGTTGCCAAGTTTGAAGACACCGCCCCCCTGGTCTAAAACACACGAAGAATGGTGGCAGGAATTGGGTATGTTTAGTCTGGTGAAAAGAAAAACTAGGGGCGACATGACAGCAGTCTTCCAACATTTGAGGGGCTGCCACAAAGAAGAGGGGGTCAACTTATTCTCCACAGCATCTGAACACCGGATAAGAAGCAATGAATGGACCACCATTTGTCTGAAATGGTATAGGCAGGGCTTTTTTTCTCATAGAACGCTCAGAACGGAGTTCCGGCACCTTTTTTGGATGGAACCTTGTAGGGTAGGCAAGGCGGGTTGTATGACATGTGTGAGTTCCGGCACCTTTTTCTTTTACAAAAAAAGCACTGGGTATAGGGCAGGGATAGGCAACCCTGGCTCTTTTATGACTCATGGACTTCAACTCCCAGCATTCCTGAGCCAGCATGGCTAAGCATGGAAACCTCTCCCTTTTCCCTCAGCATGGCTGGCTCAGGAATTCTGGGAGTTGAAGTCCATGAGTCATAAAAGAGCCGAGGTTGCCTACCCCTGGACTAGAAGACCCGGTTCCAACTCTTATTCTGTTATTCTAAGAATTACAAGCCAGGAAAGGATCAGATTAGGAAATCAGGGGCTGAACTTGATCCTTTACTAACACTTAGTCTTACACCTGGGCAGGAAAAACTAAAGGAACAAATACAGATTGGGCAAGACCTGGCTTAAAAACAGCAATTGTAAGAGGGACCTTGGAGTCCTAGCGGACGATCACTTGATCATGAGCCAGCAGCGTGCAGCAGCAGCCAAAAAAGCCAATACAATCCTGTGTTGTATAAACAGAGGATATAGAATCAAGATCACTCAAAGTATTAGTACCGCTTTACAAAGCCCTAGTAAGACCACACCTGGAATACTGCAGCCAATTTTGGTCACCGTATCCAAAAAAGATGTTGGGAGTTTGGAAAAAAATTCAGAGAAGAGCAACTAAGATGATCGAAGACGTGAAGACTAAAACATTTTAAGAACGGTTGCAGGACTTGGGTTTGGCCAGTCTAAAGAAAAGAAGAAATAGGGGAGACTTGATAGCAGTGTTCCAGTATCTGAGGGGCTGCCACAAAGAAGGATGAGTCTTGTTATTCTCAAAAGCACCAGAGGGCAGGACGAGAAACAATGGTTGGAAACTGATCAAAGAGAGAAGCAACCTGGAATTAAGGAGAAACTTCCTGACAGTGAGGACAATCAACCAGTGGAACAGCTTAACCCCAGAAATCATGGATACTCCATCACTGAAGATTGAAGAGACTAGACTGAAGAAGAGACTAGACAATCACCTGTCTGAGATGGTATAGGTTCTCCTGCTTGAGCAGGGGGCTGGACTAGAAGACCTCCAAGGTCCCTTCCAGCTCTATTCTATTCTATTCTATTCTATTCTATTCTATTCTATTCTATTCTATTCTATTCTAGTCTAGTCTAGTCTAGTCTAGTCTAGTCTAGTCTAGTCTAGTCTAGTCTAGTCTAGTCTAGTCTAGTCTAGTTCTGTTCTGTTCTAGTCTAGTCTAGTCTAGTCTAGTCTAGTCTAGTCTAGTCTAGTCTAATTCTGTTCTGTTTTGTTCTGTTCTAACTGGGTCACAAGGTACTCTTCCCAACCTCTGTGGTTGCTGCCATTGGAAGGTGTGAGATTGGCAAATCTAAGGAAGGGGCATTTTTAAAAAGTTATTTTGAAGTTAAAGGGTAAGGGTCTCAGGGACAAAGCATTACAGGTAGTCCTCAACTTATGGCCACAACCGAGCCCAAGATTTCTGTTGCTAAGCGAGAAATTACTTAAGTGAGTTTTGCCGCATCTTACGACCTTCCTTGCCCCAGCTGTTAAGTGAATCCGGCTTCCCCCTTAACTTTGCTTGTCGGAAGGTCGCAAGAGGGGATCACGTGACATCCTCCCTCCCCCTGGGACGCTGCTACCGTCATAAATGTGAGTCAGCTGCTTAAGAGCCCAAATTTTGGCCAGGTGATCACGGGGACGCTGCAAATGGCCATTACTGTAAGAAACCATCAAAAGTCACTTTTTTCCAGTGCTGCTGTAACATCAAACAGTCACTAACTGAACCGTTCTAAGTCGAGGATTACCTGTACTGTAATAATATCGCTGAGGATTTTTTTTTGGGGGGGGAAGGTTGCCTTCCCTCTCTTTCAGTGACTTTTGGATGGATTAGTAATTTTTGTGGGAATGTTTAAGCTTGCAGAGAGGCTCAACCCAGCTGTTTCCTTTTGTTTCTCAGAGGCAGCACACAATTTCCATAGGAAAGACATAATTTGATTCTTTTGGGCTTCTCCGTATGGTGGCTTAATTGATGCTGATGTTGTGCCGGCAGAGAAAAACCTCCTGAGATTCCCCCACCCTCTCCTTTTTTTCTTTTCCACTGGAGGCCGGAGAATTAGGTTACAAGTATTTCCGCCGAGGAGAAGAAAAATTCCCCCTGGAGTAATCTTTCCCCCAATTTCTCTCTCGCCGCAAATCGGCTGGAGGGTTTCCAAAGCCATTTGTGACCAGCAGGATGCTAATACTGCTTAAATCAAGGAATTCATTTATTATTATTATTATTATTATTATTATTATTATTATTATTATTATTATTATTATTATTATTATTATTATTATTATTATTGCTTTTTTTCTCATAGAACGCTCAGAACGGAGTTCCGGCACCCTTTTTGGATGGAACCTTGTAGGGTAGACAAGGTGGGTTCAATGACATGTGTGAGTTCCGGCACCTTTTTCTTTTACAAAAAAGCACTGATTATTATTATTATTATTATTATTATTATTATTATTATTATTATTATTATTATTATTATTATTATTATTATTATTATTATTATTATTATTATTTTAACACTCGCAACGATCTAATCTTGCAGATCTGTATCTGCTTCGGATGGGTGCGCGCACGCCTTCCGGGCAGTGTTGACTCTTGGCGACTGCCGTTTCCTTGGTAGAACTGGATTCCATTGCCTCCTTCCTGGAGCTGACAGAAAGTGACCGGCACGAGGGTCACCTGGCTTTAACATCACCCCAAGTGATTTATATATTTTCAAGCAAGTGTTGAGGGGAAAATCTTCACCAGGTTCCAAGTCCAAGCCGGGAATAATCAAAATGGAGATTTGCTTTAGAAAGAAGGTAGTTTATTGAAGAGGAGAGCCAGACAGAAATGTGGCTCTGAGAAAACTGACCACACGTAGCCGGGAGTGGTGGGCTTTTATACCTCCTTTGGGCTTTGTATTTCTTCCTGTTTGAGGCTTTGTATTTCCTGCATTATGTACTTTGACCTGAGTCTGAGTGTGTCCTTTCTGCTATTCTGATGGTGGTGGGTTAATCCTATTACGGTATGTCCCAAAGGTTATATCCTGTCCTTAGAATTTGGGTAGGAGTATGTAGATTTTAGGGGACGCGGTGCCTCAGTGGGTTAGGACGCTGAGCTTGTCGATCAGAAGGTCGGCAGTTTGGCGGGTCAAATCCCGAGTGCCACGTAACAGAGTGAGCGCCTGTTACTCGTCCCAGCTTCTGCCAACCTAGCAGTTCGAAAGGACGTAAAAATGCAAGTAGAAAAATAGGGACCACTACGGTGGGAAGGTAACAGCGTTCCGTGCGCCTTTGGCGTCTAGTCATGCCGGCCACATGACCACGGAGACGTCCTCGGACAAGCGCTGGCTCTTCAGCTTTGAAACGGAGATGACCAGCCCCTAGAGTTGGAAACAACTAGCACACATGTGCGGGGGAACCTTTACCTTTATGTAGATTTTAGGGGTCTTTGTCTTCCTAACCAGTTTCTAGCTGGAAGGCTCAAACCTTTCTGAAAGGATTATTGAATTTGCATTTCTAAAAGCTGACCTCTGCCTAGTTTCTGCTTGGGGGAGAGGGGCTGGGGTTGGTTACTGTCTTTTTTAAAGATCTTTTCCATTATTCCTTTGGGGAAATATATATTCCGCCTTTTTAATATGCCCCAAAATATTTCTTTCTCTGGATTCTTCCTGTTGTGTAGTGGATTCATTGGAAGCAGGAGGCGAGACCAGAGGGTTCAAACAGGAACATTGCTTTATTGAAGTAACAGGAACAGAACTGAGAACAGAGGCTTCTACGCAGCTACTTATACAGTTGGCCACTAGGCGGTGGCCAATAGGTTTAAAGAGACCTATTCCCGCCCCAGAGCCAACCAATGATCGTCCTGGAGACTGCATGTCTGGGCAACCAGAAACCGTTACACAGACATCCTAATTAGGCAATCTCAAGCAGCATTCAAAGACATGACCATGGAGAAGTCCTCGGACAAGCGCTGGCTCCACCGGCCCCTAGAGTCGGAAACGACTAGCCCGCATGTGCGGGGGAACCTTTACCTTTACCTCTATAAAGCCTTAGGAAGGCCACATCCGGAATACTGCATCCACTTTTGGTCACACGTTACAAAAACAATGTTGAGACTTTGGAAAAAGTATGAAGGAGAGCAACTAAGATGATTCAGGGCCCGGAGACAAAAACAAATGTGGCAGGATTTGGGTATGGCTAGTCTCAGACCGAAGGTCTAGAGAAAAGAAGGACTCGGTGGGACATGATAGATAGCAGTATTCCAGTATTTAAAGGGGCTGCCATAAAGAATAGAGGCTCAACCTTTTTCCAAAGCCACCAGTGGGCAGAACAAGAAGCAATGGATGGAAAGTAATCAAGCAGAGAAGCAACCTGGAATTAAGGAGAAGCTTCCTGACAGTGAGGACAATTAACCAGTGGAACTGCTTGCCTCCAGAAGTTGTGGGTGCTCCATTACTGGAGGTTTTTAAGAAGAGACTAGACCTGTCTGAGATGGTATAGGGTCTCCTGCTTGAGGAGGGGGCCTTCCAGCTCTATTCTGATTGATTGTTCTGGGGAAAATACGAAGGAGGAGGATGGGTGGGATACGTTCACCACCTTGAGTTATTTGTAAAAATCATAAAGGCCGGATGCAAATAAATAATTATTCATCGACATAAGTGTGCTTTGCAAAAGCACGTTAATGATTCCCACGACCATTCACCGTGTTGTAAACCATATTTTCTGACAGTTAGAACAATTAATCACCTGCCTCCAGAAGTGGTGAATGCTCCAACACTGGAAGTTTTTAAGAAGAGACTGGACAACCATAAGGTTTCCTGCCTGAGCAGGGGGTTGGGCTAGATGCCCTCCAAGATCCCTTCCAACTTTATTATTATTTACTTATTATTGTTGTTATTATTGCTATTGTTGTTGTTGTTATATTATTATTATTTGATAAATGGTCGCAAAAACTGGGTATGTCTAGTCCAGGGGTAGGCAACCTCGGCTCTTTTATGACTCATGGACTTCAACTCCCAGCATTCCTGAGCCAGCATGGCTAAGCATGGAAACCTCTCCCTTTTCCCTCAGCATGGCTGGCTCAGGAATTCTGGGAGTTGAAGTCCATGAGTCATAAAAGAGCCGAGGTTGCCTACCCCTGGTCTAGTCTAATGAAGGGAAGACCAGGGGTGACGTGATACAGCATTCTTCCAATTAATTGAGGAGCTGTCATGGAGAAGAGAGCTTGGCTTATTCTCCAAAGCACCGGAGGGCAGGACAAGAAAAGAATGGATGGAAACTTATCAAGGAAAGACCCAACCTAAACTAAGGAGAAATTTCCCAAGAGTGAGAACAATTAACCAGTGGAAACCCTTGCCTCCAGAAGTTGTGGGCGCTCCAATGCTAGAAGTTTTCAAGAAGAGATTGGACAACTATTTATCCAGAGTGTCTCCAGCTTAAGCAGGAGACTGGACTAAACAAGAGGAACCCAACTTTTGGGGCACCGGGGACTGGTTCTGCGGAGAGTGTTTCTTCCGCAGACTGGAGGGTGCGCGGTTTTGTGTGCTGCCCGCATCCCACAGATGGGGCTTTGCTTGTTTGTGTGGACCGGTTGCTGGCATGCTGTGGCCCGGTACAGGTCCACGGATTGGGGGGTGGGTGGGTTGGGGACCCCTGGACTAAAAGACCTTCCAGGTCCCTTCAAAATGTGTTATTCTGTCATTCTCTCTTCAGTTTCTTAGATGTGGTTACCCAACTATGGTCCCTCTTCCAAAGTTACTTTGCTAGGTGTGCAGCTCCACAGAGAGGAGAGGGCAGGAACCAAGATACGAAGCTCTAACGTGATCGTACAAGTGTGCGTCGTCTTTCAATGAAAAGAGAGGAAGCCTGTTGCGGTGACTTTGGCTTGTCCTGCAGGAAGCCTTTCCTCGGCTCCCCTCAGCCCATCCCCCCTCTTCCCCCCCCCTCCACAGGCCTTCCCAAGACCGATTCCCTTCCCTTCCCCGACAAAACAAAAGCCCACGTGAGCTGCGGCTATGCAACACACCCAGGAATGCGTCGCCAAGGCAACCAAGGTGCCAAAGCAATGTGACTGTTCAAGGAGCACAGCACCCGATGGGGAGTGTGTGGTTGCCATAGAAACCCGGAGAATGAGCCTGGCAGTTGAGCCTTGTTGCTGAAGAACACAAGTCCTTGTTGGCAGCTGGGGGGAGGGGGGGTGGCGGAGAGAGAAGGCAGATCCTCCCATCCCAGCCAAGCCAAGCCAAGCCAAAGCAGCAGGGCAGAAAGAACATGGGCTTGGATTCGGAACGCCAACCCATCCCGACTGGGCTTTGGGAACCAAACGTCTAGGTCCACAAACTGAGAACTTGGCTGAGAAACATCAAACAGAAAACTGGCCTTTGGGAAATGTAGCGCAGGGCACCCACTATCCCTTTACATCAGGAGGGCTGAGTTTTATTCCCTCAAAACGGAGCTGCATCCCAGGGGCCTCAGGATCTGGGCTGCAAGGATCTAGCGCAGCGGTCTTCAGACTTGGCCCTTTTATGACTTGTGGACTTCAACTCCCAGAATTCCTCAGCCAGGCACGTGTGCCTGGGTGAGGAATTCTGGGAGTTGAAGTCCACAAGTCATAAAAGGGCCAAGTTTGAAGGCCCCTGATCTAGTGTTGCTCAACCTGGGCAAACTTTAAGATGTGTGGACTTCAGCTCCCAGAATTCCCCAGCCAGCAATACTAGCTGGGGAATTCTGGGAATTGACATCCACGCTTCTTAGAATATACTTCCTAAAGTGAGGACAATCAACTAGTGGAACAGCTTACCCTCCAGAAATCGTGGGTGCTCCATCACTGGAGATTTTTAAGAAGAGATTGCACAATCAACTGTCTGCGATGGTATAGGTTCTCCTGCTTGAGCAGGGGGCTGGACTAGAAGACCTCCAAGGTCCCTTCCAGATTCTATTCTATTCTATTCTATTCTATTCTATTCTATTCTATTCTATTCTATTCTATTCTATTCTATTCTATTCTATTCTATTCTATTCTATTCTATTCTATTCTATTCTATTATTCTATTCTATTCTGTAATTCTATTCTATTCTATTCTATTCTATTCTATTCTATTCTATTCTATTCTATTATTCTATTCTATTCTGTAATTCTATTCTATTCTATTCTATTCTATTCTATTCTATTCTATTCTATTCTATTCTATTCTATTCTATTCTATTCTATTCTATTCTCCGAGTTGTGCAGGAGAATTGTTAGGAAAAAAAACTAACCTTCATTTACATCAGGGCAGCATCTGGTGATGTCAAAAAGCTGAAGGAGGTCAAATCCAGTTATAGTACTTGGGCAGGTGAGATATTCCTCAGTTGTGGACTAGCTGAGAAGTTAAAAAAAATAAAAAGTACAGGTAGTCCTCAGCTTATGACTGCAAATGAACTCAAAATTTCTATTGCTAAGCAAGAGGGTTGTTCAATGAATTTTGTCCCGCTTTCTTCCCAAGTTGAATCGCTGCAGCTGTTAAGTTAGTGACTTGGTTGTTGAGTGAATCGATTTTGTCAAAAGGTCGGCAAAGGTGATCACAAGACCCACCCACCCCCCGGGACAATGAAAGCAACCTAAATAGGAGTCAATTGCAAAAGTGTCCGAATTTTGATCAGGTGACCATGGGGATGCGGCAGGGGTCGTAAGGGTGAAAGATGGTCCTGAGTCCCCTTTTTTTCCCCCAGTGCTGTTGTAATTTTGAACGGTCACTAAATGAGTGGACCACCTCTGTCCCAGAAGATGGCTGAGGAATACCACTTGGCAGAACGAACAAAACCTGCATAATGTTTTGCTAGACTCAAGGGAGAGTCTTTATTTTTTTTTTATTCGATTTGCCTTTTGACAACAAGATGGGACGATACAAGGAAGCCAAAAGACGGGGCTGTTTTTTTTGCCAGCTCTCAAGCCCAAATTTTTCATAAACAGTCCAGGGCCGTGGTGGCGGACCTATGGCACGGGTGCCACAGGTGGCACGCAGAGCCCTCTCTGTGGGCACCCCAGTCCTAGGCCTTCAGCTGGGTTTTATAAAACTATTTTGCTTTAGGGCTCCGCCGCCATTTGCAAAAAAAAAAAAAAGGTTCAATCAATCAATTAATTTCAACTTCTCCCGGGGAAAAAAAAAGATCTCGCAAAGTTGGAATTGATTGATTGATTGAACTTTTTAGTCCCACCCAGTCTGCAGCTACCACTGCAGCCACGCCCACCCAATGGGCCACGCCCACCCGGCACCCGATGATACATAAGTGGGTTTTGGGTTGCAGTTTGGGCACTCGGTCTCTAAAAGGTTTGCCATCACTGGTCCAGGGCATTCTAGCCATTTCAATAGTCTGAAAAGTGGATAATTATACGTTCCAGGACTGAAGTGAAAAAAACCGCTACCTGTTTGCCCAATGTACAGGTTAGCCCTCAATGTATGAACGAACACCATTGAGCCCAAAATTCATCTCGCAAAGTGAAACCTTTGTTAAGGGACTTTTGCCCCATTTTACGACTTTTCTTTCTTCATGGTGGTTAAGTGAATTGCCGCCGTTGTTAAATTAAGTGGCATGGCTGTTAGGTCAACCTGGCTTCCCCATTGACTTTGCTTGTCAGAAGGCTGCCCAAAGGCGATCATGTGAACCTGGGATACGGCAAGCGTCATAAAGATGAGTCAGCTGCCAAGGGTCTGAATTTTGATCACAATTAAGCCCTAAATTTCTGTTGCTCAGCGAGACATTTCTTAAGTAGGTTTCGTCCCATGTTGCAACCTTTCTTGCCAGACGTGCTAAGTGAATCACTGTGCTTGTTAAGGGGACCTGGCTCCCCCACTGATTTTGCTTGCGAGCAGGTTGCAAAAGGGGATCACATGATCCGATCACCCGGCAACCGTCATAAATATGAGTCAGTTCCGGAAATGGACAGCCTTACGGTGTGCCCTGGTGGCGGCGGTGCTGGCATCTGAATTTGGACCACGTGGCCGTGGGAATGCTGCAACTGTCGTAAGTACATGCCAGTTGCCAAACATCCAAATTGTGATCATGTGACCGCGGGGATGCTGCAACGGTCATAAGTGTGAAAAACGGTCATAAGTCACTATTTTCAGTGTCATGGTAACTTTGAACAGTCACTAAACAAACTGTTGTAAGTCAAGGACTACCTGCACTTGTATCAGCCCTGGTGTCATGGTTCCGACAGATGAAACTCTTCAAAAGAACTTTGAGGCATTGTTTACCTTAAAGGATCTTTTATTCGAGTAGCATAATATTGGCACTTATATAATCGAAGCCAAAAAACTGAATTTCCCTCCCCTGGGCACCTAGTATCAAAGCACAATTCCCTCCTCCAATTAACAGTCATAAATCACATTCCCCAATTAGCTTGAAGCGGGGGCTTCCTCTCCAGGTCTCCAGCCTGCCAATTCTTTATCAGCTCTGGGCTCAGTAACCTTGATTCTCACGCTACGTTTAGTGTTGTTATGTTTAGCTGGACTCTCTTTCGCATCCCCCCTTCCCAGCATCATCTAACTCTAAAAGCGAAAGGGAAAAAAATGGCTACATTTCCATCTGTTGTCAATGCAAAAACATCTGATGTTGGCAGCATTGACACCTAGAACCAATGCAAGCTTCTTGCAGGCGGCAGCCCTGATTATTCTCATCAACAAATTCATGGACCTCAGTGAGGCTTAGCTGGTCCTGCTGCTTGGTCCTGCTGCTGCAATTCTGTTACTGATTCACCACACTGGTGGTGACTAATCCCAGTCTTCTGCTGTGTGTAGTCCAAAAAAAAAAGTGGGACTAAAAAAGTTTAATCAATCAATTCAAATATGCAGGGTAGGTGCATATCTCGCCTTGGCTCCACTCTTCAGTCAAACCTTGTTCTGCGCATGTGCGCATGTACGTGCATGCGCACACATTTTTTGTGGCTCCCAGTTTTTCTTTTTATGAGGGAACCGGTTCCGAGTGGCTCTTTCACTGTTTCAGGTTGCTGACCCCTGCCCTATACTATTTCAGATAAAACGGTTGTCCGATCTCTTCTTAAAAACCTCCAGTGTTGGGGCACCCACAACTTCTGGGCTGCCCTTCAGGACCACTCGGAGGCTTCAACTGGTGCAGAATGCAGCCGCGCGAGTTGTGATGGGGGTTCCCCGATACTCCCATGTAACACCTCTACTCCGTGAGCCCTGATTATTCTCATCAACAAATTCATGGACCTCAGTGAGGCTTAGCTGGTCCTGCTGCTTGGTCCTGCTGCTGCAATTCTGTTACTGATTCACCACACTGGTGGTGACTAATCTACAGGTTCTGCAAAATTGAAATTGGCAATGCACATTACTGAAGGCTGTTCCAGACTGCTGGGAAAAATATCGCAAGGGCACATATGGCACCTCAGAAGTTGAAGGAATGTGAGGGAGATGCTCATATATTAGCTAGAAACCTTAAGGTTAGCATACAAAAGGTACTGATTTTGGTGAATCTTATCCTTGGGATTGAAAGTTGGACCATAAGAAAGGCTGAGCGCCAACGAATTGAGGCCTTTGAACTGTGGTGCTGGAGAAGACTCCTGCGAGTCCCTCGGACTGCAAGGCGATCAAACCGGTCAGTCCTGGAGGAGATCAACCCTGACTGCTCTTTAGAAGGCCAGATCCTGAAGCTGAAACTCAAACACTTTGGCCACCTAATGAGAAGGAAGGACTCGCTGGAGAAGAGCCTAATGCTGGGAAAGATTGAGGGCAAGAGAAGAAGGGGACGACACAGAATGAGGTGGCTGGATGGAGTCACTGAAGCAGTAGGCGTGAGCTTAAAGGGACTCCAGAAGATGGTGGAGGACAGGAAGGCCTGGAGGAACATTGTCCACGGGGTCGCGATGGGTCAGACACGACTTCACAACTAACAACAAATCCTTGGGAACTCTCTCTCTCTCTCTCTCTCTCTCTCTCTCTCTCTCTCTCTCTCTCTCTCTCTCTCTCTCTCTCTTTCTCTCTCTCTCTCTCTCTCTCTGTGTGTGTGTTCCTTTCTGGTGTCTCAGCTTAGGATGTGAACCAGGGGTCTTCAAACTTGGCTCTTTTATGACTTGTGGACACTTTTATGACACTTTTATGAGGAATTCTGGGAACTGAAGTCCACAAGTCATAAAAGGACCAAGTTTGAAGACCCCTGCGAACTTAAGTTCTAGCATTTTTAATTAATGCAGACCAACTGTAGCTTGTTAGTTCAGACTTAGCACCACTGGGTGAACCCATGTCAATTCGGTCAAGTCCATTTTTGTCTGCTCCCATCCTGTTCTCCCCCACACCCCTCCGCCCGCAACTTCAAGTCGGTTGGCTTGAGCCAGTGGTTTAAATGAATAATAAAAGAGAGGCTGGCATTCTGGGCTGCAGAGTTACAAACAAGCACCAGATCAGAGTTTCTTAACTTTGGGACAGTATAAGATAAGGGAGACCTCATAGGACTAACTAGGGGAGATCTACCTCATAGCAGTGCTCCAATATTTGAACAGCGTTCTGTGCACCTTTGGCGTCTAGTCATGCTGGCCACATGACCACGGAGACGTCCTCGGACAAGCGCTGGCTCTTCGGCCTTGAAACGGAGATGAGCACCGGCCCCTAGAGTCGGAAACGACTAGCACGCATGTGTGGGGGAACCTTTACCTTTTACCTTATAAAGATGAGGAGCTCAAACTATTTTCCAAAGCACCAAAAGACAAGACAAGAAACAATGGATAGAAACTAACCAAGGAGAGAAGCAGCCCAGAACGACGGAGAACGTTCCCCAACGGTGAGAGAGCGATCAACCAATGGAACAGGTTGCCGTCAGAAGTTCTGGGTGCTCCATCACTGGAGGCTTTTAAGAAGAGATTGGACGACGCTTTGTGTGAAATGGTATAGGGTCTGTTGCCTGAGCAGGGAGTTGGACTAGAAGACCTCCAAGGTCCCTTCCAACTCTGTTATTCTATATTCTAAGATGCGTGGACGTCAACTCCCAGAATTCCCCAGCTAGCATTGCTGGCTGGGGAATTCTGGGAGCTGAAGTCCACACATCTTAAAGTGGCCCAAGTTGAGCAACACTAGATCAGGGGCCTTCAAACTTGGCCCTTTTATGACTTGTGGACTTCAACTCCCAGAATTCCTCAGCCAGCGTTTCTGGCTGAGGAATTCTGGGAGTTGAAGTCCACAAGTCATAAAAGGGCCAAGTTTGAAGGCCCCTGCCTTAGCCCCTTCCTTTTTTTCTACCAAATGCATCTCACAGGCTCTCCCTGCTGGAGGTAAGTGACATTACCACGTTGGTCTACTGACGGTGCTAGTCCCCTCCGTTTTCAAACATCCCAAAAGTAACAATATTGAACCATAAGCCAAAGAAAAAGGGTGGGTTTGGGCAACATATTAAACTCGAACAAAAACAAAAGAAAAACAAGCTGTGCAAGGCAAGCCCTAATCGAGCTTCTCAGGTTGTGTGAATGCTTAACCTGGTTAAGTGGAACCAGTGAACATAACCTGGCAGTTAAAAAAGCAAAAGGAAAACTACAGTGGCATAAGCTATTTTGGATTGCATCCACCTGAAAATGAGCTTGGAATATATTAAACTTTCAATTATTTTAATTTATCGTAACATAGCAGTCTTTGTCCCTACAGATCAACAGGGTTACTTGTTGGACATTTTGGAAAACATTATTTGCAATTGAACTCTAAACGCAAGGTGAATAAAAAATCTAAATAAATAAATAATAAAATGGCTGGGTTCACATAACAGGTAAGGCCCAAAGAAATAACTGTGATTTCACCTGACATCCTGGTTCAGAGTAACAGAATAACAGAGATGGAAGGGACCTTGGAGGTCATTTAGTCCAACCCCCCCCCTGCCCGGACAGGAAGCCCTATACCATTTCAGATAAAACGGTTCTCCGATCTCTTCTTAAAAACCTCCAGTGTTGGGGCACCCACAACGTCTGGGCTGCCCTTGAGGACCACTCGGAGGCTTCAACTGGTGCAGAATGCGGCCGCGCGAGTTGTGATGGGGTTTTCCCGATACTCCCATGTAACATCTCTACTCCGCGAGCTGCATTGGCTTCCGGTTGCCCTCCGGGTGAGATTCAAGGTGCTGGTGATGACCTATAATGTCCTAAATGGCTTGGGTCCGGGATATTTGAGGGAACACCTGCTGCCAGCATCAAGTTCCCTTCGTCCAGTGCGCTCGCAGAGGGAGGGTCTTCTCAGGGTGCCGGCGGTAAAAGATTGCCGGCGGATAACACCCAGGGGGAGGGCCTTCTCAGTGGGGGCGCCTGCCCTCTGGAACCAGCTGCCCGTGGAGCTCAGGACTGCCCCTGACCTGCGTTCATTCCGTCGGGACCTGAAGACTTGGCTCTTTGAGCTCTCTGGCCCAGGCTGAGAATTTTAACTGGGGTTTTATTTTCAGGGATAATTTAATCTTTTTAATTGTCTTTTAACTTTTGTATTTTGTATTGGTATGATTTTAAAATGCCCTGAAAACCGCCCTGAGTCTTTCGGGAAAGGGCGGTATATAAAAATAATAATAATAATAATAATAATAATAATAATAATAATAATAATAATAATAATAATAATAATAATAACTTCTGAAGGCAAACAGCTGCACTGATTGTTCTCACTATCAAGAAATTTTCTCCTTAGTTCTAGGTTGCTTCTTTCCTTGATGAGTTTCCACCCATTGCTTCTTGTTCTGCCCTCAGGCACTTTGGAGAATAAGTTGACACCCCCGCCCCCTCTTCTTTGTGGTAGCCCCTTAGTTCACACAACTTGCTAAGACTTGAGCCTGGCTCGCCCCAGCCTGCAGCTCCACAAACCTCCCAATCCTGTTTTCAGCCAGCAGCTTGTGCAAAGACATCCTGCTGGGAATCGGGAAGCCCAGATATAGAAACACATTTACAAAGCCCGTCCTAACTTTAGCCTCCGAAGGACTTATGAATTTGCAAATCATTTTTTGTCGTGCTGAAGAGACTGCATTCAGCTCCTTTCTCCCAAATCTACCCCAGGAAATCTCAGCTGCACTTTTAGTGGGGTTAGGGAGCCTACGTGAGCTTTGAAGATCTGCTGTTCCAATTCAGGTGTTCTGTTCTGCCCTGTCCATCAGTCAGCCACTGAATGTGATTCCCACATCAATGGACTTACTTAATTCCCCCAGGTGTCTTTTCCCACCAAAGCCAAAGATACAGGAGGATCTGGACAGACTCGAACACTGGGCACTATCTAACAAAATGAAATTCAATGGTGAAAAAAGTAAGGTTCTACATTTAGGCAGGAAAAATCAAATGCACAGGTATAGTATAGGTGGTACCTTGCTCAATAGTAGCAACTGTGAGAGGGATCTCGGAGTCCTAGTGGACAATCACTTAAATATGAGCCAGCAGTGTGCTGCAGCTGCCAAAAAAGCCAACACAGTGCTAGGCTGCATTAACAGAGGGATAGAATCAAGATCGCATGAAATACTAATACCACTTTATAATGCCTTGGTAAGGCCACATCTGGAATACTGCATCCAGTTTTGGTCACCACGATGTAAAAAAGATGTCGAGACTCTAGAAAGAGTACAGAGAAGAGCAACAAAGATGATTGGGGGATTGGAGGCTAAAACATATAGAGAACGGTAGCTGGAATTGGGTATGTGTAGTTTAATGAAGAGAAGGGTGAGGGGTGACATGATAGCAGCGTTCCAATATCTCAGGGGCTGCCACAAAGAAGAGGGAGCCAAGCTCTTCTCCAAAGCACCTGAAAGCAGGACAAGAAGCAACGGATGGAAACTAGTCAAGGAGAGAAGCAACCTAGAAGTAAGGAGAAACTTCCTGACAGTTAGAACAATTAACCAGTGGAACAACCTGCCTCCAGAGGTGGTGAATGCTCCAACACTGGAAGTTTTTAAGAAGAGACTGGACAGCCACTTGTCTGAAATGGTATAGGGTTTCCTGCCTGAGCAGGGGGTTGGACTAGATGACCTCCAAGGTCCCTTCCAACTTATTATTATTATTATTAAGCCACTGCTGGTGGGCTGCTTGGCAGAGCCAAAATTGGCTGGCACCCCCACCACCCCCCTTCTCCTGCAACCAAGCTCCCCATCAAAATAGGGAGGAAATAATTCAGTTTGCTGAAATGTGCTGCCTCTGACCAGAAGGTCAGCATTCAGAAGTAAAGGGACGGTTGGTATGTAACAGCCGAGTCTATTATCTGTGTGTTGATCTGTCTCTTTAGGAACGCAGTGCAAACTGAAGCCACTTAGTACATAGGTCAAACTGTACATGCATCTCGGAAAATGGGTTAATTCTGCAATCAGGCGAAGCGTGTTGTGGGGACACCGTCTTCACGACGATAAGCGCTGGTCTGTCCTTGCTTGGGGAAAAGTCTTTTTGAGGTTTGGCCCCTGGGTTGCGTGCACAAACGGGTCTCGTCTTTCTTCCAACTGATTGGAGAGGTTTTCTGAAATGTGCACAGAGTAGAATAATGAAAGGAAAAGCTGACTTTTTTTCCCCCCCCCATCGTGGAAATCGACTGTCTGTGCAAAGCTGCAGACGGGAGAGGGGGTTGTTCTTTTGCAGAAACCAAGATGGGTTAAATGCTGAGTCAACTCTGCGCTGGATGCTTGGTTCATAGCTAGCCGGGGGCAGCAGCGCCCACCCACCGGAAAGCTGAGTCACCGGCTCCTTCAAACTGCTTTTCATTTTGCCTGCTTTTTCATTCTTTCTTTCTTTTTCTTTTTTTTCTTTTTTTGTAACATCACCATCAAAGCCTGCTGCATAATGCTGCTCAATCTTGCCTCTGGTTGCCTTAAAGGGCTAAATTGGGTCCCCCAAAGTGAATGAAACCTCAAATAAAAATTAAGCAGTGTTTTTCTCTCCTCCCCCCCACCCCCAAGTAGAAAGCTCAGTGGCTGGGCAGGAAAATCTCTGCAGCTGCAATTCCAGGTTGGTGCAGATTAAGTCCTCGGCTTACAACCATTTGTTTAGTGACCGTTCAAAGTTACGACGGCGCTGCAAAAAAAAAAGTGATTATGCCCATCTTTCACACACGGGACTGTTTCAGCATCACCCCAGTGTCACAGGATCAAAATTCAGACATTTGGCAACTGGCCTGTATTTGTGAAGCTTGCAGTGTCCAGGGCAGTGACGGGATTCAAATACAACCGGTTCTCTGTATGGATGCCATTTCCCGAAGTCCATTCTGGGCCTGGGCAACAAAAAATTAGGTTGTTCTGCTGAAGTGGTGGGAACCAGCTGAATCCCACCCACTGGTCCCAGGGTTGTGTGATCCCCCTTTTGCGACTTTCCGACCAGCAAAGTCCACGGGGAAGCCAGATTCACTTAACAACCGTGTGACTAATATAACAACTGCACTGGTTCACTTAACAGCCGTGGCAGGAAAGGTCACAAAAGGGGGCCAATCTCACCTAAGCATTCCTCACTTAACGACATAAATTTTGGGCTCAATTGTGTGGTCATAAGTTGAGGACTACCTGTATTGCCCTTGGACGTTTTATAGGGCAGGGCTTTTCAACCAGTGGTACAGGTACCACTTGTGGTACATTGGCACCTGGCAGGTGGTACACAACCATCCTAAAAAAGTGGTAGCAGGGGAGGGGAATGAGCTGAACCGGTGGCAGCACCGCACAAGACTGAGCGAGAGACGGCTGGAGCTGCAGGGCTGTCAGGGCTCAGTGGAAGCACCAGGATCAGCGCCAGGCTCCAGCTGGAGCTCAGTGCTGATCCTGGCACTTCTGAGCCCAGAAGAAGCACCAATCAGCTGGAATGTTGCAGCATCTCCAGGGTCTTGTGATTTACATTCAGATGCTTGGCAACTGATTCATATTTATGACGGTCACAGTGTCCCAGGGTCATTTGAAGTGACCAAAACCGGCTGCAACCACCCACCAGATGGGGGGAATAAAAACCAAACACCCCCCCCACCACACCCCCGCTGCCAATCCTCAACAGAAATGCTCACAACAGTGAAAACCTCAGACAGGAGGAAGAGCGCTGCAGGGCAGGCAGGCAGGTGTCTTGCTCGGCTGTGGCTTGGGGGAGGGGCTTTTTTCAGTGCCATTGTGATTTCGAACAGTCACTAAGCGAACTGTTGTAAGTCGATGACTACCTGTACTGCATCACTTTTTTCCTTCTTTTTTTTTTTTTGGTCATCAAGTTTTGGATACCTTGCTAGGCGACTGGTGGTACTCCGATGTTGCCATATCCTGAAAGTGGTACAATGGGTGAAAAGGTTGAAAAGCCCTGTTATAGGAGATATGATTGGGATGTGACCAGAGTCGGTCCAGTATTTTGAGTTGTTAATGGACAAGGGCTTTACTTGCTGAGTAAAAAAATCCATATTGTCTCTTAACTACAGGTAGTCCATGAGTTACAACCATTCGTCTAGCGACTGTTTTGACATTATACCGATGCTGAAAAAAAGTGATGTAATTGTTTTTCATATTTAGGACCATGGCAGCATCCTCATGGTCGCGGGATCAAAATCCAGACATTTGGCAACTCACTCATATTTATGACGGTCACAGGGCCCCAGGGTCGTGTGATTATATTTTGTGACTTTACTGACAAGCAAAGTCAAGGGGGAAGCCAGATTCCCTTTACGACCGTGTTACTTACTTAATATCGGGTACTTTCTGCGGCTACTTACTTAAATATCTTAGCTTAATATCTGTGGTGTGTCAACGCTGCTAACATTGGATGTTCTTGCTTTGATAACAGATGGAAATGCAGCCATTTTTCTCTATTGCTTTTAGAGTTAGTCGATGCTGGGAGGGGGAATGTGGATGAAAGTCCAGCTAGTCATAACAATAATAACTCAGCCGTGGGAACCCAAGGTCATTGGGCTCACAGTTGGTAAGAGTTTTGGCGGGCTGGAGAGCTGGGGGGAAAGCCCATGCTTCAAGCTAATTGTGGAATGTGATTTATGACTATTGGAGGAGGGAATTGTGCTTTGTTACTTTGTATCCAGGGAATTTAGCTTTTGGTTTCGACTATGTAGTGCCGATACTTTGTTCCTCAAAATAAAAGATCCTTTAAGGTAAACAATGCCTCGAAGTTCTTTTGAAGAGTTTCATCTGTCGGAACCATGACAGGGAGATTCACTTAACAACCATGGCAAGAAAAGTCGTATAAAACAGGGGCAAAAGTCCCAACGTGTCGCTCTCGCTTCGCAACAAAAAAATGTTGGGTTCAATTTTGTGCTTTTACCCCGAGGACCACTTTTACCCAAAGATTTTACAAATCTAACCTTACCTGCTCAGTGCTCAAAAGCTTCCAGAACAGGAGAAGTAGCTTTAGCTTAGCCAACTATGAGGTGTTCAGCGATTGAAGCATAAGGAGCAGGCCTGCACAACGGAGTATGCAGAATGAATGTGCGGCTTGCCAAAGCAGCTTTGTGCGGTCTGCTGGCCCTTTTTTGAAAAATAAATTCACAGCTGCCAACAACCCCCTTCCTTCCTTAAAAAAAATAAACCCCATGCTGTTGTATAACACTAGCTTTACCACCACACCACCTGTTGCTACTCGGTTTGCTGCCAAATAGCTGGTTCACAGGCCAGGTACTGCTCGGTGGCCTGCAATAATTTTTAAATGTATAAATCTGGGTGGGGTTTTTTTTACCCTTTACCAGTTATTCAGGCCTGATGTAGACCAGTGTGATCATTTTATCTGCTTTCTTGTGCTCCATTTATACGCTATCGCTGGTGGTGATGGAGGGGGACAGCCCCCATGGCTGCTAGTTTATACAGTTTTATTTAATTCTGTTATACAAACACCTGGAAACATACCACCTCCGTCTCTTCTTCCACTTTTTGACTTCAACTCAGTATTGACTCCTGGCAACTCTCCGGATAAATCCTTGCAATTTTCTTGGGAAGGTTTTTTTCTCTCCAGAAGAGGTCTACCACTGACTCTTTCCTAGGGCCAAGAGAAAATGACTGGCCGAAGGTCACTTAGTTGGCTTTGTGCCTAAGGCGGGACTAGAACTCACAGCCTCCTCTTTCATTAGCCCAATGTGTCAGCCCGCTTTAATGTCTAAGGCGGGACGAAAACTCACAGCCTCCTCATGATTAGCCCAATGTCACTCGGCCAGCTTTAATGCCGAAGGCAGGACTAGAACACACAGCCTCCCGGCGACTGGCCTGGTCACCCAGTTGGCTTTGTCCCCGAAGCCGGACTAGAACTCATTTCCTCATGACTGGCCCAAGACCATCCAGTTGGCTTTGTCCATAAGGCAGGACCAGAACTCTTTTAATTAGTCTGCTGGTGATTGGTCCAAAGTCCACCCAAGGGCTTTCATGCCTAAGGCCGGGACTAGAACGAGTCTTCTGGCGATTGGCCGAGTCACCCAGTTGGCTTTGTGCCTGAGGCGGGACTAGAACTCACCGTCTCCTGGTGATTGGCTCAAGGTCACAGGTGGCTTTGTACCTAGGGCAGGATGGAAGACCCCACAGTTTCTTGATCTCTAGCCTGGTGCCTTAACTACTACACTCAATTGGTTAAAATCACCATGTCCTTGTGACAGCTTCCTCACTTTACCCTTTGTTTTTCCATAGCAATTCCCACCTGCTTTGCATCTTGAACTTTCAACAGAGCAGAAGTCCATTCTAAAGCCGCAAACACCTCCCGGCACATCTGGAAGAACCAACCTTGCTCTTTTCTTCTCCAACCCTCACCTGACTTCTTTTTAACCTCCCCCCCCCAAAAAAATAAGGCAGTAGCCCTCCAGGACTTCCTCTTCCCCTTTCCTCCCCTATTCAAACTCCGCTCTGTTGGTATTTAAATTAAGAGAGACAAGACAAGCCTTGATGGATTTACCGATTTATCAATAATTCCTGATTTCATATTCCCGGCGTGCAGGACTGCTAAACACCATCCAACGCTCGGTTCGTCACAAGAGGCGGAGCACAGATTCGCTGGACTGGGCAAACCGGGAATGACGGCGTCCGCAGCTCAATCCCAAACTCGACACTAAGGAAATTAGGGTTGGCCAGCCGCCCGCTCGGCAAGGAAGCCGTCAGCCGAATATGCTAGCTTTCTTGGCGGTCACCCCCTCTGGGGTTGACCTTCTACCTCCAAAACCTGTACGTCAAGAGGCGAGGTCTCAGCCGTTCCAAAATGAGCGCAGAACCAGCCATTAACACCAATCATAATCTTGTACGATTAGACACCATCTGCCGTTCGGTATGGGGCCAATTTGAAAGGAACGGTTCTCAGCTGGCATCGGCTAAAAATGTCTGCGCACCAAGGTGTTTCCTTTATTGAAACCCCATCCTGGCTCCTGGGCCTATTTGTATGCCAGTTAAATATCTAGGCCAGGGGTAGGCAACCTCGGCTCTTTTTATGACTCATGGACTTCAACTCCCAGAATTCCTGAATCAGCATATCTGATTTAGGAATTCTGGGAGTTGAAGTCCATGAGTCATAAAAAGAGCTGAGGTTGCCTACCCCTGATCTAGGGCCTGCTCAGTTTTAAGATGTGTGGACTACACAGTGTTTAAGACGTGTGGGATTTAAAATGGCAACTTTTTAAGATCTGTGGGCTTCAACTCCCAGCATTCCCTTTGAAGTTGCTGAGGCTGAGAAACAGTATTCTAAATTAAGGTAGGTAATTCAACACAGCCAGCCTCATGCCAATTTGAAGTCTAAACTCATAGCTAGAACCTTTAGCTTCACGGCCACCCGGAAGCAGGTGATTTGAAACGTCTAAAAGATATTGTAAACGCAGCCAAAACATTGTCAATGGAGACCCAAAATTGGCTTGGTCATTTAATGTCCTGTATCCCTGTGCCCTGGCATTCAAGAGGTCAAGTCCTGAAGCAAAGGCTGCCCAGTCTGGTTTGTAGACAACTAATAACTGAGTTCTAATATTTAAAAAAAACAATCAAAAACCCAGCTACTACCATTTAGATAAGATGCTCTGCTTGTATAGTGATTATTGCTTTAAGATTGCAAGCCAGCAAGCAGGCTTAGGAACCTGGCATCTGCCTGGACAACAGATGAATTCAGCCTTTCCCAAACCCATGCTCTCCAAATGTCTTTGGATTACAAGTCCCAGAATTCCCCCAGAATTCTGGCATTGCAGTCTCAACACCATAGGAGAGCAATGAGAAGGACTCTTTGATACAGGGGTCTTCAAACCTGGCCCTTTCGTGACTTGTGGACTTCAACTCCCAGAATTCCTCAGCCAGGCACGCGTGCCTGGCTGAGGCATTCTGGGAGTTCAAGTCCACAAGTCACGAAAGGGCCAGGTTTGAAGACCCCTGCTTTAATATCTCTTCCAGCAGAGCGAAGCTGGAAGAGTGATCAAGGCAGCCTTTGCTGAGACATCAACTTTGGACATGCTTCCTAATAGTAAGAACTTGGGGGCTGTGTCCAGAGAGATCCTCCAAGATCACAAGCCTCAGGGAGATCGGATGTCCTTCAACCCACAACTGGGATGCTCGTTTCTAACGGTGTGTCTCAACCTTGGCCACTTTTAAGGCGGGTCAACTTCAGCCCCCAGAATTCCCCAGCGAGCATGGCTGGCTGGGGAATTCTGGGCGTTGCAGTCCACTCATCTTAAAGCGGCCACAACTGAGACACTGCTCTACTACAACCAGTGAACGGGGTCCTCATTTCTCGGGCGAGGGGCAGCTGACTACGTAGCAGGCCACTTCCTTAGGCCTGATAGAGGGGAACCACACGGTCTATGAGGCCCCGGCAGATGGGGCAGGAAGGGTTGGGCAAGACCTGGAAACAGGGGAAGCACAAGCAGATGTGGCCACAGGGCAGCACGACACACTGGCGTGGATTGGTCAAGCAAACCACGCAGGCGTTGGCGGGCAGCTCTTCGTCCTGGTTGTGATTCTGGAGGTAGTCTTCAAATTCCCGCCGCTGCGCCTCCCGCTCCCGATTCAGCCGGCGGTTCCGGTGCGCTCGACGAAGGACCCGCAGGACCACCACCGCGGCCACAAGGCCGCACAGCAAGGCTGTCCATTTCCAGAAGCTGCTGGCCGACTGCAAACCAGATAGCAGGGTCTGCCAATCCTCCAGGCAGAGGAAATAGTCCGCTCCGTTCGAAGGGGGCTGCAGGCAGAAGGTCCCATCCAGGCGCTGCGTCAGCTCACCAATGCCGGTTACGCTGCTGCCCACCAAAAGCATCTCTTCCGTCTCCAGGAAGCCTTTGGGCTTCTCCCCGCTCAGGTAGTGGCTGAGGAGGTCTTTGAAGCCATGGGAGGTCTGCTGGAAGCGTTCGTAGACGGTCTCCAGGGGCAGGTCAACCGCCTGGAGGGGCAATTCCACACTCACCCATCCAGCCGCTTTGTCGGTGGCGGAAGTGAGGACAAAAGGGACCGTGTGCAGCTGTTCCAGCACCACCCGCTCGCTGTCGGTCCTACAAAGACAGGAACACAATGGGAGGGGAGGCCGCAGCAAAGCCCCACTGAGCCTCTCCTGATCAGGAAGATTCCGGTTGAGAAGACATACAAAGTTCTTACCTATAAAGCCCTACATGGCTTAGGCCCAGGTTACTTGCAGGACCGTCTGCTGCCAGGAACGACTTCCCATCGCCCTGTGCGCTCACACAGAGGGCCTCCTCAGGGTGCTGTCCGCCAGACAAGGTCGGCTGGAGACCCCCAGGGGGAGGGCCTTCTCTGTGGGGGCACCTGCCTTGTGGAATCAGCTCCCCTGGGAGCTCCGGATAGCCCCAGATCTCCGGTCCTTTCGTCGTGACCTCAAGACATACCTTTTCCAACAGGCCAACCTGGACTGATGATAAGGGTTTTTAATTATGTTTTTAATGTTTTTATTGGTTTTCGTGGGGCTTTGTGATAGTTTTAATTTTTTAAAAAAATTATTTGGATTTTGTATTTTATTGTTGTTAGCCGCCCTGAGTCCTTCGGGAGATAGGGCGGCATATAAGTCCCATGATCAATCAATAAATAAAATGATTAAAAAACCTATAGATTTCAAGCCAGGATTATTTTTGCTAGGCACAATTGGAGGAAATGACGAGAAAGGGTGCACGTATTTAATTTTACATATCTTAACTGCAGCAAGAATTGTATTCGCTCGACATTGGGGAAAAATGAAGATTTACCAACGGAGGAGTTAATTAAAAAAAAAATCTTTTAAGAGTGGGCAGAAATGGATCGATTGACATTGAAAACGAAAGAGAAAGAAGATTCAGCTTATTTTAGAACAGGGGTGTCAAACTGCCGGGCCCCGCAGGCCGGATGCGTCACGCGGAAGCCACGCCCAACTCCATTGCCAGCAACGGCAAAACCATCCCAATACATTGCGCGACATCACGAGTTTGACACGTCTGTTTTAGAACATGGCATATCTTTTATCACTGGCCAGAAAAAACGAGGTAGAGAGAAAGGAGCTTAATAGGTATTAGTTAAGTTAAATGTTGGAACCCAGACAGTATGTTGCTGATAAAATATTAAGCACTTGTGATTGTAAAAATTAATAAAAATGTGTACAAAAGGAGTCCAGATTTACCCTGTCCAAAGACAGCTGCAACAGGAGCACATGGCTGAGCGCCAGGTAGGGGAAGGCACTGTGCACAGTAGACCCACACTTACATGTTCTCGTGTAGCTTATTTGCTTCTTTACATCCCACCTTTATTATTTTTTATAAATAACTCAAGGCAGAACGTATATCTAGCACTCGTCCTTCCTATTTACCCCACAAGAATTCTGTGAAGTGGGTTCACGCTTAAGGTGGGACTAGAGCTCAGGAGCTTAACATTAAGAAAACCAAGATCATGGCATCCGGCCCTCTCAATTCCTGGCAAATAGATGGGGAAGAAATGGAGGCAGTGACAGATTTTATTTTCCTGGGCTCCAGGATCACCACAGATGGGGACTGTAGCCAAGAAATTAAAAGACGCTTGCTCCTGAGGAGGAAAGCTATGGCAAATCTACACAGCATACTAAAAAGCAGAGACATCACCCTGTCAACAAAAGTGCGTATAGTCAAGGCTGTGGTCTTCCCAGTTGCAATGTATGGCAGTGAAAGTTGGAGCGTAAGAAAGGCTGAGCGCCAAAGAATCGAGGCCTTTGAGCTATGGTGCTGGAGAAGACTCCTGCGAGTCCCTTGGACTACAAGGCGATCAAACCGGTCAGCCCTAGAGGAGATCAACCCTGACTGCTCTTTAGAAGGCCAGATCCTGAAGCTAAAACTCAAATACTTTGGCCACCTAATGAGAAGGAAGGACTCGCTGGAGAAGAGCCTAATGCTGGGAAAGGTTGAGGGCGAGAGAAGAAGGGGATGATAGAGAATGAGGTGGCTGGATGGAGTCACTGAAGCAGGAGGTGTGAGCTTAAATGGACTCCAGAAGATGGTAGAGGACAGGAAGGCCTGGAGAAACGTTGTCCGTGGGGTCGCGATGGGTCGGACACGACTTCGCAGCTAACAACAACAAGAGCTCACAGCCTCCTGATGATTGGCCCAAGTCACCCAACCGGCTTTCATCCCTAAGGTGGGACTAGAACTAGCCTCTTAGCAATTGGCCCCCAAAATCACCCAACTGCCTTTCATGCATAAGACGGGACTAGAATTCATAACCTCCTGGTGATTGGTCCAAAATCAAACAACCAGCTTTCATGCCTAGGGCAGAACTAGAACTCACAGCCTGCTAGCGATTGACCCAAAGTCACCCAACCAATTTTCAAACCTTAAGCAGGACCCGAACCATTAGACCAGGGGTAGGCAATCTTGGCTCTTTTATGACTCGTGGACTTCAACTCCCAGAATTCCCGAGCCAGCCATGCTGAGGGGAAAGGGAAAGTTTTCCAAGCTGAGCCATGCTGGGAGTTGAAGTCCACAAGTCATAAAAGAGCCAAGGTTGCCTACCCCTGCACTAGACCAAACTGGCTCTCACATTCCTTGACAAATTTTGTTTTGGAGACTTCCTGATCCTTTCTTGCAGACTGAACATCGAATTGAGTTGTCTTTTAATCTTTTACTTTCTTTCTCCTTTTAGATCATTCTGATATAGAGGTGGGGAACTGTGGCTCCCTTTATGACTCGTGGACTTCCAACGCCTGAGCTATGGCTGGCTCAGGAATTCTGGGAGTTGAAGTCCACAAATCAAGGGGCCACAGTTGCCTTGTTGTTGTTGTTAGCTGCGAAGTCATGTCCGACCCATTGCGACCCCATGGACAACATTCCTCCAGGCCTTCCTGTCCTCTACCATCTTCTGGAGTCCATTTAAGCTCATGCCTCCTGCTTCAGTGACTCCATCCAGCCACCTCATTCTCTGTTGTCCCCTTCTTCTCTCGTCCTCAACCTTTCCCAGCATTAGGCTCTTCTCCAGTGAGTCCTTCCTTCTCATTAGGTGGCCAAAGTATTTGAGTTTTAGCTTCAGGATCTGGCCTTCTAAAGAGCAGTCAGGGTTGATCTCCTCTAGGACTGACCGGTTTGATCACCTAGCAGTCCAAGGGACTTGCAGGAGTCTTCTCCGGCACCAGAGTTCAAAGGCCTCAATTCTTTTGCGCTCGGCCTTTCTTATGGTCCAACTTTCACAGCCATACATTGCAACTGGGAAGACCACAGTCTTGACTATATGCACTTTTGTTGGCAGGGCGATGTCTCTGCTTTTTAGTGTGCTGTCTAGATTTGCCATGGCTTTCCTCCCCAGGAGCGTCTTTTAATTTCTTGGCTGCAGTCTCGGTCTGCTGTGATCTTGGAGCTGAAGAAAATAAAATCTGTCACTGCCTCCAGTTGCCTTCCCCTGTTTTAATACATCCATCCACCTGCTGCAGCTTACGCTGATCTTTGAAATCAGATCAAGGGCTGCCTGAGCTCCTAGACCTGCAAGCACCCATATTTACCCTCGGCTTTAGGATGACAAGACATAGGAAACATTAACCAGGTCAGAATTAACACAGACCACAGAAACCTGGCCAGCAAAAACTACCCCTGTGTCTTCTTGACATTAGAATAGAATAGAGTAGAGCCGGAAGGGACCTTGGCGGTCTTCTAGTCCAGCCCCTTGCTCAAGCAGAAGAACCTATACTATCTCAGACAGGTGAATGTCTAGTCTCTTCTTAAAAACCTCCAGTGATGGAGCTCCCACAATTTCTTGGGGGCAAGCTATTCCACTGCTTGATTGTCCTCACTGTCAGGAAGTTTCTCCTTAGTTCTAGGTTGCTTCTCTCTTTGATCAGTTTCCAACCATTGTTTCTCGTCCTCTGGTGCTCTGGTGAACAACCTGCCTCCCCTCTGCCTTGTGGCAGCCCCTCAGATACTGGAACACTGCTATCATCTCTCCCCTATTTCTTCTTTTCTTTAGACTGGCCCAGGGGTAGGCAACCTTGGCTCTTTTATGACTCGTGGACTCCAACTCCCAGAATTCCTGAGCCAGCCACGCTGAGGGAAAAGGGAGAGGTTTCCAAGCTGAGCCGTGTTGGCTCAGGAATTCTGGGAGTTCAAGATCACACATTTTCAAGGGACCACCTTTGAGAAACATGGCCTAATGCAGGGGTAGGCAACCTTGGCTCTTTTATGACTCGTGGACTTCAACTCCCAGAATTCCTGAGCCAGCCATGCTGAGGGAAAAGGGAGAGGTTTCCAAGCTGAGCCGTGTTGGCTCAGGAATTCTGGGAGTTGAAGTTCACACATTTTCAAGGGACCACATTTGAGAAACATGGCCTAATGCAGGGGTAGGCAACCTTGGCTCTTTTATGATTCGTGGACTCCAACTCCCAGAATTCCTGAGCCAGCCACGCTGAGGGAAAAGGGAGAGGTTTCCAAGCTGAGCCATGTTGGCTCAGGAATTCTGGGAGTTGAAGTTCACACATTTTCAAGGGACCACCTTTGAGAAACATGGCCTAATGCAGGGGTAGGCAACCTGGCTCTTTTATGATTCGTGGACTCCAACTCCCAGAATTCCTGAGCCAGCCACGCTGAGGGGAAAGGGAGAGGTTTCCAAGCTGAGTCGTGCTGGCTCAGGAATTCTGGGAGTTGAAGTCCACCAGTCGTAAAAGAGCCAAGATCGCCTACCCCTGGGCTAGCCAAACCCAAGTCCCACAGCCGTTCTTCGTATGTTTTTAGTCTCCAGGCCCCTGGCGAGAAGCCACCCTCTTGTCTTCCTTGAGGGAATAAATGTGAGGAACCAAGGATACCGCCTACTTCCCTAGCCCTCCTGCTTCTCCAAGAGGTTGCTCACCAGCTTCGGGCTAGGCTGTTCCAGATCAGTCGATGCTCCTTCAGGATCAGTCTCTCAATCACTCCCTGGAGCTCCTTGTGGTATGGGCTGGTGAGAGCTGCTTCAACTGGCTGGACCACTCCTAAACGACAGGCAGGCAAAAGGGTTACGATCGGCCAGCCCTTGCACTTGAGAGCGGTCCGTTTCAAGTCCAGAACACCCTTAAGTGGGTTGAAATGGCCCCAGCACCCTTCCGGTGAGCTCAGAGCGACTCATTTCGATACCCCCCCCCAAAATGTTTGCAATCCTTCTAGAAAGCGGGTGGCTTTCTTGAGAAGAAGTGGAAAAGAAGAACGGCGGTCGCTGATTATTATTTTTTTCTCCCACCTTCAGGAAACCACAAGAAGGGAAACGGGACCACCACGGTCGTGTGATCAGCCACGACAAATGAAGTGAAGGGACTTGGGCTAAAAGCATTCTCAGCAGGTCCTACAGTTGTGGTTTAATGCCGAAAAAGGTTGCTGATATGGGAATTGGGAAGAGAAATGAAAGTTTAAAGGTAGGAGAGCACCATTATGGAATCAACTGCCGATCGAGCTCCGGATGGCATCAGACCTCCGATCCTTCCGTCGCGGGTTGAAGACCCATTTATTTGAACTAGCGGGTCTGGCCTGATGGGGGTACTTGGGTTTTTTATTGGTTTGTTTTAGTATTCTGGTTTTAACTTGGGCATTAATTTAATTATTTTTTAATGTTTGTATTGGTGTTTATATTTATGCCCTGTGAACCGCCCTGAGTCCCTTTGGGAGAAGGGCGGTATAAAAATCTCAATAAATTAAATTAAATTAAATTAATTAAATTCCCAGTCCCTCTCCCTCTTTTTGAAATAGCTTGTTCTCTCGCCGGAGATCAGATCAGCCCAGGATTCAGGGTTTGCAAAGGGATGAAGCTTTTTTCAGTAAATCTCTGGGGACTGGATGTATCTCACTCTGATCCCTCCTGCAAAGGAAGTATTTATAGAGATTTAATTGTTTAGCTGTGGCCAGAGGAGTTAAGATTATGAATGTCTATGTATTGTTATAACCTTAACAACTGGGTCTGTATGTTGCTTGGAATCCGTTGAGACAGAAGTGGCATATACAAATAGCTCTAAGCAAGCAAATTAAAAATTGGGTTTTATTGTAGTATGAAAAACTCTGGATATTTTATATATATATATATATGTGTGTGTGTGTGTGTGTGTGTTAAGTATTTGTCAAGGCTTTTTTTTTAATGTACCTTGCTAATTAACACTTTCATTCCTGTTTTGGCCTGACTTAAGGCTTATCCACAGGATATAGTCAACTTATGACAGCTCATTATTTGTGCAAATTATTCAAATTGCTAATAAAGAATTTTGGGAAGCTGAGATGATCATTTCGAACTCTTTATGTTCTCATCAGTCAGTCATACCCTTTATCTGGTTCGAATCTCAGATAAAGGGTATGACTGACTGATGAGAATATAAAGAGTTCGAAATGATCATCTCAGCCTCCCAAAATTCTTTATTAGCAATTTGTTACTCGTCCCAGCTTCTGCCAACCTAGCAGTTCGAAAGCACATTAAAAAATGCAAGTAGAAAAATAGGGTAACAGCGTTCTGTGCGCCTTTGGCGTCTAGTCATGCCGGCCACATGACCACAGAGACGTCCTCGGACAAGCGCTGGCTCTTCAGCTTTGAAACGGAGATGAGCACCGGCCCCTAGAGTCGGAAACGACTAGCACGCATCCATGCCCACCCGCCACCCAACGATACATAAGTGGGTTTTGGATTGCAGTTGGGCACTCGGTCTCTAAAAGGTTTGCCATCACGGATATATAGGATGCAGTTCTCAACTTACAACCATAACTGAAGCCAAAATTTCCACTGCTAACCAAGGCAGTTTTTAAGGGAGTTTTATCCCATTTTATGCATTTTTTTTTAGCTTATGCAGTTAAGTGACTGTCTGAAGTTGAAGATAAGCAATCATGCTTTTTACACAGGTCTAGCGCCCCCCATTGACTTTGCTTGTGGGAAGCCAGCCTGGATGATTACAGAGGGTGATCACGTGACCCTGGGACAGTGCAACAGTCATAAATCCATGCCAGTTGCCAAGCGCCCGAATTGTAATCACGTGATCAGAGAGATGCCGCAATGGTCTTATGAAAATTGTCCATAAGTCCCTTTTCCCCCCCAATGCTGTTGTTACTAAACAAACGGTTGCAAGTGAGGGACTAGTGTCAACGCTGCTAACATCGGATGTTTTTGCATTGACAACAGATGGGAGATGCAGCCATTTTCTTCTTCTTGCTTTTAGAGTTAGATATGCTGGGGGTGGGGGACGTGCCCGAGAGTCTAGCTAGACATAATAACACTGGACCTAGTGTGAGAACCAAGGTTGTTGAAATAAGAGATGATAAGGAATTGGCCGGCTGGAGAGCTGGAGAGAAAGCTGGGCGCTTTAAACTAAATGGGGAATGTGATTTATGACTGCAAATTGGAGGAGGGAATTGTGCTTTGATAGTATGTGCCCAGGGGAGGGGAATTCAGTTTTTTGGCTTCGATTATGTTAGTACCGATGCTATGCTACTCAAATAAAGATTCTTTAAGGTAAACAATGCCTCGAAGTTCTTTGAAGAGTTTCATCTGTTGGAACCATGACAGACTAACTATATATCTTAAAAATGTTTTCTTTGACCAAAGGCTCAGCCTCACCAGATTTCAAACTATGGACTGAATATACGTGCTCACTCCCACCACACGCCGATAGGAAGAAAAATCCAATTCCGTGTGATCAAGAACTTAGCATCCCACATTTGGGAACATTCAAAAGAAAAGGCAGATTTATGCATTCAGAGCAAAACATGCCAGACTTCATCTATCAGTATCTGTAAGGGAAGGGGAATGTTTTCCCATATTAGGGAATACAGGTAGTCCTCAACTTACAACCAGAATTGATTAGATTAGATTAGATTAACCTTTATTGTCATTTTTTACTGTGGGCACAACAGCACAACACATTAAAAATGAAATGAAATTTAGTTGCTTGCTCTCACAGTGTACACATACACAACACACATTTAAACATGCTATAAACAACGTACATATAGACCTACACCCTTACATATAAGTAACGTATAAACATATAAATATTAAGCCCAAAATTTATGTTGCTAAGTGAGACAGTTAAGTGACTTTGGCCCCGTTTTGGCCCCATTTTATGACCTTTCTCGCCACAGCTGTTAAGTGAATAACTGCAGTTGTTAAATGAGTAACACGGTCGTAAAGCAAATCTGGCTTCCCCCATTGACTTGGCTTGTCAGGAGGTCCCAAAAGGGGATCACATCACACACACACACACACACACACACACACACACGGCACTGCAGCCATCATAAATATGAGTCAAGCATTTGAATTTTCTTCAGACGACCATGAGGATGCCGCAGCGGTCTTAAGTGTAAAAAACGGTCCTAAATCACTTTTTTTTTGCTACTTTGAACGGTGACTAAATGAACTGTTGTAAACTGAGGACTTCCTGTACTCTGAAGCCAAAAATGAAAGAGAGACAGAGAAGAAGGCTTGGAAAAAGCATCTCCTGAGCCTCCCAGCTTCAGG
Organism: Vipera ursinii; assembly: GCF_947247035.1. Taxonomy (NCBI): domain Eukaryota; kingdom Metazoa; phylum Chordata; class Lepidosauria; order Squamata; family Viperidae; genus Vipera; species Vipera ursinii. Next base: position 6,400,390 of record NC_139518.1, read on the forward strand.
GCAGGTATATAGTAAGCTGATAACTTTCTTTTCAGACAATCACCTGTTTGAGATGGTATGGGATAGGTTCTCCTGCATGAGCAGGGGTGGACTAGAAGACTCCAAGGTGTCCTGTCCTGTCCTATCCTATCCTATTCTACTCTAATTCTATTACTATTCTATTACTATTCTATTACTATTCTATTTCTATCCTATCCTATCCTATCCTAATATTCTATTCTATTCTATTCTATTCTATTCTATTCTATTCTATTCTATTCTATTCTATTCTAATATTCTATTCTATTCTATTCTATTCTATCCTAATATTCTATTCTATTCTATCCTAATATTCTATTCTATTGTATTGTATTCTATCCTTCTATTCTGTTCTATTCTATTCCTAATATTGTATTCTATTCTATCCTAATATTCTATTCCTGTTCTATTCTATTCTATTCTATTCTATTCTATTCTATTCTATTCTATTCTATTCTATTCTATTTCTATCCTAATATTCTATTCTATCCTAATATTGTATTGTATGGTATTGTATCCTTCTATTCTATTCTATTCTATTCTATTCCTAATATTGTATTCTATTGTATTCTATTCTATCCTAATATTCTATTGTATTGTATTGTATTCTATCCTTCTATTCTGTTCTATTCTATTCTATTCCTAATATTGTATTCTATTCTATCCTAATATTCTATTCCTATTCTATTCTATTCTATTCTATTCTAATTCTATCCTAATATTCTATTCTATTGTATTGTATTGTATCCTTCTATTCTATTCTATTCTATTCCCTGTATTCTGTTCTGTTCCGTTCCATTCTAATGTTTCCCTATCACCAGGTATGGAGCTCTGACTTGCAACAGACTACTGCAGGAGGGATCAGAGTGAAATACATCCAGTCCCCTGAAAAACGAGGTCTTTTCAAATGGGCAGTATTTTCCTACTGTAAATTCTTGTTGATTCCTTGGTGGGCATCTAGCAAGGATAACTGGTGTCGAATTCACAATGACAGATGGAAAAAGAAGGGACTGAGAAATTGGAGTGGTGAAGGTCTATGGAGATTTTTTCCATCGTCCAGGTCACGGTTATCCCAAAGGTGCTTTTTTTCACGAGGCAACTGGACTTCCTTTGTTTTATTATTTATTGAACTTAGGGCCACTTTGAAGACGTTTCGCTTCCCGTCCAAGAATCTACCACAGCAAAAAAATGTCTTCAAAGAAAAAAGCAAACAAAACAAAACAACGAGAAAGTCCAGTTGGCCTTTGAAAAAGCAGCCCTTTGGGACAATTGGAGTGCTGGTTCCACTGTTCAAATCTTGGCAAATCTTTATGCTGGATTCTTACCTTCCATGACAACATAGGGGAGGCAGTTACCGCCTGCGGCAGACAGAAGGCTGGGAAGATCTGAACCCACCTGGAGCTTCGGAGCCCCCTGCAAGAAGGTGGGGGGGAGGGGGGGGAGAAAAATGAAAACAGAAGATGCAATGCCAGAACCAAGGTGACTTGGGATCTCAGACATTTTGCTTATTTATTTATTTATTATTTTAATTCCATTTATATCCCGCCCTTCTCCGAAGACTCAGGGCACTGTTCTGAACCAGCCCTCTTCTCGCACCCCTAATCAAAAGAAGAGACTGGAAAGCGTCCAAGACCAAAAGGCTTCTGCCAAGTTTTAATTACACTGTTACAAAAATACAAGAGCTTGACTTCTCAAACGGAAAAAGTTGCTTTCAGCAACCAGCCCCTCCCCAAACACTTCTTTTATAGAGAGCTCAGGGCGTGGTCTCCCTGTGCCTCCTCCCGAGGAGTCCCATAGCCTTTCTTTGTTTGTCCCTGCTCGTCTGCCTCCTGCGTCGGGCGTCCTTGAACAGGGCCAGCTGTGGGTCATCATCCTCCGCACTCTCGGGCTCACACAGCTGAGAAGAGGTTCCCGGCTGAGGACTCTGCAAAGCCTCCAAATCATCATCAGCCGGTTCGTTTCCCTCCTCCCCCACATCTGAGTCCTCCGATACATCGGACCCGGCTGTCGGACCCACAGGCTGGCCCTGAGTCACAACACTATCCCGCACCGCAGGGCCCTTCCCCCGGGTCTGCCGATCCGGATGCGGTCGGGATGGGAACTGTTCGTGAAAAGCAGTCACCAACGCAGGGGCATGAACGGCGGTCGCGTCTTCCCATGTGAAGTCCTCCGGCCCGTACCCTTTCCACTCAATCAGGTACTGGAAGCGACCTTTCAGCCAGCGGGAATCCCTGATGCTGGCGACCTCGTACTCGGGGGGGCTGTCGCCATCACGAGGTCCTGATGGGGGAGGTTCCGCTTGGCGAAGTGGACAAGCCGGTTGTTCGGGGACCAACAAGGACCGATGGAAGACGGGGTGTACGCGCAGGGAACGTGGCAGAGTTAAACGATAGGCGACCGGGTTGATGACGGCCTCGACTGGGAACGGTCCAAGGTAACGGTGGTCCAGCTTCCTCGCCGGCCGAGTGGATGGTAGGTTCCTGGTGGACAGCCAGACCCGATCCCCCACCGATAATGGAGGCGTATCCCTTCTCGACCGATCGGCGAACCTCTTGTAGTCAGCCTTGGCCTTCTCCAGCTGCCGTCGCACCAACCGATGGATCGCCTGTAACTCCGCCATGAATTCGTTCGCTGCCGGCTCCGGTGAGTCCACGGGAGAAAGGGGGAATAACCGAGGGTGATAACCCACATTGGCCAAGAACGGTGTCATCTGCGTGGAGGTGTGCTGCGAGTTGTTAAAGGCAAACTCGGCTATGGCCAAATAGTCCACCCAATTGTCCTGCTGCAGGTTAACGTAGCAGCGCAGATACTGCTCCAAAATGCCGATGACCTTCTCGGTACCCCCGTCGGTCTGAGGATGATGCGCGGACGAGAGGCAAACCTTAATGTCCAACGCCCGCATCAACTCCTGCCAGAAGCGGGCTGTAAACTGGGCCCCCCTATCGGAGACGACTCTATCGGGAAGGCCGTGCAGCCGGAACACCTGTTGGATGAACATGCGACTAGTGGCGCGAGCTGACGGTAAGCCGCGACAGGGGATGAAGTGCGCCATCTTGGTCAACATGTCCACCACCACAAACACTGTCGTGAAGCCGGAGGATGGGGGTAGATCCGTCAGAAAGTCCATGGACACAGCCCCCCAGGGTCTCTTGGGCGTTGGCAAAGGCTGCAGTAAACCAGGCGGGGCCCCTGTCGCTGACTTGGCCTGCCTGCATGGGACGCAGGAGGTGACATAAGACTGGACATTGTGTCGGACTCGGGGCCACCAGAATGTACGGGAGACCAGGTTCAGAGTCTTGAACAGGCCAAAATGCCCCGCAGCCGGGTTATCATGACATTGGCTGAGGACGAGTCCCCTGAGTGGCCCTCCTGGAACATAGAGCCGGTCACGATAATACAGGAGTCCATCCGTGACCGACCAAGGCGAATCTGGCCCTACCTCTTCCTTCCGCTGAGCCACCCACGCCTCCTGCTGCTGCGCCTCCCGGATCCGAGCCCGTATATCCACCGGCTCCCGCACCGCAGCAAAAGACTCGACGGGGATCACGGTCCTGGGCGGAAGCTTGTCTTCCACTCGGGTGTACTCGGGCTTCCTGGACAGAGCATCCGCTCTCTGGTTGTGCCCGCTTGGTATGTACCGCACCCGGAAGTCAAACCTCGCAAAGAAGAGGGACCACCGGATCTGGCGTTGGTTCAAATTCCGAGCGGTCTGCAGGCTTTCCAGATTCTTGTGGTCCGTCCGTACCTCGATTTGATGCCGCGCCCCCTCCAGATGATGCCTCCAAGCCTCGAACGCCGCCTTGATGGCCAGCAGCTCCTTCTCCCAGATGGTATAGTTGCGCTCCGAGGGATTCAATTTCCGTGAGTGATACGCGCAAGGGAAAAGGGTACCGTTGGGCGTCGCTGCCTGGAGTAACACGGCCCCAATGGCAATGTCGGAGGCGTCCGCCTCCACGACAAACGTCCGTTGCGGGTCAGGATGCTTCAAGATGGGCTCCTTCATGAAGGCGTCCTTCAAAGCTTGGAACGCCTGTTGTTCGGGGGCGTTCCACTGGAACCGAGTCTTCTTCTGCAGGAGCCGGGTGAGGGGGGCTGTCAAGGCAGCAAAGCCAGGGATGAATGTCCGATAGTAGTTGGCAAATCCAAGAAGTCGCTGAATATCCTTCACGCGACGCGGGGGTTGCCAACTCTGCAACGACTCAACTTTACTCGGTTCCATGGCGATGCCCTCAGGAGAAATGCGGTGACCCAAGAAATCAATGGTCACCTGGTAGAACTGGCACTTCTCCAACTTGGCAAACAGCCGATGTTTCCGGAGGCGCTGCAGGACCTGACGGAGATGCTGATGATGCGCTTCACGCGACGGGGAGTAAATCAGGATGTCGTCCAGGTAAATCACAACAAACTGGTCCAACAGATCCCGAAAGATGTCGTTCATAAAATGCTGAAACACAGCGGGGGCGTTGGTCAGGCCAAACGGCATCACCGTGTACTCGAAATGTCCATAGCGAGTACCAAACGCCGTCTTCCACTCATCACCCGGCCGAACCCTGACGAGGTTGTAAGCTCCACGCAGGTCCAGTTTCGTGAAGATCTTAGCCTCCCGGAGTCGGTCCAAGAGCTCGGGGATGAGGGGCAGCGGGTAGCGGTTACGCACCGTGATAGCGTTGAGTTTCCGGTAGTCACAGCAAAGCCGTAACTCGCCCGACTTCTTTTTGACGAAGAGCACGGGCGCAGACACTGGCGAGGACGAGGGCCGGATGAAACCACGAGCCAAGTTCTTCGTCAGGAAGTCCCGCAATGCAGCCAACTCGGGCTCCGACATGGAGTACAAACGCCCCACTGGGAGAGTCGCATCAGGGACTAGGTCAATGGAGCAGTCGTAGGGCCTGTGCGGGGGTAATTGGTCCGCCTCTGACTCGCTGAACACGTCAGCAAAGTCGGACAGTTCGGGAGGCAAGGAAACCCCTGGGGAACCCTCCACCTGGCCGGCACAGATATGGCGGGTGTGGTCCACGCACTGCAAACTTGGGAAGGTGACCAAGTTCTGAGACCAATAGATCTGTGGATCATGCGCCCGGAGCCACGCCAGTCCCAAGACCACGGGGAAGTGCAGATCCGAAGTGACGTAGAACTGAATGGCCTCCACATGGGTACTGATGGCCATACACACGGGTTGCGTGGCGGCCGTGATAGGCCCGGACAGGAGCACTCGACCATCGATGGTCTCCACAAGCATGGGCGGATCCACTGGACACTGGGGAACAGCCCATTTGGCCACAAAGGCCGAATCCATAAAGTTAGTGGTAGCCCCAGAGTCAATCAAGGCATGGACCGGAATCCCCTCTGGCTTGCCAGGGAGGATCAGACGTGCCTCCAAAATCAAATGCCGTGGAGGTTCACAGGCACCGTCGGAACGGCGTCGCTCGGCGTGATCGTTGTGGGTCGCCCGATCTTTCACACCGTCTAGATCGGGCTCGGGCCGTTTCCCGATAGCAAAGCAGGGGACTTCCTCGGGGCAGGCTTGGTCACTGACGCCCGCTGACGCTTCTTCGGGCAAGAAGCAGCCAAATGTCCAGGGTCCCCACAGTAAAAACACAACCCCTCCGATCGTCGTCTGTCCATTTCCGTCACCGATAGACGGGACCTGGCGGCACCCAGCTCCATTGGCTCCTCCCTCTGGACTGGGGGCTCACGCACAACAGGGGCGGCAGGGGTCTGTGGGGTGGCACGGCGACTCTTACGCTGCTGCAGCCGGGCATCGATCCGCAGACAAAGATGGATCAGCCCATTCAGGTCTGAGGGAATGTCCACGCGGGCCAGCTCATCCAACATCTCCTCTGACAAGCCATCCTGAAAGGCATCCACGAGCGCAGCCTCATTCCAGGCGGAATCCTGGCTAAGCAGCCGGAAATCGCTGATATAGGCCTGTAGAGGGCGCTGACCCTGCCTCAAAGCTTTCAGGCGTCGGGTGGCCGTCTGCGCCTTAATCGGGTCCTCGTACATGAGGCGCATATGGTCACAAAACCCCCCAAAGTTATCCAACAAAGGGCTAGGCTGTGCCAACTGAGGCGTGCCCCAACGAGCTGCATCTCCCGACAGAAGGCTCAACACAAATCCCACCTTATCTCGGTCAGTGGGGAAATCAGCTGCTCTCACGCTGATATAAAGCTGGCATTGTCCCAGGAAGGCAGGAAACAGTTCTGGATTACCAGCAAATTTATCCGGCATAGCTATCTGACATTTCCTCCTGGGTGGGGGGGCAGCATGTACCTGAGCCTGCAGTTGTGCCACCTGAGTGGCCAGCAAGGTGAGTTGCTGGTTGAGCTGGGCATGCTCGGCAAGAAGCTGCTCCATCGTAGTATTAAGGGGTGGGTGGCTGAAAGCAAACTGTTCTGAACCAGCCCTCTTCTCGCACCCCTAATCAAAAGAAGAGACTGGAAAGCGTCCAAGACCAAAAGGCTTCTGCCAAGTTTTAATTACACTGTTACAAAAATACAAGAGCTTGACTTCTCAAACGGAAAAAGTTGCTTTCAGCAACCAGCCCCTCCCCAAACACTTCTTTTATAGAGAGCTCAGGGCGTGGTCTCCCTGTGCCTCCTCCCGAGGAGTCCCATAGCCTTTCTTTGTTTGTCCCTGCTCGTCTGCCTCCTGCGTCGGGCGTCCTTGAACAGGGCCAGCTGTGGGTCATCATCCTCCGCACTCTCGGGCTCACACAGCTGAGAAGAGGTTCCCGGCTGAGGACTCTGCAAAGCCTCCAAATCATCATCAGCCGGTTCGTTTCCCTCCTCCCCCACATCTGAGTCCTCCGATACATCGGACCCGACTGTCGGACCCACAGGCTGGCCCTGAGTCACAACAGGCGGCTTACAAGCTTAGCAGTAGCCTTCATTCTATGTATATGCCTGCTTATTAGGGCTTTCACACCCTCCCCCAAGTGGCATTATTACAAAGTCAGCTTAATTGCCCCCAACAATCTGGGTCCTCATTTTACCTACCTCGGAAGGACGGAAGGCTGAGTCAACCTTGAGCCTGGTGGGACTCGAACCTGCACTAATTGCAGGCAGCTGGTGTTACTTAAGGAGGCATCAGCCCACTGCTCCACCGAGGCTCTTATTCACGTCTTTACCAAGGACACACCCAAACCACTGCCTTGCACGAACTTACGACGCTGCATGAACTTAAGACGTACATCAGATGAAACACCCAATTGTTCAGCAACTGGCACAAGTCATGGGCCAACGACTAGAACTGCACATTGCCTGAAGCTGTTTCATTTTGCCTGTTCTGAATTAAGACCACTCAAGCTCAAGCAGTGACGCGAGAGCCACTTTGGCGAACTGGTTGGGGTGCTGGCCTAGAAACCAGGGGACAGTGAATTCTAGACCTGCCTTAGGCATGAAAGGTAGCTGGGTGACTTTGGGCCAATCACCAGGAGACTGTGAGTTCTAGTCTTGCCTTACGCATGAAAGCTGGCTGGGTGACTTTGGGCCAATCACCAGGAGACTGTGAGTTCTAGTCTTGCCTTACGCATGAAAGCTGGCTGGGTGACTTTGGGCCAATCACCAGGAGACTGTGAGTTCTAGTCTTGCCTTAGGCATGAAAGCTGGCTGGGTGACTTTGGGCCAATCACCAGGAGACTGTGAGTTCTAGTCTTGCCTTAGGCATGAAAGCTGGCTGGGTGGGCCAATCACCAGGAAACTGTGAATTCTAGTCCCGCCTTAGGCATGAAACCTGGCTGGGTGACTTTGGGCCAATCACCAGGAGACTGTGAGTTCTAGTCTTGCCTTAGGCATGAAAACTGGCTGGGTGGGCCAATCACCAGGAAACCGTGAGTTCTAGTCTTGCCTTAGGCATGAAACCTGGCTGGGTGACTTTGGGCCAATCACCAGGAGACTGTGGGTTCTGGTCCTTCATTAATAGGAAAACTGGCTAGGTGACTTTGGGCCAATTACCAGAAGACAGTGACATCTAGTCCCCCCAACCCCTTAGACTTGAAAGTTGGCTAGTGATATTGGGCCAATCACCAGGAGACACCGAGTTCTAGTCCTGCCTTAGGCATGAAAGCTAGATGGATAGGTTTGGGCCAATCACCAGGAGGCTATGAGTGTTAGACCCGATTTAGGCATGAAAACTGGCTGGGTGACTTAAGATTAAGCTCAATCTTAACACATCTGAATCCAACTTATGGATGCAAGATAATGCTGATGTTACAAGATGTTGTACCTTTCATCAGAACAATAATTAAAAGTGCTGTAAAATATAAACATTATACTATAAACACCATTCTTGCTTTCTCAAGAGCAAGGGAAAGACAATTATACAATACCTGGATGGATTTTAATTGGAATTTTTACACTGTGTTGGGTGGTTTAGTTTATGGCATGCTGCTTGGAGTCGCAATGCTTGAGAACAATTCTTTCAATAAACCAACGAACACATCAGAAATCCTTCAAAACAACGGTTTTCAACTTGGCAACCTTAAAGACGTGTGGACTTCGACTTCCCGCATACCGGCTAGGGAATTCTGGATACTGAAGTCCACAGATCTTAAGATTGCCAAGTTTAACTAAAATAATAGATAAATGTCACACCTGGATTTTGGACACCACCTTGGCCTTCTTCCTGTGCAGGTAATAAAAGAGGCCAGAGAAGGCCAGGCTTGACCCCAAACAGATTGCTTCTCCTATCGTAAAGGGAAAATTATCCATCGAAGCTCAAGCTGGAAGGAAAAAAAACAAACAGACCCACAGAAGAACTCAACTACCATCCAGGAATGGCAAGACGTCTCACGGTCCATTAGCCCCTTGCCAAAACAAAAGAAGAATTGGAAGATGGAGAACCAATACATTAGCATACCAAGTCTTAGCAAGCAGTAAGGTGGGCCCAGACTGATCTTCCCATAGAGCTCAATTATTTTGCCTGGAGTATGTTATAACTGCTGTCTCTTCTTCGAATTTAATGACCTTTAAAGAAAGCACATTATCAAGGGTCTAAAAACAACTCGGAATATTTATTTATTTTATTGGATTTATATACTGCCCTTCTCCCGAAGGACTCGGGGCGGTGTACAGGGCAGTTAAAACACAATATACAAGGTTAAAATAAATTAAATTAAATTAGCCCCAACAAGTAAATCACATTCTAAAAATTTAAAATCCCAAACCCTCAGTCCAGGCCGGCAAGCTCAAATAACCAAGTTTTCAGGTCGCGGCGAAAGGAGCGAAGGTCAGGAGCCATCCGGAGCTTATATTAAACCGATAAACCCTAGTTCAGGCTGGGTTTCTCTCGACTTACAACCTATTCATTCAGTGACTTGTCTGAAATCACAATGGCACTGAAAAAAGGCGACGTGGCTGCTTTTCATGCAACATCCCCGTGGTCATGTGATCAAAATGTGAAAGCCTGGCAACGGAGTCATATTTACGACGCTTCCAGCGTCAAGTCCTCATTTTTCCCGACCTCCTGACAAGCAAGGCCAAGGGGGAAGCCAGATTCACTTAACAAGAATGTTACTAATTTAAAAACTGCGGCGATTCCTTGTCAAACGAAGCAAAACTTAACTGCCTCACTTAGCAACAGAAATTTTGGGCTCAATTGTGGTCGTAGGTTGAGGACTACCTCTGCATTACCGCTCTGTGTTTGAATCATGAGTCAAATGTTCCCTTGAGGAACAGGAAGTCTCAAGCCCATTTTTTTTTTTTGGACCACTCAGGTTGCTGGACCTTTTTTTATATTATACTAAGAGAAATCTTCCTTTTCCATCTAGTTTCCATTTAACAACTTAAACTGGAGACTGAGGGGCGAAAATATATCTATTTGTACAATGCATTTGGAAGGTATTTTTCAGTTCAGAATAAGGGCCTTTATTTGTCTTCTAGTCCAAGCCACTGCTCAGACAGGATACCCTGCCTGCAGCATTTCAAACAAGCGGCTGTTCAGTCACTTCTTAATTTGTTCTCATTTCTGGATAATAGCCTCATTTGTCAACCGACTTCCCATATTCTACAAACTGTCATTTGTCATTTCCTTTCCAGCCCATGGCTTGTAACTATTCCCAGCAGCTTTTTTTGGGGGGGGGGGGAAATCCCCTCTGTGAAGTCTGAGATTTCTTCTTTAGACTTTCGGGGTGTTTTTCAACTGTCTCTGCAAAATCTCTTTCGATTCATATCCTCTCTCTGAATTCTGAGGCTGCTCTTTTGCCTTTCAAGGCATTTTTGGGCTGCCCTTATAAAATAGGTTTCATTTCTCGGAGAGCGATGATACAAGTGGTGTTTCTCAAGCTTGGCACGTTTTAAGAGAGGGGTGGACTTTGTAACTCCCAGAACTCCCCAGCCAGCACGGAGTGAAAGTCCACCCATCTTAAACTTGGCAAGATTTGCTAGAAAAAGCCCTTAATTTTCAGCAATAGACATTTAGTATTCAGTTTTCTGCAATGTACGTGTGCTACTAAATTGGACCTTTCTGCTGACAAAAGCACAGAGAAGGCAGCTCAGAAGAACAATCAAGAAAAAAAAGAAAAAGAAAAATAAGGACAATAACGCCAGCGAAGTCAGTTTATTTAAATTACAGGGGTCTTCAAACCTGGCCCTTTTATGACTTGTGGACTTCAACTCCCAGAATTCCTGCACCAGCCATGCTGACTGAGGAATTCTGGGAGTTGAAGTCCACAAGTCATAAAAGGGCCAAGTTTGAAGACCCTTGATTTAAAACCAAGGAGAAATTAAAAGTTTGGGGAAACAGAGGTCTTCCTCCCACCCCGGCGTCTGCCTGGAGCCTAAGCCATCAGCACGCTCTGCACATGCTCAGAAGCACCGTTGTTTTAAAGATTGCCAGAGGCGGCAGTCCTACTTACCAGGCTGCTACAAAGCTCAACGTTGTTCCCTGGCAAAAAGGTGACTTAATGGCCATCGGCGACCCGAAGCTTGTTTCCTGTTTCGCTTTCGAACCAAATAGCAGTACCGGAGCTTTGTCGACCGAAGATGGTGACGCAAAGACGCATGGGAAATAAAGTTCCTAGCCCCGTTAAGCTAGCTTTCCTTCTCTATGCCTTCTTGCTTTGAAAACCACAACTCCCGGCATGCCTTCTTCCTCTTTATAGCTCTGGCGAGGATCTACGCTCAGTCTCGCGATTCAGTGCAGCGGGGACTATAAGCATTTGCCCTCGTTGAGAACTACGAATCCCATCAGGCCTCGGGGCCAAGTTTTTTTTTCCAATCTCCGGCTATCGAGAGAACCAAGTACTGTAGGCCCGGGGTCTTCAAACTTGGCAACTTTAAGACTGGTGGACTTATAACAACAACAACAACAATCAGATTCACTTCACAACCGTGTTGCTAACTTAACAACTGCAGTGATTCACTTAACAACCTTAGCAAGAAAGGTTGTAAAATGGAGCAAAACTCACTTAGCAGCTGTCTCACTTAGCAACAGAAATATTGGGCTCAATTATGGTCTTACGTTGAGGACTACCTGTGAAAGTTATAAAAGTTATAAAATGATGAAAACAATAAAAATATAAGTGGTAAAATATATGTTGTAAAATACTGTACCCTGAAAGTACACTACACTGAACAGTAGTGTGACCTAACAGGCTGAATTCACATAACCTGCTAAGCATGTACACTTTAACAATCACATAAAACTAAAATCTGTGTGATTCTTTGCAATCTTCAAACCACAAAGATCCTCAAGGAAATAACAGCTCCATGTCAGAGGTCTGGAGACTCTTTGGTGTAGTTCAGCCTGATGTTGCTGCTAAGACCCCATTAAAGAACAGCACAATAAGGGTGACATGATAGCAGCATTCCAATATCTCAGGGGTTGCCACAAAGTAGAGGGAGTCAAGCTATTCTCCAAAGCACCTGAGGGCAAGACAAGAAGCAACAGATAGAAACTAATGAAGGAGTGAAGCAGCCTAGAACTAAGGAGGAATTTCTGATAGTGAGGACCAGGGCTTTTTTTCTCATAGAACGCTCAGAACGGAGTTCCGGCACCTTTTTTGGATAGAACCTTGTAGGGTAGGCAATGCGGGTTGTATGACATGTGTGAGTTCCGGCACCTTTTTCTTTTACAAAAAAAGCACCGGTGAGGACAATTAACCAGTGGAAAGTTGTGGATGCTGCAACACTGGAAATTTCTGGACACTTAGAAAAATTAATCAGTGCAATGATTTGCCTCCAAAAATTATGGGTGCTCCATCACTGGAAGTTTTTAAGAAGAGACTGGACAACCATTTGTCTGAAATGGTATAGGGTTTCCTGCCTGAGGAGGGGGTTGGACTAGAAGACCTCCAAGGTCCCTTCCCGCTGTTATTCTGTTAAGCATTGCCACCTTGTTAAAGGTACTTGTTCATTCCACTTGCAGGCGTTTCTCTGAAGAAATCAAAGTCTGAAAGCTTACAGGGCCATTCTCACGTTTGCAATTTAGGGGAGATCTGTTCCATATAATCCATCAGGTCTTAGCTGAAACTAGCCATGTAGAGTCTGGACTGGAATAAACTCTGAAAGGACCAGGAAGGTATGGTCACATTTATGAAAGCATAGGTTCTCTTGCTTGAGCAGGGGTTTGGACTAGAAGACCTCCAAGGTCCCTTTCCAGCCCTAACACAGGTAGTCCTTGACTTACAACAATTCATTTAGTGACCATCCAAAGTTGCGACAACATTGAAAAAAGTGACTTATGACCCATTTTTTTACACTTATGACCATTGCAGCATTCCCCATGGTCACGTGATTTACAATCGGATGCTTGACAACTGGTTCATATTTACGACGGTTGCAGTTTCCCGAGGCCATGTGATCCTCTTTTGTGACCTTTTCACCAGCAAATTCAGAATCTGGGAAGCCAGATCCACTTAAGAACCGGGTTACCAGTTTAACAACGGCAGTGATTCACTGAACAAATGTGGCAAGAGAAGTCGTAAAATGGGGAAAGATTCATTTAGCCAATTTCTCACTTAGCAATATAAATTCTGGGCTCGGTTGTGGTCGTACGTCGAGGACTACCTACATTCTACCTTCTAATATATTATTTCCTACTTTCAGGTTTCGTTGTTCTTTTTTTTTAAAAAAAATATTTTAATGAAAATAAACAATGCGATATCAGCCTGTGTCTGGAGTCTAAAATCATTGCTCCGGGACAGTATGGAAATATCAGCAGGTCTTAAATAGCCCCAAAACGGACATGGTGGCTCAGTGGGTTAGGACGCTGAGCTTGTCGATCAGATGGTTGGCAGTTTGGTGGGTCAAATCCCGAGTGCTGCGTACAAGAGTGAGCGCCTGTTACTCGTCCCAGCTTCTGCCAACCTAGCAGTTCGAAAGCACGTAAAAATGCAAGTAGAAAAATAGGGACCACTACGGCGGGAAGGTAACAGTGTTCCGTGCGCCTTTGGCGTCTAGTCATGCCGGCCACATGACCACGGAGACGTCCTCGGGCAAACGCTGGCTCTTCGGCTTTGAAATGGAGATGAGCACCAGCCCCTAGAGTCGGAAACGACTAGCACGCGTGTGCGGGGGGAACCTTTACCTTTACCTTTAAATAGCCCCAATTCAGGACAAATTTACAACTGGCCCTCCTGTAATTAAACTGCCAATCGGGAGTCACTCCTGATTTGTTGCCCATTAGGCTGAAAAGAGGAAAGTGCCACAATCTCAAATGGATTTTTCCACTTTTTTTTTTAATTCCGTCACACAGTTTTGAAGTCCACTTTGAAACAGTCAAGCGGAAAGTGCTTTTAATAGTAAAGACATCAACAGCAGCCCTCCCTCCCCACCCCAGTTATACATACACACGCACGCACGCACGCACACACTAATCCAAGGCACTAATCTCCACCAAGCTCAATTAAGATGGGAGCGAGTTTGGAATTTCTCAGCCAAGCTAATTGGGGGATTTGATCACCAGCTTGGAGAAGGATTAAAATGAAACCGCGTCGGAAGCGAGTTCGAATTCATTTCTCACTTCTCCCGTTCTCCTTGACAGACTCCAAAGACTTCTTTGGGGTATGTTTTATTTTTTTTGTGTGTGTGTGTGTGCTTTGAAGAGGGTGATCTGCATCTGCGCGGGATTTCTAGCAACCGATCGGTGGGGGGGGCACCTCTGTTTTGTGAAAAAAGGGTACAAAGCTTGAGGAGATGCGACGCTAGCGGGAAAGGAAGGCAGTTTGTCTTTCCACAGTGATTGGGTGGGATTGTGCTTTGGCGAGGTGTACAACCTTTACTCTCCTTTCTTCTATGCAACCCAAATGACTTTGCTCCCGATTCGAAAGAAGCACGACAGGGAATACACTCTGCCCAACCGCTGTTTTCTTCTTTGGATGCTGGATTGGCAGGAAAAAATATAGTCGGTCCCTTTATTTTATTACACCCTGACACCAGGGAGAAATGCTGCCAATCCTAGCCAGGCAGCGAACCAGGAGTTTTTCAAAACTTTTTTTTTTCTTTCCAAGCTGTGGAATCTATTCAGTTAAAATAAAATAAAGGAAAATTCGCGCAGCGCCTAGGTCAGCTGACAAGCCCTATTCCTCCCTTTGTTTCCTCCAACCAGAGTTTCTCCGCCTCTGCCGTTTTGAGCTGGGCGGACTTCAACTCCCAGAATTCCCCTGGCAGGGGAATTCTGGGAGTTGAAGTCCGCCCAGCTCAAAGCGGCAGAGACGGAGAAACGCTGCATTTTGGTTTAGTGACTAAGGGAGTGAAAACCCTCTTCACATTCCACCTTGCAGGGGAATGTTGCTTGCAAGGACTTTCTTTTTCTCCAAACCTTTTGTAGGCCGATCTTTTTTTTTCCTTTCCTCCTTTGCTTTGGAGGCACCCATTCGAGCGTTCACACAACCCCATTTGAGAAACCCTGCTTGTAACCCTTTAGCCCTGCAGGAGATCTCGACAGCAACTAACTGAGATGGCTTATGAAACATACAGCATGAGAGGCACATCTGAATCCTGGCAATTAGCTATATAGGATGCCTTCAGGTTCCTGATTACACCTGTAATCATGGGTCACTGCAACCTTCCTGTTCTCCGTGGAAGAAGCTTCTTACAGGTATCTTGCTGGCCTGTTGGGAAGAAATCTGCTAAACTGGGGGGGATTCTGCTCTGATCCAGGAGGATTACACTTCCCTGTTCTCCCCGCAAGCTTCTCGGAAGTATGCTTCTGGTGTCGTTGGGAACAGATCTGTAAAACCGGATGGCTTGTTCCCAAAGGTGCTTTTTCCAAAAGGCAATTGGACTTTCTTATTTTATTTTATTTTATATTTTTTTCATTGGAAAGCATTTCGCTTGTCATCCAAGAAGCTTCTTCAGCTTCCTCACAACCGAAAAAGCTTCTTGGATGAGAAGTGAAATGTTTTCAAATAATTAAAAACAAAACAAGAACAAGTTAAGTCCACTTTCCTCTGGAAAAGCGCTTTTGGGACAACCATGACCTGGGTGATGGAGAATTTCCATCGAAACGGGATGGATTCTGCTCTGATTCTATCTAGTAGGGTTCTCTGGATCCATGCTCTAGGGCAGTGATGGCGAACCTTTTAGAGACCGGGTGCCCAAACTGCAACCCAAAACCCACTTATGTATTGTCGGGTGCCAGGTGAGCATGGCCCATTGGGTGGGTGTGGCCCATTGGGTAGGTGTGGCTGCGGTGGTAACGGCAGACTGGATGGGATTAAAAAGTTCAATCAATCAAGTCCATCTTTGCAAGATCTTTTTTTTTTCCCCACGAGTTGAAATTGACTGATTGATTGAACCTTAGGTTTTTTTGGCACACGGCGGCAGAGGCCTGAAACAAAAAGGTTTTTATAAAATCCAGCTGATTGGGGCGACGGTGTGCGTACCCACAGAGAGGGCTCTGCGTGCCACCTGTGGCACGCGTGCCATAGGTTCGCCACCACGGCTCTAGGGTCAAGTTTCAAGGGGTTCCCTGACGAATCTGTAATTTCCATAAACCTAGGAAGCTGTGGTTGGAATTCCCCCACGGAATCCAGAGAGCCACCTTCCAACCTGGAGATTCAAAGGGGCAAAGCATCCTCCTCGGTGTGGTCCCTAGACCCCCCTCCCCCTTCCCCCCTCCCGCCCCCAACAGCAAAGCTGCAGAGCTGACCTAGAGAAGCAGAAAGATGGTGGCACCAGGGCTCCGCAAAGGATTGCCGAGGCCCCCTGAATTAGCTGGAGATGAGAAGAAAAGCTAAACGAGTTGAGTTGGAGATTCTTCTCCGCGGATCTCACGGAGGAAGAAGTGAGGGGCTTAGTTAAGAGAAGGAAGCGGTGCGTTTGCTCCTTCCTAAGAAAAGTAGTCTTGGAAGGAAGGCAGAGCTCCTGTTTTTCCTTGTCCCGGTGCTAAAGGAGGAGAATTTGCACCAACTGAAGATATCCAGGCAGGGTTGCCGAGTGCTTCCAAGTGAGCAGGACTGTGCAGGGGACAGTTGGACAGATGTATGTACAGGAACTGCCAGAGATTCAACTTATTTCCTTCCTTCCTTCCTTCCTTCCTTCCTTCCTTCCTTCCTTCCTTCCTTCCTTCCTTCCTTCCTTCCTTCCTTCCTTCCTTCCTTCCTTCCTTTTCCCTACCATACCTCACAATATTTCCCAGGGTTCATAAAAGAGCCTTTTGGGCAGTCAAAATGCTCTAAAAATTCCCGCGAGTTGCTGAGAGTGCCGATGACCCGGAACTTGTCGGGGCTGTGGGGATCCGTCATCAGGCCCTCGTGCGAGCTCTCCGGGGTCCGCACAGAGCACCAAACCTGCATTGGAAGGAAGAGGATGAGCAGAGGGTTAAGGGTGCCGAGGAGGTCAAAGGCGTTGAGTCGCACGCCTGAAGCGTAGCAAGAACAGGGTTTGTTTGGTCAGAAGTAGCCAAATTTCAGCCAAGTTGACTTGGGGGTAAAGATGTACGGGTAGTCCTCGACTTAACAACAGGTCATTTAATGACTGTTCAAAGTTACAAAAGCACTGGGAAAAGTGACTAACCGCCATTTTTCATACGGCCGTTGCAGCGTCCACACGGCCACGTGATCGAAATTTAGACTGTTGGCAATTGGCTTGCATTTGTGACGGTGGCAGCGTCTTGGGGGGTCACGTGATCATTTTTTGCCACCTTCTGACGAGCCACGTCAACGGGGAAGCCAGATTCACTTAACAACCGTGCTGCTAACTTAACGGCAGCGATTCCCTTAACAGCTGTGATGCGAAAGAAAGGTTGTAAAATGGGGGAAGACTCACTGAACAACCGTCTTGCTTAGCGACGGAAATTTTGGTGGTGGTAGGTTGAGGACTACCGTGTACAATACTCTGGCTCTCTGTGAGGATGTGCAGGTAGTCCTCAGGTTACAACTGCTATTGGGACCAGGATTGTGATCGTTTTAAGTGAAGCAGACGTCAAGTGCAATGTCCTGTGACCACAGACTAGGATAGGACAGAACAGGACAGAATAATAACTTTATTGTCACTTTGAATGTGAGACGGAGACCCTTCCTTAAGGTGCTCACTAATAAACTAAGCCTAGTGTTGTTTTTGTACTTTGTTTTCAACTAAAACTGCCACTTAACCCTTTTTGCTGGCAGCAGCCATGATGAATGAGACTCTGTGTGAATCTTCCTTCTTTGGTTGTTGGCTGCCGTGAGGGGCGGGACCTCTTACTCAGAAGATTTGTTCATTGTGAGCAATTATACATTTATTGGGGGGGGGAAGGCAGCGTCTGTTTAGAGGGACTTCCAGAAGGCTGGGATTAATTACTGAATAAATGTTTATTTTGTCATAAGAACCTCTGGCGTCTCTCTCTCTTTTTTTTTTTACTCTGTCACAGAGTAAAATAATATCCCCCCTGTAACTACAGCACCCAAAATACGGTCACATGACCCTGGGAGGGGTGGTGGCCAAAACCAGCTCATAAATAGCTTTTTCAGAATCTGCCGTAACTTTGAACAAAGAAACCAGTCTTAAGTTGAGGACTGGGGGGGGGCAGGGCAGAAGAATTATTTATTTATTTTTCATCCCACCTTTATTATTATTTTTTACAAATAACTCCAGGTGGCAAACGGATCTAATACCTTTTCCTCCTCCTACCATACTATTCCCCCCCCCAGCAACAACCCTGTGAGGGGAATTGGACTGAATGGAAAGTGACCGGCCCAAAGTCAGCCAGTTGATTTTCATGGCTAAATTGGAACTAGAAGTCCCAGCCTCTTAAGGATTGGCCCGAAGTCACCTGGCTGGCTTGCATGCCTAAAGCGGGACTAGAACTCACAATCTTCTGGTTTTCTAGCCTGGTGCCTTTGCCGCTAGACCAGGGGTAGGCAACCTTGGGTCTTTTATGACGTGTGGACTTCAACTCCCAGAATTACTGAGCCAGCATGGCTCAGGTTGGAAACCTCTCTCTTTCCCCTCAGTGTGGCTGGCTCAGGAATTCTGGGAGTTGAAGTCCACGAGTCATAAAAGAGCCAAGGTTGCCTACCCCTGCTTTAGGCCATGTTTCTCAAAGGTGGTCCCTTGAAAATGTGTGAACTTCAACTCCCAGAATTCCTGAGCCAGCATGGCTCAGCTTGGAAAACTCTCCCTTTTCCCTCAGTGTGGCTGGCTCAGGAATTCTGGGAGTTGAAGTCCACACGTCATAAAAGACCCAAGGTTGCCTACCCCTGCTTTAGGCCATGTTTCTCAAAGGTGGTCCCTTGAAAATGTGTGAACTTCAACTCCCAGAATTCCTGAGCCAGCATGGCTCAGCTTGGAAAACTCTCCCTTTTCCCTCAGCGTGGCTGGCTCAGGAATTCTGGGAGTTGAAGTCCACAAGTCATAAAAGAGCCAAGGTTGCCTACCCCTGCACTAGACCAAACTGGCTCTTCCTTATTTGATATTGAGCTTCGTTCAACATTCGAAGCCGCCAGGTGCAGGTAGAAAAGATATATTCCCCCGTGCGCATGTCAGCTAAATTCACTACCAAACCAACGAGATGCACCCCATATGTAGGAATGGCACAAAATGCCCTTGTAAGGAAACGTTCACAGCCAAGCTGAAGTGACCTTGAGTGGTGACAGGGGTGGGAATCAGACAGGAACCTGTGGCCCAATAATCCCAATTTATTTTATTTAGCGTATGGCTGGTCACACACAATATAAAAAAACATTTCATGTTTACAAGTTAAAACAGTTAAAACAATTAAAAAGAAGCAGTAAAAAAAAACCTAAGAGGAAACCAGAAATAACATTTCAGAATTTGATGTCGAGTTTGGAAATCCAGTCAGTAGCTGCCGTTGTTACGCAGAGGAAGTCCTTAAAATCTCCTGGGTATTTTCTATTAATGCATTCCCTCACTATATGTTGGATAGTCTGTCGGGGAGCCCCGCAATCACATTGCGCTGAAGGTGTCTTTCCCCATTTATACAGAGAATCGGCACACACCCCACGAGTCGTTTTAATTCTATTGTATGCCACCCATATGTGTTGGGGTAAGTTGAACCCTGGAGGTATATTATTAGGATTAATATGCTCGAAAATATCTTGGGAGGCATTTATTTATTTATTTATTTTAATCCCATTTATATCCCGCCCTTCTCCGCCCTTCTTCTTAGCAGTAGCCTTCATTCTATGTATATGCCTGCTTATTAGGGCTTTCACACACACACCCCCAGCGGCATTATTACAAAGTCAGCTTAATTGCCCCCAACAATCTGGGTCCTCATTTTATGGAAGGATGGAAGGCTGAGTCAACCTTGAGCCTGGTGGGATGCGAACCTGCACTAACTGCAGGCAGCTGGTGTTACTTAAGGAGGCATCCACTTTTGTGTGGTGCTCTGATGTTCGGCCAGCAGCTTAAGCGCTGTAAGGAGTGGTGGGTTTCTTGACTTTAGTCGACCTCTTAAAAGAACAGAGGTGTAACCATGAATAGGTAGAGGAGTTTAGCAGGATCTTACTATACTCCCAAATAAGAGCTTCCTGTCGTCGTAAGTGCGGGGGGAGTATATGGCTAAGAACTGGTAGCCAGTGAATAGGTGTAGATTTTATGCACCCAGTAATTAATCTCATCCCAATTGTTTCTATCCGCTGACTATAGCTCAGATTTAATACAGCTGTCATGCTGACCTAGTAAGAAGGGAGAAATAATAAGGTCGCGCTGCAGCGTCAACGACATTCCGTGTCATGCTGTATTTTACACTGTTGTCGGCCTTCTTTGTTTTGCCTTTGGAAAAAATTGAGCCAAGGGTATCTAAGCTCGGTTACTGCCTTTGCTCAAGGCTGCCCAACGTACTGCCAATCCTTGCTAGGAGCCCAGCGTTTTGCATCTTTCAAAAAAAAAAATTGTGTTGTATCTTCAGAATGACTTAGCAAATTAAGGAGAAATTTCCTGACGGTCAGAACACTTAATCAGCGGAACGACCTGTCTCCAGAAGCTGTGAATGCTCCAACACTGGAGGGTTTTAAGAAGAGACTGGACAGCCACTTGTCTGAAATGGTATAGGGTCTCCTGCCTGAGAGCAGGGGGTTGGACTAGATGACCTCCAAGGTCCCTTCCAACTCTGTTGTTCTGTTATTCTGATTTGTTTGCTTTAGGTGAGCCAGATTTGGGCCAGCGCAAGACACTGATTCTTGTTATTTCTGCTAGGTAGTCCTCGACTTAGAGACTGTTTGTTTAGTAACCATTCAAAGTTACAACAGCACTGAAAAAAAAAGTGACCTATGAGCGTTTTTCACACTTACAACCATTGCAACATCCTCATGGTCACGTGATCAAAATTCCCTTGGCAACTGACTCACATTTATGACGGTCGCAGTGTCCCGGGGGGCGGGGGTCCACGCGATCCCCTTTTGCGACCTTCTGACAAGCAAAGTCAACGGGGAAGCCAGGTTGCCCTTACTAATTTGACAACTGCCACGATTCGCTTAACAACCGGGGCAAAAAAGGTCGTAAAATGGGACAACATTCACTTAAACAAGCGTTTCGCCTGGCAACAGAAATATTTGGGCTCAATTGTGGTCATAAGTCAAGGACTGCCCGTAGTGCGCCATCTTCTGGGTTGAGCGGTTACTATGTGTTGGAAGAGCAGCTGGAGAGGGAAGGTGGGACAGCTGTGACTTGATGCCATTCACCCAAACTCTCCTTTGTCTAGCACAGGGCTTTTCAACCAGCGGTACGGGTACCACCTGTGGTACCTTGGCACCTGGCAGGTGGTACACGACCATCCTAGAAAAGTGGCAGCGGGGGAGGGGAATGAGCTGAACCGGTGGCAGCACTGCACAAGCCTGAGCGAGAGACGGCTGGAGCTGCAGGGCTGTCAGGGCTCAGCGGAAGCGCCAGGATCAGTGCTGCTTTCCAGCTGATCGGCGCTTCTTCGGGACTGTCAGCTGGAGCTCGGCGCGGATCCTGGCGCTTCCGCTGAGCCCAGAAGAAGCGCCGATCAGCTGGAACGTTGCAGCATCTCCAGGGTCTTGTGATTTACATTCCGATGCTTGGCAACTGATTCATATTTATGATGGTCACAGTGTCCCAGGGTCATGTGAAGTGACCAAAACCTGCTGCAACCACCCAGCAGACGGGGGGGAATAAAAACCAAATACCCCACCTCACCCCACCCCCACTGCCAATCCTCAGCAGAAATGCTCACAACAATGAAAACCTCGGTCAGGAGGAAGAGCTCCGCCAGGCGGCCAAGCAGGTGTCTTCCTCGGCTGTGTCTTGGGGGGCATTTTTTTCAGTGTCATTGTTAACTTCGAACAGTCACTAAGCAAACTGTTGTAAGTCGAGGACTACCTGTACTTCATCACTTTTTTCCCTTTTTTTGGGGGGGGGGTGTCATCAAGATTTTGACACCTTGCGAGGCAACTGGTGGTACTCGGATGTTGCCACATCCTAAAAGTGGTACAATGGGTGAAAAGGTTGAAAAGCCCTGGACTAGAAGACTTAGGTTTCAAGCCCCATCCAGACGTAGCTGCATGTGGTCTTTGCTTGCTACCCAGAGGAACGTGTGCGCTCTTTAATTCCAGAATTCCAGTACCAAGTGTTTTAGGGCAAACTGGGCCCTGGTCCTGCTTATCCAAAAGAAAAGTCACGGGGGCAGAACAGTGGCTCCAAGCGAGTGTTCAGTTATGACGGGCACCAGGGATCTGTTCCATTAAGTTATGGTCACCATCAAAGCTGATACCAGCCAGAGCAAAGAACCACTCAAAGAAGTAGTGAAAGATCGGAAGATGTGGAGAGACCTTGCCCATAATATCGCCAGGAGTCAGGCATGACTGAATGGATCCCCCATCATCACAAATGAAGGCAATGTTTCAGGATCCAGGATAATATTGCAAGATCCAATCTGGGTCAGTCACTGGGACCAGAGCTTTAGTCCTCTGAGCCCATCCTCAGGGAACGTCTCTCTCTACTGGAATGAATGCTTTGGGCTATTCTATGCATCATATTTGTGTGGTGCCTTCTATTGGTTTATTGGTGTGTTAATGGCCGGCAACTGGCTCCTAAGTACCTGATAAGCTAGTGGTAAATCCGCACTGCTGTTGACTGACAAGGGGCCATTTCCTAGGCTTCAATAATTTCCCTGACTGTTCTTGGGCCTGCTCGGCCAACAATCTTAGCAGGAGCAAAATTGAATGTATGTCTTTGTTCACTGCAATGTGAGACTACCAATGAGTTTCAGTGGCTTGATCTGACCACTCACTTGGGTTTTTGCAATCTGATGGTTAGATGGTGGCTAAAGGGTTAAAAGGAAGGCACCCGGTTTAAGACTCTGGTCAGGAAAATAGGCACAAAAAGTAGAGAGAGCAAGAACATCCCGATGGGCTTACCTGTGCAAATCCTAAAAAGAAGAGCTGGTGGCTTGTAAGACCCACCGAGGGGAGGTGTTTCTCCTCCCCGTTCTTCTTCAGCCAAGATTTGTAAGCCTGTGAAACCAACAACAGGGACATTAGTACTCCGAGGCTCAGGAAGTGTGTGAATCCTTCCCCTTCCCTCCAGGAATTGGGAACTCAGACGAAGAGGTTTTGAGGTTCACCAGATTGCTCCCCGTGCTGCATTATGTGTTCTGGTGGGGTGGACAATTTTCCCCCAGGGCTTACTCACATTGTAAGCGGCTTTCAGTCCCCCGTTGTCGGCAATGTTCTCCCCCAATGTCTGTTTGCCGTTGACATGCTCCCCATTGACGAGGTAGTTGCTATATTGTTCCTCCATGCATTCCGTCCGGTTCTTGAAGGCTTCGAGGGATGAATTCTGCCACCAAGGACGCAGGTTGCCTTCTTTGTCGTACTCTCGGCCTGGAAGGAATAAAATGGTTTTCTTGGACCATCTAGTATCCATCTAGTACAGGTAGTCCTCGACTTACGACCACAACTGAGCCCCACAATTTCCGATGCTAAGCGAGACAGTTGTTAAGTGGGCCTTGCTCCATTTTACAAACTTTGTGTTTTTTTTTGCCACGGTTGTTAAGTGAATCACTACAGAGGCTAAATTAGTAACACCGTTGTTAAGTGAATCTGGCTTCCTCACCGACTTACTTGTCAGAAGGGATCCCATGAACTCAGGACGCTGCAACCATAAACAAAAATGATCCCGTTGCTAAGCGTCTGAATTTTGATCAGGTGACCATAGGGGTGGTGCAATGGTCCTAAGTGTGAAAAGTGGCCATAGGTCCCTTTTTCAGTATGGTTGTAACATTGAACGGTCACTAAATGAATGGTTATAAGACTACTTGCGTACCACATAGTTTTAATAACAGCAAAGTGGGTGTTCTTCCTCCCGCGATAACTTCAGAAGTTTCGGAGGAAGAGAGATGTTCACTAGTTCTAAACACAGTTAGTCCTTGACTTCCGAAAATTCATTTAGTGATCATTCAAAGGGACAACGGCCCTGCAAAAAAAAAATGACTTACAGCCAGTCCTCGCACTTATGACCAACACAGCATCCCTACAGTCGTACGATCAAAATTTAGGCGCTTAGCAACTCGTGTAAATTCACAATGGTTGCCATGTCCCGGGTTCATATGATCGCCATCTGCAACCTTCCCAGTCGGCTTCCGGCAAGCAAAGTCAATGGGAGGAATCCAGATTCGCTTAACGACCACATGATTCACTTAACAGCCCGTGGTCAGGAAGGTCATAAAATCAGGCACAACGCCTTTATTAACTGCCTTGCTTAGCAGTGGAAATTTTGGTCCCCATTTTCGCTTGCAATTCGAGGCCTGCCTAAGCCACTGTTTTCAAGCATTCACTAAATGAATTGTTCTAAGTCAAGGACTTCCTGTGCCATGCAGAAAGGAGAGGGTGTCTTGATGGGTATGGGTGTATAGAAGCTCCTTGACTAGGTGAAAAAAAGTGCAAGGTAATGGGGATGAAATGGCCCTGGAAAAAGCGACTGACGACCATTTTTCACGCACAGGACCACCGCAGCATTACGTGATCAATATTCAGAATGCTTGGCAACCGACTCATATTTATGACGGCTGCAGTGTCCCGGGGTCACGGGAATCCCCTTTTGCGACCTTCTGACGAACAAAGCCAATAGGGGAAGCCAGATCCACTTAACAACCCCGTTACCAACTTGACAATGGCAGCGATTCACTTATCAACTGTGGCAAGAGAGGTCGCCAAATGGGACAAAGCTCACTTAGCAACTGTCTCGCTCATCAATGGAAACTTGAGGCTCAGTTGTGGTCGTAGGTTGAGGACCACCGATAAGGCGTTTCGAAGTGTTATGGAACGGGGAGAACATCGGGAGAAGAAAAAGAAGAAGCTTGACATTCACAAGATCCAACAGAGGCGCTTATTAGCTTCTCGTGGTCTGTGATGGACCTAAAGGCCCATGAGGGAAGGCATAATTAAAGGTCTCCTATTTAGAGAAGGTAAAGGTGGGACGTGGTGGCTCAGTGGGTTAGGACGCTGAGCTTGTCGATCAGAAGGTCAGCAGTTTGGCGGGTCGAATCCCGAGTGCCCCGTAACAGAGTGAGCGCCTGTTACTCGTCCCAGCTTCTGCCAACCTAGCAGTTCGAAAGCACGTAAAAATGCAAGTAGAAAAATAGGGACCGCTACGGTGGGAAGGGAACAGCGTTCCGTGCGCCTTTGGCGTCTAGTCATGCCGGCCACATGACCACGGAGACGTCCTCGGACAAGCGCTGGCTCCTCGGCTTTGAAACGGAGATGAGCACCGGCCCCTAGAGTCGGAAACGACTAGCACGGATGTGCGGGGGAACCTTTACCTTTACCTAAAGGCAAAGGTGAGCTGCAAGCGTCCAAGCCCCAGGTGGAATAACTGGCTGTTACCTTGATCGTCAAAAGCATGGGTGAGCTCATGCCCCATCACAACGCCGATGCCTCCAAAGTTGAGGGCCCTCAAGAGAGAAAAGGAAATAAAACATGTGAAGCAACAGGCCAGGCTTTGCCTATCAGAGACAGCCGAAAAGGGCCAGTCTTTTAAATAAGGCACGTTAAATAAGGCACCCAGAACCCAAAGCAGAAGGTCAGTTCCCTCTCTCTCTTACATATTGCAACAAATGTTTGCCTCAAGGTCACTCGTGCCTTGGTCGCTTCCTATCTGGATTACTGCAATGCACTCTACGCGGTGCGGCCCTTGAAGCTACAACTGTTCCAAACCGCAGAGCACGCACAAGGACAATTTATTTCTTTACGACATAAATTGCACCAATTCCTAGATTCTCCGGGGGGGGGGGAGAAATCTACTGAATAAAAGATGACTATTTTAGATCGAATAGGTAAACTGGCAAGGAAAAAAAATAGTTCTCCATTCTACAACAGGGAAGGGAGACCTACACATTACCTTCCCATCAGACTCATATTAACGTTTTGAGCCCACCTTCCTGTGGACACACCTTGTTGCTTCTCTGCACAACCTGAGCATTTCATCAGAAGGACCAAACTGAGCGTGCCTGTAGGCTACCGTGCCCCAAGTCTCTTCTTCCCACCAATCCCCACCGCACCCCGACGCACTTGGGATGGTTGTGAGCATAGAACGGAGCCTGGAGGATGCCCGCGGGAAAGACGATGCCATTCTTGGTAGGCAGATAATAAGCGTTGACGGTCTGGGGGGTCATGCTCCACCTGGAAAAGCACCACACACAAAAAATCAACAATTGGGGGAGCCGGCCCTGTTTAGGCAGACCTACGCTTAGCAAAATGGTGACGTGTCTCTGGAGGACACCTTAATGCCAGTTTCTACTTTAAAAGTCTGGCCTTCTTCTTGGGGAGAGGGGACACACCAAACTCCTTCATCATTGGCATGTTAAAAAGGGGTTAGACCAGGGGTAGGCAACCTCGGCTCTTTTATGACGCATGGACTTCAACTCCCAGAATTCCTGAGTCAGCATGGCTGAGGTTGGAAACCTCTCTCTTTCCCCTCAGCGTGGCTGGCTCAGGAATTCTGGGAGTTGAAGTCCATGCGTCATAAAAGAGCCGAGGTTGCCTAACCCTGGGTTAGACTTAAGCTCCCGATGGAAATCTGCTAACTTTCTACGTGTGTTATTTTTATTGGTTTGTTAAGATTTCTATCCCACCTTTATTACTTTATAAACAGCTTAAGGCGGCCAACACAGCTAATGTTCACCGCCCTGAGTCTCTTGAGAGAAGGGCGGTATATAAATTAAATTAATAAAATAAAATAATAAAATAAAAATAAATAAAATAATGCTCCTTCCTCCTCTCCCCATTAAACAACGGCCCTGTTGGGTGGGATGGGCTCAAAGAGAGTGACTGGCCCAAACTCATCCAGCTGGCTTTCATGCCTAAGGTGGAACTAGAACTCACAGCCTCCTGGTGATGGGCCTAAAGTCATCCAGACAGCTTTCAAGCCTAAGGCGAGACTAGAATTCATAAACTCCTGGTGATTGGCCCAAAGTCACCCAGCCAGCTACTGTGTCTAAGGTGGGACTAGAATTCAAAACCTCCTGGTGACTGGCCCCAAATCATCCAGCTGGCTTTCATGGAAACGTCTAGAGCAGGGGTGTCAAACTGCCGGCCCGCAGGCTGGAGCGTCACGGAGAAACCGCGCCCATCTCATTTTCGGCAATGGGAAAAAGTTCCGATACGTTGCGTGACATCACGGGACGTCGCGAGTTTGACATGCCTGTTCTAGAGTAAAAGCCTCTGTCCAGGAGTCATCAGTGCTGAAATAAAATCAGCAACGGTTTTCTTTCTGTCATGAACACAACCCCAGGTGGGACTAACCTAGTAGTCTGGATAATGATATGAGGGAGGGAGGGAGGGAGGGAGGGAGGGAGGGAGGGAAGGAAGGAAGGAAGGAAGGAAGGAAGGATCTCACTAACCTAGTAATCTGGTTAGTGAGGACGGCATATTGATAGATAGATAGATAGATAGACAGATAGATAGATAGATAGATAGATAGATAGATAGATAGATAGATAGATAGATAGATAGATAGATAGATAGATAGATAATCTTGGTGGAGCAGTGGGCTAATGCCTCCTTAAGTAACACCAGCTGCCTGCAATTAGTGCAGGTTCGCATCCCACCAGGCTCAAGGTTGACTCAGCCTTCCATCCTTCCGAGGTAGGTAAAATGAGGACCCAGATTGTTGGGGGCAATTAAGCTGACTTTGTCATAATGCCGCATTGTGGGGGGGGGGCGCGAAAGCCCTAATAAGCAGGCATATACATAGAATGAAGGCTATTGCTAAGCACATTGATTTGTGCTTAAATTGTAAGCCGCCCTGAGTCTTCGGAGAAGGGCGGGATATAAATGGAATTAAAATTTTAAAAAAAATAAAGAGATAGATAGATAGATAGATAGATAGATAGATAGATAGATAGATAGATAGATAGATAGATAGATAGATAGAATGAAAATGAATGAACGAATTCACTTCTGCCAGGACTTGATTCATGCTTAAGTGTCTCGTTCTCTGAATCTTAATACAGATCCTGGAACTTTTTCTTGAATCCCGGTCTTACTATTGACTTCTGTGTTGGACTTTGACCTAGGGGTTGTCTACCTCTTCCTCTTGCATCGTGGTGTCAAACTGAGGGTATTCATCCTCACTTCCTAACTCTACCTTATGCCATGACTGGGGAAAAGGGAATCCTTACTGGTCTCGGTTGGGAGGCTTCCTCAGTTGGTCTGCCATAAACCTGGCAGAGAAGTTGTAGAAATTCAACATGTTCTGAAAGAAAGAGTCTTCTGAGACCTCATACTGGAAAGAAGAAAATGAAAGAGAAACACATTTCAGCCTTACAGTGGCGATAAGGACGTACCTTTCATGCAGAAAATCTAGCATTTCCAGTTAATGCAATCTGAAGAAAAAAGCACAAATTATTCACACGTCGTCTTGGCCTTAAGAAATTGGCCAGGAGATGGCTTGGTCCACGCAGCTTGCTAAAACAATAGCTCAGGGGTGTCCAACCTTGGTCACTTTAAGACGTGTGGACTTCAACTCCCAGAATTCCGCAGCCAGCCTTGCTGGCTGAGGAATTCTGGGAGTTGAAGTTCGCAAGTCTTAAAAGTGGCCAAGATTGGACATCCCCGCAGTAGCTGTTTTCTTACAACATGCTGATCCACAAACTAGCCCCAAACCATTTTAGAGTTTAGTCTTCTGCGTTGTGCAAAAACACCAGTAAGGCATGCAACAGTGAACACGCCACAAAGCCTGGCTTCACACACAGTGTACGAAGCAACAAGCTGAATCAACCACATATGATCCAATGTTTGGACCCCCGGGACCATGCCAGGGAAAACTGGAGCAACTTCCCTTCTTTCTCTGAGCCAACCAGGCCCTGAACCATTTCCATGCCTTTCCTGCTGCTGTCTTAGGTTCTCACCCCATCATAGACATCATCCAACTCCTTGTTGTCCAGGATGAACTCAGGGAAGCCAATCATGTCATAGATGGCATCAGCCTGCATAGAAAAAAAAGCATTTTCTGAGACTCTGTTTGCAAGAATGCAAGGAACCCCAGTGAAGAGGAATTTCAGAATTTGGAAGGCTCCTTGGAGGTCTTCTAGTCCAACCCACTGCTCGGGCAAATGGACAAATGGCCATCCAGTCTTTTAAAAACCTCCAGTGTTGGAGCACGCACAACTTCCGGAGGAAAGTCCCTCCAACTGATTAATTGTTCCAAGTGTCAGGAAATTTCACTTATTTCTAGGTTGATTCTCTCCTTGATTAGTTTCCACCTGTTGCTTCTTGTTCTGTCTTCTGCTGCTTTGGAGAATAGCTTGACTCTCTCTTCTTTGTGGCAGCCCCTCACATATTGTAAGACTGCTATCGTGTCACCCCTAGTCCTTCTTTTCATCAGATTAAATAAACCCTATTCCTACAACTGTTCTTTATATGTTTTAGCCCTCAGTCCCTTAATCATCTTTGTTGCTCTTCTCTGCATTTTTTCCAGTCTCAACATTTAAAAAAAAATCAGAAAGGAAGAAAGAAAGAAAGAAAGAAAGAAAGAAAGAAAGAAAGAAAGAAAGAAAGAAAAAGAAAGAAAGAAAGGAAGGAAGGAAGGAAGGAAGGAAGGGAGAAGGAAGGAAGGAAGGAAGGAAGGAAAGAAGGAAAGAAGGAAAGAAGGAAAGAAAGAAAGAAAGAAAGAAAGAAAGAAAGAAAGAAAGAAAGAAAGAAAGAAAGAGGCTGTAGATTTGAATGCAACTAAACCAACTGTAAGCAACAGCACGATCAAAGAACCACCAAGAATGCTTCCAGCAATACTGGCAGAGGAAGTTGCTTGTATATCAGGGGCCTTCAAACTTGGCCCTTTTATGAGTTGTGGACTTCAACTCCCAGAATTCCTCAGTCAGCCATGTTTTTTATCCAGGTCATCATCTTAAACTGGCCCAAGTCATTACCTTAAACCAAGGGTCTTCAAAGTTGGCCCTTTTATGACTTGTGGACTTCAACTCCCAGACTTCCTCAGGCAGTGTGCCTGGCTGAGGAATTCTGGGAGTTGAAGTCCACAAGTCATAAAAGGGCCAACTTTGAAGACCCCTGTTGTATATAAAGAGAGAGCAAACACCACTCCTTTCTAGCACTGACGATGTGACCTAATTGGGCAATCAAATGTCTGCAAGAAAACAACCAAGCTTGGAGAGCACCTAGGGCCCCACAACCAATCCTTAAAATGTGCTAAGGCCAGGTTTTGAAGCTATATAGAACCCTGGAATCAGACAAAGTGAATACTGAGAAGCAGTACAAAAGCAGTGTTTATTTTTATGTTATGTATTTGACTACAGGTGAAACTCGAAAAATTAGAATATCGTGCAAAAGTTCATTTATTTCAGTAATGCAACTTAAAAGGGGAAACTAATATATGAGATACAGTAGACTCATTACATGCAAAGCAAAATAGTTCAAGCCGTGATTTGTCATAATTGTGATGATTATGGCGTACAGCTCATGAAAACCCCAAATCCACAATCTCAGAAAATTAGAATATTACATGCAATCAATAAAACAAGGAGTGTACATAGAACAATATCGGACCTCTGAAAAGTATAAGCATGCGTATGTACTCAGTACTTGGTTTGGGCCCCTTTTGCAGCAATTACTGCCTCAATGCGGCGTGACATGGAAGCTATCAGCCTGTGGCACTGCTGAGGTGTTATGGGAGACCAGGATGCTTCAATAGCGGCCTTCAGCTCTTCCGCATTGTTCGGTCTCATGTCTCTCATCTTTCTCTTGGCAATGCCCCATAGATTCTCTATGGGGTTCAGGTCAGGCGAGTTTGCTGGCCAATCAAACACAGTAATCCCACGGTCATTGAACCAGGTTTTGGTGCTTTTGGCAGTGTGGGCAGGTGCCAGGTCCTGCTGGAAAATGAAGTCAGCATCCCCATAAAGCTCATCTGCAGAAGGAAGCATGAAGTGCTCCAAAATCTCCTGGTAGATGGCTGCGTTGACCCTGGACTTAATGAAGCACAGTGGACCAACACCAGCAGATGACATGGCTCCCCAAATCAATACAGACTGTGGAAACTTCACACTGGACTTCAAACATCTTGCAGTGTGTGCCTCTCCATTCTTCCTCCAGACTCTGAGTCCTTGGTTACGAAATGAGATGCAAAAGTTGCTCTCATCATAAAAGAGGACTTTGGACCACTGAGCAACAGACCAGGTCTGTTTTTCTTTAGCCCAGGTAAAACGCTTCTGACGTTGTTTGTTGTTCAGGAGCGGCTTGACAAGAGGAATACGACATTTGAAGCCCATGTCCAGGATCCGTGTGTGTGTGGTGGCTCTTGATGCACTGACTCCGGCCACAGTCCACTCCTTGTGAAAGTCCCCAACACTTTTGAATGGCCTTTTCCTGACAATCCTCTCCAGGCTGCGGTCATCCCTGCTGCTTGTGCACCTTTTTCTTCCACACTTTTCCCTTCCACATAACTTTCTATTAATGTGCTTTGATACAGCACTTGGGGAACATCCAACTTCTTTTGCAATTAATTTTTGAGGCTGTCCCTCCTTATGGAGGGTGTCAATGATGGTTTTCTGCACAACTGTCAGGTCAGCAGTCTTCCCCATGATTGTGATTCCTACTGAACCAGACTGAGAGACCATTTAAAGGCTCAGGAACCCTTTGCAGGTGTTATGGCTTAATGAGCGGATTAGAGTGGGACACTTTGAACCTAGAATATTGCACCTTCTCACAATATTCTAATTTTCTGAGATTGTGGATCTGGGGTTTTCATGAGCTGTAAGCCATAATCATCACAATTATGACAAATCACGGCTTGAACTATCTTGCTTTGCATGTAATGAGTCTATCTCATATATTACTTTCCCCTTTTAAGTTGCATTACTGAAATAAATGAACTTTTGCACGATATTCTAATTTTTCGAGTTTCACCTGTAGATTAGCTGACTTTCAAGTTGGCTTGAAATTCAACACTAAAAAAACCCCTAAGATTTTTGACATCCAGTGTCATCCTTCTCTGGCAAATAAAAGGGGAAGACATGGAAGCGGTGACAGCTAGCTTGCACGCCTAAGGTGGGACGAGAACTCGTGATCTCCTGCTTTCTTGTCTGGTGCTTAACCAGTAGGACTTCATTTGCTAGATAAACAAATGAACAGATGAATAACAAACAAACACAGGCTTCCATTGAGCAAGTACAGGTAAAAGAATTCTGACCGATGGTCACAATTAGTCAAAACGCCCTGCAGAGAAGTAATACTTTAAAAAAAGATCCCAAAAGGTACAGTTTATTCGACAAATGTTTCACAATGATAAGACCATTCTCAGCATCCAAACTCTGACGTAAATACATATCAGAATCACCTTCTCCTTAGCAACTTGTTTTGTCTTCTGGTCCATCCAGTCAAGATTGTTTAGTGAGTCTTCAAAGGCTGCACGGATGTCGGCAATCATGTTCTCGGCCTGTAGGTAAGGATGGAGAGGAATAACAGGTTTGTGCCATCCAAGTGTTATGACTTTAGAGACCCATCTAATCCAGGGTCTCTCAATCTTGGCAATTTGAAGATGTCTGGACTATAACTCCCAGCATGGCTGGCTGGAGAAATGTGGGAGTTGAAATCCACACATCTTCACTTAGCCAAAGTTGAGAAACACTGATTTAACCCATTTCCAATTGAATAGATTAACAGAGATGGAAGGGACCTTGGAGGTCCTCTAGTCCAACCCCCTGCTCAGGCAGGAAACCCTATACCATTTCAGACAAATGATTATCCAATCTCTTCTTAAAAACTTCCAGTGTTGCAGCGTTCACAACTTCTGGAGGCAGGTTGTTCCACTGATTAATTGTTCTGTCAGGAAATTTCTCCTTAGTTCTAGGTTGCTTCTCTCTTTGATTAGTTTCCATATGTTGCTTCTTGTCCTTCCTTCAGGGGCTTTGGAGAATAGCTTGACTCCCTCTTCTTTGTGGCAACCCCTGAAGATTGTTATCATGTCACCCCTAGTCCTTCTTTTCATTGAACTAAAAGTAAAGGTAAAGGTTCCCCCGCACGTGCGTGCTAGTCATTTCCAACTCTAGGGGGCTGGTGCTCATCTCCGTTTCAAAGCCAAAGAGCCAGCGCTTGTCCGAGGACGTCTCCGTGGTCATGTGGCTGGCATAACTAGATGCCAAAGGTGCACGGAATGCTGTTACCTTCCCACCGTAGTGATCCCTATTTTTCTACTTGCATTTTTACGTGCTTTCGAACTGCTAGGTTGGCAGAAGCTGGGACGAGTAACAGGCACTCACTCTGCTACGCGGCACTCGGGATTCGACCCGCCAAACTGCCGACCACCTGATCGACAAGCTCAGCATCCTAACCCACTGAGCCACCGCGTCCCTTATCATTGAACTAGATGTATCCAATTCCAGCAACTACTCTTTATATGTTTTAGCCTCCAGTCCCCTGGTCATCTTTCCAAAGCTCAATGCTTTGATGTTCTATCTTCCCCATTGCAGCCTCAGCTTAAAAATCTCAGCAGCCTCTACAGTTCGTTCCACCACCCAACTGTTCCTTTTCATTCATTGGTTATTGTTCCTCTACAGAAAAGCAAGAAAACACGTCAAGAGGTCTGGATGTGAGGGAGTTAATTCAGGTGGTCCTCAACTTACAACCTTTCATTTAGTGACTGGCACTGGAAAAAGTGGCTTATGACCGTTTTTCACACTTATGACCTTGGGGCATTCCCATGATCACATGATCAACATTTGGGAGCCAAAGCTTACAGTACTACCCTTGTCATGGATGGATGGATGGATGGATGGATGGATGGATGGATGGATGGATGGATAGATAGATAGATAGATAGATAGATAGATAGATAGATAGATAGATAGACACAGACAGATAGATAGATAGATAGATAGATAGATAGATAGATAGATAGATAGATGGATGGATGGATGGATGGATGGATGGATGGATGGATGGATGGATGGATAGATAGATAGATAGATAGATAGATAGATAGATAGATAGATAGATAGATAGATAGATAGATAGATAGACAGATGATAGATATGGATGGAAGATAGATAGATAGATAGATAGATAGATAGATAGATAGATAGATAGATAGATAGACAGATGATAGATATGGATGGAAGATGATAGATAGATAGATAGATAGATAGATAGATAGATGATAGATAGATAGATAGATGATAGATAGATAGATAGATAGATAGATAGATAGATAGATAGATAGATATGGATGGATGGTAGATAGATGGATGATAGATTGATAGACGGATGGATGAGATATATAGATATAGATAGATAAATAGACAGACGGATGGATGATAGATAAATGAATGGATGATAGATAGATAGATGATATAGATAGATAGACAGACAGACAGACAGATAGACAATAGATAGATAGATAGATAGAAAGATAGATAGATAGATAGATAGATAGATAGATAGACAGATTTGTTCATTTAACATAGTAAAATAAAAGATTAAAAAACCCAGTTAACAAAATGCTACTAATAATAACGATAATAATAAATTAAATTTGTATGCCACTTTACTCTCAGTGACTCCAGGCAGTTCATAACAATCAAAGAAATTCCAATAAAATCAATAAAACATAAAATATAAACACGCTAGGCCCAAACAAATAAACTATGCTAGAGCTTGCTAGGATGGTCTCCTTTATATCATTATCATATTAAGACAATGATTTGTTTCCAATAACATTAAAGATCCCATCGGGGTTCAATTCCTGTAACTACACAGGAATACTGACTTTATAGCAATAAAACAAAGATTGTCCAATGCCATTCCTTATTCTATATTGTTTTTTTTTATCATTTTTCAGGCTAGCTTTGAGACTCCTTAAGTACTAATGCCTTCTAAATACTCACTGGAGAAGAGCCTAATGCTGGGAAAGATTGAGGGCAAGAGAAGAAGGGGACGACAGAGAAGGAAGTGGCTGGATGGAGTCACTGAAGCAGTAGGCGTGAGCTTAAATGGACTCCAGAAGATGGTAGAGGACAGGAAGGCCTGGAGGAACATTGTCCATAGGGTTGCGATGGGTCGGACACAAGTTCGCAGCTAACAACAACAAATACTAATCAGGTCTAACCCTATTTATCTTTTGAGGTCAACTGTGGGTTGCCATGGGGACTTGAACTACAAACTATCCAACCCTATTTTATCCTATTCTAACATTTTGGGTGACTCAAGCTGCTGGTTACTGACTCAAAATGAACATCTTATCTGCTACACATCGATATAGGTAGTCTTTGACTTACAACCACAAACAGGACAAAAATGTCTGTTGCTAAGCAAGGTGTTTGTTGGGAGTTGTACCTAATTTTATGAATCTTTTTTTACCGCAGGTATATGCGACAATCTCCAATTGTAAAGAAACAGTAGGTAAACCAAACATTCATTAAGCGAATCACTGCAGTTGTTAAGTGAACCGTGATTAAGCGAATCTGGCTTTTCCCAATGACCATGCTTGTTAGAAGCTGGCTGGGAAAGTTGGCATAGGTTCAAGTGACCCCAGGATGCTGCAGTCCCTGAAAATACATTGCAGTTGCCAAACGTCTGAACGTTGTTCACGTGACCTTGGGGAGGCTGCGATGGCCACAAAAGTGAGGACTGGTTGTAGGTCGCTTTTTTTCATTGGTCCCTGGTTGTAACTTCAAATGGTCTCTAAATGATGGTTTTAAGTCAAGGACTACCTGTAGAATTCAGCCTACATTTCACCGTTTTCTTGAGTTAGTCAAATTGTTGACAGACCAAACTGTTGGTAGATCAAATTCTTTACCCCAGAAATACACAAAACACAGGTGGTCCTCGACTTATAACAATCCATTTAGTGATCATTCAAAGTTACAACAGCATTGAAAAAAGGGACATGACCATTTTTTTCACCCTTAAACCTGTTGCAGCATTCCACCACCCCCAGGGTTACGTGATCAAAATTCAGACACTAGGCAACCAGAATGTGCTGGGGGGGGTGTAACGCGATTTCCCCTTTTGTGAATCTTCTGACTAGCAAAGTCAACGGGGGAAGCCAAATTCACAGCTGTGTAACTAACATAACAACTGCAATGATTCACTTGAGAATTTTGGCGAGAAAAGTCGTAAAGTGGGGGCAACTTCCACTTAACAACTGTTCCACTTAACAACTGTTCCCCTTAACTTTGGGCTCGCTTGGGTAGAGGTCTACCCGTAGAAGTGCGGAGAATTAAAATTAATCCCATGGTATTGCTTGTGTGCACATGTGTTCCCTGTCTCACTTGTTCTGTTCCAGCCTATGACCGGCCCTGTTTGAATGTCAGGGACAATCCCCTTTTATAGTCAACAGGCTGGAAAAACCCAACCAAAGTTATTTACAAAGAAATCAAAAGTTCAAACAAGAGTTAAACCAAAAGTTCAAACAAGAGTTAAACAGGAATAACAGACCAGGACTCTAGCAGAAGATTTTCAAATGGTTGCCTTTAACAACCAGCACCTCCCACACCTTCCCCTTTTATCAGCAGTCCCAAGGCGTGGCTTCTCATTGCCTTCTCCTCCTCTCACCGAGTTGCCTCATTGCCTTTCTCTGCTCTGCTCTGCTGGATTGCCTCCTGCTCCTAGCGTCCCTGAATAGATCCAGCAGTGAATCATCTACGTCCAATACCTCATGCTCACACTGCTGAGTCTGATGAGGAACATGACAGGAGGGGCTAGGTTGAGAGTCCTGCAATGCATCAGAGCCTCCCTCTGACACCAAAGGCTCTCCAAACCCCTCCTCCTCCTCCTCTTCAGAATCATCAGACTCAGCTGCCGGTACCACAGGCTGACGCTGAATCACAACACTTGTAAATAAATCGGCTACTATTGAAGGAAGGGCTGTCTTATCCCTTCCCTTCTTGATGTCAACTCGGCCTCCTTCTTCCCTGCTGCTTTCCAAACACATCAGCAGAGAGTCTAACAGAGACCACAGGGCAGTTTTCAATCTGAGCATTTGTGGTGGGGCTACCTAGAGAAAGGCAGTAATCTACGAGTGGGATGTCACCAACCTGGCTGAAAATACTCACAATCTCCTTGCTGTGTCGGTCGAACGTGGCTTTTACAAAAAGGGCTCCAAGGGCAAAACCCAAGGTGTCATCTGTGTTAGAAATGCAGGTTTGCCAGCGAGGTGTACAGGACTCCAGAAAAAGAGAAAGAAAGAAAGAGAGTGAGGCCCAATGGAAAGTAGAGCAATTGAGTTTTAGAGGACAAGTGAATGAAGGATCCATGCTTTTTGAAGAAACTACACAGTGGTGGATCCCCGTCCAAGATTCCTCCCAACATGCAGAAGATCCCAGAATGGGTTGGAAGTGGTTAGTTTTCAGATCACCCAGCTAACGGACTTCAGGTAGCAAGATCTCCACTGGTCTGCAAACTGGAAGCTGTTTCTGGTCCTGTCCAGAAGAAGGCACTCCCAATTGTCTCTTTCATTCCCCTGAACAGCAGTCTCCAAACATGGCAACTGTAAGACTTGCGGACTTCAACTCCCAGAATTCCATTCCGGGAGTTGAAGGCCACAAGTCTTAAAAGTTACCATGTTTGGAAACCCCTGCTCTAAAACCGTGTTTCCCAACCTTGCCAGCTTTAAGATGGGTGGATGTCAATTCCCAGAATTCCCCAGCCAGAATGGCTGGCTGAGGAATTCTGGGAGTTGACGTCCCACCTATCTTAAAGCTGTTGATGTTGGGAATCACTGCTCTAAAGCATCTGCTTACCTTCTTGGTACCGTACAAAGTCTCCAGTAGCTTCTCCTGGGCAGTTTCAAAGCGCTGATCGAGGCTGGAAGCTGTTTTCTGAATCAGATTCCAAATCATATAATTGTTCAAAACACTAAAAAAAAAGAGAGAACAGGACCAGTTAAATGATCACCCTGGCCTCCCCGACTGTTTATTTTAGAGGGTGTAAAGTTGTGTAAGGACAGGCTAATCCGGAGGCCTGTATTTGAGCTGGGTACCTGGCATCTGTCTGCTTCAAACCCCCTTCGTGTTCCATCCCACACAGACAACTGGTGGCATCTCAAGGCTCCAGTTTTTAAATCAAGTCTGGTCAACACATCGACTGCTTAGTTGGCCCAGAAGCTAAAAACTGCAGGAAGGGAAGAAAACTAAAATGGCGTCCTCTTTTCTTGCTGCTGACTTCAAAACTGAGGACCCATTGGGGAGAAGTCCCAAAGATATATATATATATATTTCAAAAGGCAACTGGAGTTTGAAACATTCAGTTAGAACTGAAGAAGCTTCTTGGACGAGGAGCGAAACGTCTTCAAGAAAAAAACCAACCAAGTCCAGTTGCCTTTCCAAGCAACATGAGAACGCAGGAGTCACCGTGCTAGATCAGGCCTAGGCCCAGCTGGTCAGCATTCGGTCTCAGGATGGCCGACCAAAGGCATCTGAGCTCAGAAAGAGCAGATCAAAGCTGCCCAACTCTCTCCTTGTTGCTCCTCTGCACCTCGTAGTTAGAGGCGGGTAACCGCCTGCAAGCAGTCACTGACGCCCTGAAAACATTCAGCGCAGAACAGTGGAATTGACTGGTGTTGATGTTTGGTGATGGGGTGGTCCATGCATTACTTAAAGGGACTAGCTCTCAGTATTATAGGAACGCGGTGGCCCTCCAGATGCTCAGCTTCTCCCATCATTGGCTATGCTAACTGGCTGAAAGGAGAGCTGTCATTCAGCAGCAGCCAGGCTAGCGTTTCTCAACCCTGGCAACTTTTAAGACGCATGGACTTCAACTCCCAGAATTCCTCAGCCACCCATGGTGTTGAAGTCCACCCACCTTAAAGATGCCAAGCTTGAGCTGCCATTTAGCGATATCTAGACGAGTGTTTTTCAACCCTGGCAACTTTTAAGACGCATGGATTCAACTCCCAGAATTCCTCAGCCACCCATGGTGTTGAAGTCCACCCACCTTAAAGATGCCAAGCTTGAGCTGCCATTTAGCGACATCTATGCCAGTGTTTCTCAACCCTGGCAACTTTTAAGACGCATGGACTTCAACTCCCAGAATTCCTCAGCCACCCATGCTGTTGAAGTCCACCCATCTTAAAGTTGCCAAGCTTGAGCTGCCATTTAGCGACATCTAGACGAGTGTTTTTCAACCCTGGCAACTTTTAAGATGCATAGACTTCAACTCCCAGAATTCCTCAGCCACCCATGGTGTTGAAGTCCACCCACCTTAAAGATGCCAAGCTTGAGCTGCCATTTAGCGACATCTAGACGAGTGTTTCTCAACCCTGGCAACTTTTAAGACGCATGGACTTCAACTCCCAGAATTCCTCAGCCACCCATGGTGTTGAAGTCCACCCACCTTAAAGATGCCAAGCTTGAGCTGCCATTTAGCGACATCTAGACGAGTGTTTTTCAACCCTGGCAACTTTTAAGACGCATGGACTTCAACTCCCAGAATTCCTCAGCCACCCATGGTGTTGAAGTCCACCCACCTTAAAGATGCCAAGCTTGAGCTGCCATTTAGCGACATCTAGACCAGTGTTTCTCAACCCTGGCAACTTTTAAGACGCATGGACTTCAACTCCCAGAATTCCTCAGCCACCCATGGTGTTGAAGTCCACCCACCTTAAAGATGCCAAGCTTGAGCTGCCATTTAGCGACATCTAGACCAGTGTTTCTCAACCCTGGCAACTTTTAAGACGCATGGACTTCAACTCCCAGAATTCCTCAGCCACCCATGGTGTTGAAGTCCACCCACCTTAAAGATGCCAAGCTTGAGAAATATTGGACTAAACAACCCCCAGGTTCTCCATCTTTGTGCCATGCATGCCAGAACACTTCCTTTCCAATGTGCAAAGATGGGACTCCATCCAGAATTGCAGGAAGCTTGGAATGCGCATTATCCTGGTCATCACTGGATGGATGTAATGTCTCTCAGGTACCTTTTGTCAGTGTTATTGATGAGTTGTGACACCTGCTCCAAATATTCCCTCCCGTAGACCACCACCGGCTCAGCCTCTGTTAGTTCTAGTGGTGCAAGAAAGTATGAGATGAAGTCCAGCCACTCAACAGCAGGCGCAAGAACCTGGGGGAAAGACACGAAGAGATTCACCGCTTAATAAATCCATTTTCTCTCTCTCCTCTTCTCTCTCTCTTCTCTCTCCCTCCTTTTTCCTTTCTCTCTCTCTCTCTGTTCTGCTCTTTCCCCTCTCTTCTATCTTCTCTTTCTTCTTTCTCCTCTTTTTTCTCTGTTCTGTTCTCTCCCCTTTTTCTTGTCTTTTCCCTCTTCTGTCCCCTTTTCTCTCTTTCTCTCTCCTCTCTCTGTTCTGTTCTCTCCCCTTTCTTTCTTTCTCTCTCCTCTCCTTTTTTCTCTGTTCTGTTCTTTCTTCTCTTCTGTCTCCTCTCTCCTCTCTTTTCTGTTTTGTTTTATCCCTTCTTTCTTCTTTTCTCTCTTCTTTCTTTCTCTTCTTTCTCCTCTGTTCTCCCATCTTTCTTTCTTCTCTCTTCTTTCTCTTCTATCTCCTCTCTCCCTTCTTCTCTTTTCTCTCTGTCCTGTTCTCCCCCTTTCTCTCTCTTCTGTCTCCTCTCCTTTCTCCTCTTTTCTCTCTGTTTTGTTCTCTCCCCTCTTTCTTTCTCTTTTCTGTCTCCTCTCGTCTTTCTCTTTCTCTTTCTTCTCTCTCCTCTTGCTCCTCTCCCTTCTCTGTTCTCTCCACTCTTTCTTCTCTCTCTCTCTCTCTCTCCCCCCCCTCTCTCTCTCCCCTTTGCACGTGTGACAAAAAGAGAGGACTGATGACAGAATGGTAGCAACACTCCGCAATTTAGAATTCCCACCAACTAAAGGCACACCTTGCCAATAAAGGTCTGTATGGTCAAAGCCAAATATTGATCTATGGCTGTGAGAGTTGGACCACAGAGAAAGCTAAATAATTGATGCTTTTGAATTGTGGCGTTGGAGAAGACTCTTGAAGAATCCCTTGGACTGCAAGGAGATCCAGTCAGTCGATCCTAAAGGAAATCAATCCTGACTCTTTTGGAAGGACAGACACCGACGCCGAAGCTCAAATCCTTTGGCCACCGAGTGAGAAGAGGGGACTCCTTGGAAAAAGACCCTCCCAACGTTGGGAAAGATGGAAGGCAAAAGGAGATGGTTAGACAGTGTCATCGGCGCAATGAACAGGAATTGGGGAAAACTGCCGGAGAACAATGGAGGACAGGGGTGGGGCTGATGTGTTGTGGACCATGGGGTTGAACAAACAACAAAGGCACAAGGGGTTATTCAGAAACGGCTCAAGCTTAAATTGGTAAATCACCTGAACAACTAACTGCAATTAGAACCGGAGATGGTGAAAAAAAATGGATCACCTTTCCCCAAACATGGCACCTTCAGAGAATAGACGGATTCCAACTCCTATTATCCCCAGGCAGCATCTTCTGTCTGAAGATAGATTGGGTTTGGTGGAGGAGCAATTTCCCAATTAATCAATCCCGAGAGCAGCCAGCGGATGAATACAGCCTATTCCATAATTTCCACTCCTGACTAAATACAGATTTTTTCTGGCTTCCACGTTTTATGATGTTCTTTCTTCCCCTGCCATTTGGCTTTATTTAATGGGCATTTTCCTAATTAAGGCTTCCGGAGAACAAAAATAAAACCACTCCACTCGCTCTGGTGCAGCACTGTGATTCACTGGAAGAAAAAGAAAGATATTCAGAGCGGTGGCAAATGAGTTCTGCATACTGTCCGTTTGTTTTAACATTCTCGGCCCGACCATTGTCCCAGCATCAAAGATGAGCTCTGGAGTAGACTGCTTTTATTTTAATTTTCTCTTGTTCCCGTCCCGGTTAACAGCTCTGTCTTCATGCAAAGATATATTTTTTCCTCCTTTCCCCCCCCTACCCTTTTTTTTCCCTCCAAGGAGTCAATCTGGCCCCACCCATATAAGCCAAACTGCACTTTTCAGGCTGAAGCATCACTGCTACTCAATACATAGGATTTTACTTGTCTCCCAGTTACCATGGTGGCAGGTTGCTTGGCAACCCGCAAGTGAGGGGAAAAAAGCTGCTCACTCCTTGCAACTGCCAGGCTGAAAGCAAAGAGGCAAACAGGCGTGATGGAAACCAGACCAATCGGGACAGGAGAAATTATGGGAACCGTTTACTGGCAACAGTGCAGCAGTGTCCAAGTGATGCGAAATAAAACAGTAAACAAACAAAAAAAACTGGTTAGGTGGATTGGCACGGCGCCTTGGTTACCGAATTAACCTAATTTTCTGGATCTACAAAATAAATGTAGACCTCTAAAGTAAGCCAGGGAGTCGGATCTCTCCATGTGATGCTCTGGAAAACGTAACCGAGGGTAGAAGGTTGTGTGAATATACAAAACCGGTCTTCCAGTGACCTAGTTATGCGTGTAGTGTATAACTATACGGAGTGGGGCGTGGAAGATGCATGGAGGCGTGGGTGGGTGGAGGATAATGGAGGCCGAATCTACTGCTGTCTGATCTGATTTAGCTCAGAACATAAGTCGTATGGATTAAAATGTATTAAAACGATGCGAATGGCTTTATGATCTCATTTTTCAAGTTGCAGCTGAAAGGTCGAAGGAAGAATTTGTGTTCTCCAGAAAGGAAGTTTTACTATACACTTTTGAGTACCAATTTCACCACTGTTTGGGAGGGGTCTGCTTGGTCCACACACCCCCATGTTTGATTTTTCTCTCTCTCTCTCTTCTATCTATCTATCTATCTATCTATCTATCTATCTATCTATCTATCTATCTATCTATCTATCTATCTATCATCTCCCTCTTTTCTAAGTATCTGTCTGTCTATCTATATCTATCTATCATCTCCCTCTTTCTCTCTCTTCTAAGTGTCTGTCTGTCTGTCTGTCTATCTATCATCTCCCTCTTTCTCTTCTAAGTGTCTGTCTGTCTGTCTATATCTATCGCTATCATCTCTCATCTCTCTTATCTATCTCTATCTATCTATCTATCTATCTATCTATCTATCTATCTATCTATCTATCATCTATCATCTCCCTCTTTCTCTCTCTTCTGTGTCTGTCTGTCTCTCTCTCTCTTTCTCTCTCTCTCTCTATCTTACTTCTTAACCAGACATCTCCCTCAGACAGGGAGACACTGGTGGGTGGTATACAATTTAATCAAGAAAATTAACAATTAAAAACAGAATAATTTAGCAGATACATCTCATCCGCTAAATATTTCAAGGAAGGAGCCCTGCCATAAGATACTGTGTTTATCGACAGAAAAGAATTTTTGTAACTCAGGGTTGAACTGTGGGTTTCTCTGTGCCCTCTGAGCTTGGTCATTTTCTTGCAGATGTTTTATTACCCCAACTAGGTAACATCATCAGTGCTTGGTGGAGCATTGCCCCCAAGCTCCGAAAGCACCAAAGACCCCAAGTATCCAGTTTATTTTAAACTGAGCCACCAAGCTCATTGAATGTGTGATTTGGCTGCCAGACTCGTGAATCTGAGATGGGGAGCCATATAAATCACAATGATGTCAGTAGAGTTAGTCCTTGACTTACCACCATTCATTTAGTGACCATTCAAAGTTATCACATCACTGGAAAAATGTGACTTATGACCGTTTTTCACACATACAAACGTTGTAGCATCCTCATGGTCGCGTGATCAAAATTTGGATGCTGGGTAGCTGGTTCGTAGCTATGACGGTTGCCGCGTCCTGGGATCATCTGAGCCCTTTTTGTGAACTTCTGACAGGCAAAGTCAATGGGGAAGCCCGATTAACTTAACCATGTTACTAATTTAGCAACTGCAATAATTCACTTAATGACTGTGGCCAGAAAGAAAATGAGCCAAAACTCACTTAAGAAATGTCTCACTTAGCAACAGAAATTTTGCGCTCAGCTGTGGGCATAACTAGAGGATTAACCTGTAAGTGGTAAGGGACCTCAGAGGTAGCTAATATATCCGCCTGCTTAGTGCAGGATCCCTGAAGTCAGTATCTCTCAAACCTGGCAACGTTAAGAAGTTGAAGTCCCCAGGGCTTAACGTTGTCAGGTTTGAGAGATATTGCATTAAGTCATCCCCAGCAAGGGGCCATCCAGCCCACAGCGCTTAACGGTCTTCCCTCGGTCCAGATCG
The DNA here is from genome assembly GCF_947247035.1 of Vipera ursinii. Classification (NCBI taxonomy): domain Eukaryota; kingdom Metazoa; phylum Chordata; class Lepidosauria; order Squamata; family Viperidae; genus Vipera; species Vipera ursinii. The sequence continues at coordinate 6,444,367 of NC_139518.1, forward strand.
GAAACGGAGACCTCAGACCTCACCCAGAAAGTGAGCATTGTTTGCGGAGAAACTCAGAAGTCTGGAGTTTGCCTTTGGGATCGCTTTGCAATCCCGTGTTTCGCGCCGCTGCTGAAAGTGTGACCTCAGCAAGGACGTGGGCACAACAATTCTCTTCCTTGGAGAGCGGAATTGCGCTTTAAGGCAGCCCAGCGGCTGATTGGGATTCCGATCAGCAAAGCTGCTGGATTTTTCATTCAGAATGTGTGGCTACATGCACTGAATCCTAATCAGAAGACGGTGCCTGGGTTTACGTAACAAAAGGCCCGTGTTTCCTGGTTTATGAGGTTGCAAAAAACAGGAGTAAGGGGGAGACAGAAATGGGGGGGGGGGTTTACTGAAGGTCCAGGGCAAAGGAATAAGGGGGGGGAGGGATGTCAACGAAAGACACAGAAAATCTGCCATTACGATTTGGGTCTCTTTCTCCCCACCGTCAGCAATTCAATTTTTTTCCCATCTGGGGTCCAGCTGAAGCCCAACTGAATCCAATTCCAAATGTGTCCAGTTTCAGGCCAGTTCTCACCTACAGGTACTCCTCGGCTTACAACAGTCTTTTTTTAGTGACTGTTCAAATGTACAACGGTACTAAAAAGTGACTTACGACCGTTTTTCACACCGAGGACCGTTGCAGCGTCCCCGTGGTCATGTGATCCAAATTTGGACGCTCGGCAAGTGACTCGCATCCTTTTGCAACCTTCTGACAAAGCAAAGTTACTGGGGAAGCCAGATTCGCCTAACCACCATGTTATTAACTGCAGCGAGTTACTTAATAACTAAGGCAAGGAAGGTTGCAAAAAGGGGGTAAAATTCACTTAGGAACTGTCAGAAATTTGGGGCTCAATTGTGGTCATAAGTTGAGGTTACCTGCGCTTGGTTCAACTCACCTTCCTTTCCCTCCCCATTTGTTTCACCACTGGAAGCTCCTTGGATCACATTTTGGCACATTTAAATCCAAGATGGCAATGTATAAAAACTGACTGGCGAGCCTAGCTGAGTGTTTTTGTTGTTGTTGTCGTTTTTTTGCAGGAGATGCTACTTGCAACATTGCCCAGAATTGACGCCTGGGATTCCTCCATACAGCAGCAGCCAATGACAGAAGCTGCTGAACTACAATCCCCAGCAGCCCTAAAAAGCAGGGCTAATAATAATAATGAAGGATCCTGGGAGTTGCCATTCAGCAATATCTAGGGTCCTGTGTGTTGCCTATTGCAGAGGTCCCCAAACCTTGGCAACTTTAAGACTTGTGGACTTCAACTGCCAGAATTCCTCAGCCGCCTGGCTGAGGAATTCTGGGAGTTGAAGCCCACAAGTCTTAAAGTTGCCAAGGTTTGGGGACCCTTGGCCTATTGCATGGCTGGCTGAGGAATTCTGGGAGTTGGCCTATTGCATGGCTGGCTGAGGAATTCTGGGAGTTGAAGCCCACAAGTCTTAAAGTTGCCAAGGTTTGGGGACCCTTGGCCTATTGCATGGCTGGCTGAGGAATTCTGGGAGTTGGCCTATTGCATGGCTGGCTGAGGAATTCTGGGAGTTGAAGCCCACAAGTCTTAAAGTTGCCAAGGTTTGGGGACCCTTGGCCTATTGCATGGCTGGCTGAGGAATTCTGGGAGTTGGCCTATTGCATGGCTGGCTGAGGAATTCTGGGAGTTGAAGCCCACAAGTCTTAAAGTTGCCAAGGTTTGGGGACCCTTGGCCTATTGCATGGCTGGCTGAGGAATTCTGGGAGTTGGCCTATTGCATGGCTGGCTGAGGAATTCTGGGAGTTGAAGTCCACAAGTCTTAAAGTTGCCAAGGTTTGGGGACCCTTGGCCTATTGCATGGCGGGCTGAGGAATTCTGGGAGTTGAAGTCCACAAGTCTTAAAGTTGCCAAGGTTTGGGGACCCTTGGCCTATTGCATGGAGGGCTGAGGAATTCTGGGTGTTGAAGTCCACAAGACTTAAAGTTGCCACATTTGGAAACCCCTGCTTTAGAGAATTAGAGGCCATTTGTCACATGGCTTATGTACCTCCCATAAAACCTGACTCCATGTCCCCAGAGACTGCCCAGGGTAGATGTGAACAGAATGTTCATTTGTTTTTGTGTATTTGGAGTTGGGGAAACGAAGAGGAAAACAGAAACATTTGGGGTGTTTGAAGCATTACGCTTCACAGAACCATTTTCCCCTAAAGCCTACCAATAACAGAATAACAGAGTTGGAAGGGACTTTGGAGGTCTTCTAGTCCAGCCCCCTGCTCAAGCAGGAGACCCTGTACCATTTCAGACAAGTGGATGTCCAATCTCTTCTTAAAAACCTCCAGTGTTGGAGCACCCACAACTTCCAAAAGCAACCCATTCTGCTGATTAATTGCAATAATTGTCCGGAAATTTCTCCTTAGTTCTAGGTTGGTCCTCTCCTTGATTAGCTTCCATCCATTACTTCTTGTTCTGCCTTCATTTGCTCTGGAGAATAGGTTCATCCTGTCTTCTTTGTGGAAGCCACTTAGATATTGGAGCACTGCTATCATGTCGCCCCCTGGTCCTTTTGTTAAAAAAATTAAACTAGACATATCCAATTCTTGCAATGGTTCTTCAGATGTTTTAGCCTCCAGTCCTCCAGACCAGACTGTGGGGTTGTTAATTTAACTGGGTTTTAGATTTACTCTTGGGGCTTGAATTTAATTTAATTGTTTTAATTGTTTTTAATTTTTTGTATTCGTGGTTTTAACTGCCCTGTAAACCGCGGGAATAGGGCGGTATACAAATCCAATAAAATAAATAAATAAATAAATAATCATCATCTTTGTTGCTCTTTTCTGCACTTTCTAGAATCTCTTTTATGTCATGGCAGCCAAATCTGGATGCAATATTCCAAAGGTGGTCTTACCAAGGCGTTATAAAGTGGTGCTAATTAACACTTCACATCCCTCCCAACAGCACCAACTCTTTCTCCATCGCCCAAAAATATAGGACTGAAACTTTCAGTTCTCCGGTGATAATGTATCGTATCACCAACCTGGCCCCTTGTCCTCAGAAAATAATAATAATAGTGAAGCTCTATGACAGGCACGTCAAACTGCCGGCCTGCGGGCCGGATGCATCACGACGAAACCGCACCCTCCCCATTGCCGGCAATGGGGGGAAAAGTCACGATACGTCGCGCAACGTCACGTGACGTCACGAGTTTGACATGCGCGAATATGACTTAAAACCACAATTTCTCCCCTCTTAGGGCACAGCTTTTAAGCCATCAATTTCCCCCCCCCCAGATATATCTCTGATATATGTTTCCTTTCTGTTCCCCACTCCACCAGAAGCCCTTTCTTGCCCTTCTCCAGACAAGACCCACCTGCAAGTCAGCTATGGTCATCTTATGGTAAATCTTCTCATCATCTCGCCGTTCATCTTGGGGGACAGTGATGTTGGCCAACTGAGTCTCCAGGAGCAGCACCTGCCCCATCTGTTCCTCCGCTGAGCTTCTGGCTCCTCCCAACAGCATCGCCAGCTCCACCATGTACTCCAGATATGCAGACAACACCTGCCAAATAGAGGAGCAATTCCGCAACAGTGACCCCGCCCTCTGCTCCTCTTGAGCGTGGGACGAGAGTGGGCTGGAGGGCAGCGGGGTTCATTCAGGAGTTTGGTCAGAAAGGCCCAGTGGGAAATTAAAAATGATGAAAAGGGATATCGAAAAGGGATATGCAAACTCTCACGATATACTCAGAATTCCTTTCCTTTCCTTTCCTTCCTTCCTTCCTTCCTTCCTTCCTTCCTTCCTTCCTTCCTTCCTTCCTTTCTTCTATTTATTCCTCCTTTCCTTTGTTCCTCCCTCCCTCCCTTCTCTCCCTCCCTTCCCTTTTAGCCAAGTTTAAGAAATAGTAGTGGAAATGGGAAATGGATCTATTGTGGTCTAATTTCCAAGAGAATTAGGGCAGTTGCTAAATTCAGTTTACCAGTCCAGTTGTGACTGTAACAGTAAAGAACCAAAGTGGAAGGAAGGGAGGGAGGGGGGAGGGAGGAGAAGAAAGAAAGAAAGAAAGAAAGAAAGAAAGAAAGAAAGAAAGAAAGAAAGAAAGAAAGAAAGAAAGAAAACGGAAGGAAGGAAGGAAGGAAGGAAGGAAGGAAGGAAGGAAGGAAAGAAAGAAAGAAAGAGAAAAGAAAGAAAGAAAGAAAGAAAGAAAGAAAGAAAGAAAGAAAGAAAGAAGAAAGAATAACCTTCTTGTCAACTGCAGAAAGGATGATAGTCAGAGAACATCTGGTCCTTCTGCTTGTGAGCATCCACACAGGAGGCCTAGATGTTCCCTCTCCGCCATCCTCTCTGCAATGAATATCTGCTGCATTTCAAGAGTTGATTCAGCAAAGCAATCAGGAGTTTTGCTCAGCTGGCTGTATTGATTTCATCTGGAATTCTATGCCTTGCCTGCCTTTGTCTCCCCTCACGTTTCCCTTTTCCCATTAAGACTTTTTTTTTAGCTTCCTCGGTTTTATTTCTCACTTAAACCTTCCTCACCTTGCACTATTTTACAGATACTTCTTACGTTTCAAGCCTGCTTTGTGACTCTGGATTTCAGGGAAGGAGACTCAAAATCCATGTCTTTCTCTTTTCCCAGAGCTTGTCCTGGGTAGAATTCCCCAAATGGAGAAATGGGATATAAGTTTGCACCGGAGGTCAAAGATAATGATCACAGAATGCAAGCTAATGAAAAGACTTTTAAAAATCGGTCAAAACAGCAGAAGGAAGCAGAAAGTCAAGCAGAACAGCCATAGGCTAAGAACAACACCATGGCTGTCCAATTAAATTTCCAGGTTATAATGACCTCACGTTTAAAATAAACAATTTGATACCAGGCAAATTAGAACAGAGTACATGATAAACAGAAGAAAACTGGTTTTCAGATTCCATATCCACTTTGCCTCTAAAAATAAAAGCTCTAGCAAAAAAAAAAGCTTGCAAAGATGATCTCAACATTCTCTGATGGAATGTAGTCTGCATTCCCCAAAGGGGGAAAGGCAGCAATATTCAGATGGTTTGTTTGGTAGAAACAAACCATCAATGGCTGCTTCCTAAGAGTTTCCAGAGTGTAAACGTCTATGGAGATTCTCCGTCGTCCAGGCCATGGTTGTCCCGAGGTACTTTTTCACGAAGCAACTGGACTTCCTTCTTTTTCTTTGAAGACATTTCGCTTCTCATCCAAGAAGCTTCTTCAGCTCTGATTGGATGGTGGGGAATGGAAGGATTTATATTCAAAATTCAACAGCCCTCTCTCAATAGAAGGAGAGGGATATGACCTCCAATGTACAACACAGTCCTTCCAGCTGTTCCAAGAAGGCTCCACACCCAAAGCATTTTGGATTAAAATCTGGTGGAATATGCAGAAGATATTTAAGAAAAGGATAAAGTTTTGTCCGCAATTGTTTTTATCGGGTATTATTACTGACACTACTGTTGTGGACATTAAGTTGATGTTGAACTTAATTACGGCAGCAAGACTTTTAGTAGGGCAATATTGGAAGAAGGAAGAATTGCCGACTATAGAGGAATGGACTTTAAAAGTTTCCAACCTGGCGGAAATGGCAAAGATCTCAGCGTATTTGAAAGACCATTCGCAACAACGATATGTCCTGGAGTGGAAAAAATGGATTGATTACATCCAGAATAAATATGGGACTAAAACGTTTCATTTAGCATTTGAATAAGTACCGATGTGATATTTATATTGCTTGTAGTCATTTTATAAGAGCTAAAGTGCGATAGACCTAATAGTTTATTGTTGTTAGCATATGGTAGTTTATGATTGTTTTCTACTTTTATACCTTGTATTTAGCTCTGGGAAGTTGGGGAGGGGGGAAGGGGAGGGGGGAGGGTTGGGTTGGGCTGGGGAGGGGGGGTGGGGGTGGGGAGGGGTTTTGTTAAAGATAAAATGTATTGAAAAACTTTTCAATTTTTTAAAAAAAGAAGGCTCCACACCCATTTGCACTACTCAGGTGACCCTGAGGACACAAATAAACCTCCAAGTGGCCTCGACGACTCTCTGAAAGAATGCAAATGACCAGCAAGGAATATAAATCCTTCCATTCCCCATCAACCAGTCAGAGCTGAAGAAGCTCCTTGGATGAGAAGTGAAACATCTTAAAAAAGGAAAAGCAAGGAAGTCCAGTTGCCTCCTGGAAAAAAAAAGCATCTTTGGGATACCAGACTGCATGTTTAATCACGCAAGTAATTTGGGTTCTTTGGCAAGATTTCTGTCTACAACTGAAGACCAATAAAAGAAACTGCTCCGAAGAACCTCAGCGTCTCTTTCTTGGTTTCTGAAGCTTGGTGAGTATGGTTATTCCCTAACTTACCCCCTTTTATCTGGTGACCGTTCAAAGTTACAACAGCGCTGAAAAAAAGTGGCGTATGGCTCTTTCCCACACTTAGGACTGTTGCAGCATACTTGCGATCAGGTGACCAAAATTCAGATGCCTGGCATGGATTTATGACAGTTGCAGTGTCCCAGGTCATGTGATCGCCTTTTGCGACCTTCTGACAAGCAAAATCAACGGGGAAGCAGGATTCGCTTAACGAAGTGCAGTGACTCGCTTAACAACTACGGCAAGAAAGGTGGTAAAATGGATCAAACCTCAATTGTCTCACTTAGCCATGGAAATTTTGGACTCCGTTGTGCTTGTAAGTTGAGGACTGCTAGTACTGTTGATCATAGTCAAGTATTCCCCGGAAGCCTGAAATGTCACTTTCTACGCATCGAAAGTTTTAATTTCATTGGTTAACAAGCACAGAGCAAGGGCTGCTTAACCTGTCCAGTGAGCAATCAGGAGAAAAAATTAAGTAACCTGATAGGAGCAAAGGATCACTTCTGCTTTTTTTAAAAACTGCAGGCATCTTTATGCAAAAGGTTCATTATTTAAGGCTGTTTATGCTCCCGTCTTGCTCACTGCAGGAACCAGGAGTGTTTTGTCAATGTGTTGCTTTGTAAATCTCTCCTGGAGATGATGCATCCTGCCTAGACAAATGGTTCCTGTTGAAAGAACTAATAATATTAACATTTTAACAAGGTGTGGACAATTTGTGATTTTGCTTGGCTGTGGCTTAGCCTTGACCCAAGTATTGTGGGTTTGCAAACCACAATTTGTCATTTACTGAGCAGAGTGTGTATGCAGCTAGTTGTAGTTTATTTAATCGACCAGGAGTAATCGCATCAAGATTTGAACTGTTGTAGAGATTTAGCCAATATTTGACTGGTATTTTTAACAGGGCAACACAAATAATTTTTTCCAGTCGTTCCAAAGCCTTGCCAAGGAATGAGGACGAAAGTGACTAAAACCTCCAAAATCAAAAGAATGGCTATATAAGTACCTATTTTTTCAAACTTTGGTGCATTCATTGGTCTGTCTAGACCAGGGGTAGGCAACCTCGGCTCTTTTATGACTCATGGACTTCAACTCCCAGAATTCCTGAGCCAGCCAAGCTGGCTTAGGAATTCTGGGAGTTGAAGTCCATGAGTCATAAAAGAGCCGAGGTTGCCTACCCCTGGTCTAGACATTCTAGACCAGCGTTTCTCAACTTGGCCACTTCAGGTGGTGTGAATTTCAACACCCAGAATTCCCCAGCCAGCCATGCTGGTGGAGAATTCTGGGAGTTGAAGTCCATGCCTCTTAAAGTCTGGATGACTCAGAAAAGTATAATAAAAGTTATTACGTGCATGGTAAACTGCAATAAATTCACTGGAAGCATTAACATTTAGTAGATGCACATTAGTCACATTTTTAACACACAGCCCTCACTTAAATCTGCTGATGCGATGCTGCTGTTGGGAAGTGGGTTGGAATTTGACTGGGGATACTATACAGGCAGTCCTTGACTTACAACCACTCATTTAGCGACCGTTTAAAGTTACGGCAGTACTGAATAAGGTCACATGACCGTTTTTCACACTTACAACCATTGCAGCATCCCCGTGGTCACATGACTGAAATTCGGACACTTGGCCACTGGTTCATATTTATGACAGTTGCATTATCCTGGGGTCATTTTTGGGTTTACCTTCTGAGAAGCAAGGTTGGGGAAGTCAGATTCACTTCACAACTGTGTTACTAACTCAGCAACTGCACTTCACTGAGGCAAGAAGGTGGTAAAATGGGACAAACTTCACTTAATAACTATCATGTTTAGCAGCAGAAATTTTGGTACTCCGTTGTGATCGTCAGTGGAGGATTACCTGTACCAGCTCTCCTTACCTTCTTGTTGGCTGTCTTGTTCAAGTAATAATCTCGTGATGGTAGAAATAGGCCAGACTGATCCACCTGCCACAGGTAAAAAGGAATAAGTTCAATCCAGAAGTCAGACTGTCCTTCTACTAACTTGTACCCCTCTATATTACAGGGCTTTTCAACCTTTTCACCCACTGTACCACTTTTAGGATATGGCAACATCCGAGTACCACCAGTCGCCTAGCAAGGTGTCAAAAACTTGATGACCAAAAAAAAAAAAGGAAAAAAGTGATGAAGTACAGGTAGTCCTCGACTTACAACAGTTCGCTTAATGACTGTTTGAAGCTACAATGGCACTGAAAAAAGTGCCCCTCAAGCCACAGCCGAGCAAGACACCTGCCTGTCCGCCTGGCGGTGCTCTTCCTCCTGTCCGAGGTTTTCATGGTTGTGAGCATTTCTGTTGAGGATTGGCAGCGGGGGTGTGTGGGGAGGGGTGTTTGGTTTTTATTCCCCCCCCCAAATCTGCTGGGTGGGTGCAGCAGGTTTTGGTCACTTCACATGACCCTGGGACACTGTGACCGTCAGAAATATGAATCAGTTGCCAAGCATCTGAATGTAAATCACAAGACCCTGGAGATGCTGCAACATTCCAGCTGATCGGCGCTTCTTCTGGGCTCAGCAGAAGTGCCGGTATCAGCGCCAAGCTCCAGCTGGAGCCTGGTGCTGATCCTGGTGCTTCCGCTGATCCCTGACAGCCCTGCAGCTCCAGCCGTCTCTCGCTCAGGCTTGTGCGGTGCTGCCACCAATTCAGCTCATTCCCCTCCCCCGCTACCACTTTTCTAGGATGGTCGCGTACCACCTGCCAGGTGCCCATGTACCCCAGGTGGTACCTGCACAACTGGTTGAAAAGCCCGGGACTATAAAACAGCCAGAAAAAGCATCCTGTACCTAGCTCCCCATAGCTACATAAGAAAAGGGCATTACAAGTAGTCCTTGACTTACAACCATTCATTTAGTGACCATTCCAAGTTATAACAGCACTGGAAAAAGTTCCTTGTGGCTGTTTTTCACACTTACAACCATTGCAGCATCCACATGGTCACATGATCAAAATTTGGATGCTTGGCAACTAGCTCATATAAGTATGAGAGTTGCAGTGTCCCAGGGTCACGTGATCATCTTTTGTGATCTTCTGACAAGCAAAATCAATGGGGAAGCCAGATTCACTTAACAACTGTGGCAATAAAGATTGCAAAAATGGGATAAAATTCACTTAAGAAATGTCTCGCTTTGCAAGATCAATTTGGGGCTCAACTGTGGTCGTACGTCGAGGGCTACCTGTATGGACTTCAAAATAATCTGAGGGCTCCAGAACAATTTCAGAACTCTTGACCTGGTTCTCATTGGGAACCTGTTTCTGAGTTGTAACCTTGGTGCCGGTGGTGAAAATTCATGAATATTCCCTGCGTTATATTTTGCATATAAATGGAAATTGCTTTCCTTCTTTGGATTAAAAATCTAAGGAAGGATGGAAGAGTCTTCCGCCTAGGTTGAGTTCCCAAACTCAGTGAGAACTGAGCCTTTCTGACTTAGCATCCTTAAAATGTGTTGGCACAGCCTTATGTAACAACAATGGCCGTAACTTATAGTCCAGCACATCTTCAAATCCTTACTCCTAATTGAAATTACAGAGCAGGGGGTGTTCAAAATGTGACAATGTTAAGACTTGTGGACTTCAACTCCCAGAATTCCCTAGCCATTCATGCTGGCTGGAAAAGTCTGGGATTTGAAGCCCGCAAGTCTTAACGTTGCCAAGATTGGACCCCACCCCCTGTTACAAAGGTTAAGAACACTATAGTCTACTCACAGTACTGTAAATCTGGTGAGATCAAGCTGAGAGTGATGCGAGCCGTTCCCTCTGTAAATCATGCAGACTTGCTATTGCAACAGGTGGGAAGACAGGGTTACCTGGATGATGTTGCTATTGGAGCTTTTAGAATCAGGTCCCACAAAAACAGTGAAGAATGGAGAAGCACGATATGTTGCAGAGACCAATTTCAAAATGTCCATGAAGTTGGTCTGGTTCCAGGACCCAGTGACATTCCAGCCACCAATCTGAGAAGGCAGCAAGTTTAAATTTCAAAATCATAGAACACTCATGGCTTTTGTTAAAATCCATTTTAATCCATTGCAGCCAGAAGTCATAGGAAAAAAAAATCAAGCCAAGTCAAGTGAAGTCACACACTCTAGAAAGAGTACAGAGAAGAGCAACAAAGATGATTAAGGGACTGGATGATAAAACATAAAGAACGGTTACTGGAATTGGGTATGTCTAGTTTAATGAAGAGAAGGACGAGGGGGGACATGATAGCAGTCTTCCAGTATCTCAGGGGCTGCCCCAAAGAAGAGGGAGTCAAGCTCTTCTCCAAAGCACCAGAAGGCAGGACAAGAAGCAGCGGATGGAAACAACCTAGAACTGAGGAGAAATTTCCTGACAGTGAGAACAATTAATCAGTGGTACAACCTGCCTCCAGAAGGTGTGAATGCTCCAGTACTGGAAGTTTTTAAGAAGAGACTGGATAGCAATTTGTGTGAAATGGCATAGGGTATTCCTGCATGAGCAGAGGGTTGGACTAGATGACCTCCAAGATCACTTCCAACTTTGTTATTCTGTTATTCATGCATAGATACTTGAAACGTTTTCTGTTCGTGTACCAGGAATCCACATTTTATTTGGTATTTATGTTCTCGTGTTTGCTCATATTTTCAAACCCTTTCCTGAATTCTTAAAATGTAAGAACCCAGGCAGGGTCTAGGACAGGGGTAGGCAACCTTGGCTCTTTTATGACTGGTGGACTTCAACTCCCAGAATTCCTGAGCCAGCACGGCTCAGCTTGGAAACCTCTCCCTTTTCCCTCAGGATGGCTGGCTGAGGAATTCTGGGAGTTGAAGTCCACAAGTCATAAATGGGCCAAGTTTAAAGACCCTTGATCCAGACCAGGGGTAGGCAACCTTGGCTCTTTTATGACTCGTGGACTTCAACTCCCAGAATTCCTGAGCCAGCACGGCTCAGCTTGGAAACCTCTCCCTTTTCCCTCAGGATGGCTGGCTGAAGTATTCTGGGAGTTGAAGTCCACAAGTCATAAATGGACCAAGTTTAAAGACCCTTGATCCAGACCAGGGGTAGGCAACCTTGGCTCTTTTATGACTCGTGGACTTCAACTCCCAGAATTCCTGAGCCAGCACGGCTCAGCTTGGAAACCTCTCCCTTTTCCCTCAGGATGGCTGGCTGAAGTATTCTGGGAGTTGAAGTCCACAAGTCATAAATGGACCAAGTTTAAAGACCCTTGATCCAGACCAGGGGTAGGCAACCTTGGCTCTTTTATGACTCGTGGACTTCAACTCCCAGAATTCCTGAGCCGGCACGGCTCAGCTTGGAAACCTCTCCCTTTCCCCTCAGCATGGCTGACTCAGGAATTCTGGGAGTTGAAGTCCATGAACCATAAAAGAGCCAAGGTTGCCTACCCCTGGACTAGGAAATGTTCAGATCCTCAAGACAGCTTAGTTTTATTGATCAAATTTGAAAATAAGAGAAGAAACAGATTTTACTCCATCCTGATAAACTTGAGGGAAAGATTTTAAATCCAATGAGCTAACTTGAGTTAATTGGATTTTTATTGGTGCGATTTATATAATTGAATGAAAGCTTTAATGTAGTTTTGTGTTTTGTGTTCTGGATTTAAAATGAAGGTGTTTTTTTTCTCCCTTTATATATAATATTTGAATAATTTTTAAAGTTTGTAAAATATCCAAAACTAGAAAAAAAGTGTTTTCTCCCTTCGGGGTTAAAAAATTTGAAATAATATAGGAAATTCTTTTAATGTAACTTATGACAGTTTATAAAGATTAATGAATAAACAGAAGCATATACTATTCCCCCTAGCAAGAAGAAGCAGAGATGGTTAAAATGACTCTTGCATCCAAAGAAGGCAATATATTTAATTTTGTTTCTGTTTGGAAATGGCTTAGCAGATTTTGTGCCTGCAAGGGGGGGGGGGGGAAATGAAACTTTGATTTTGTTTTTGCTGATTAGATAGGTTTGTTGCTAAAGAAATGGCTAGTGTATACTGTTGTGTAAAAGTAAAGAGTTGTTGTCTTCTTCTGTGCTAAAGAGTTGGAAGTTGGTGCTTTTTCTTTCATTTTTCCTCTTCACATCATATTTTCTCTCTTTTCCCCCCCTCCCCCCAGTTTTCTGTTTTTTAAATTTCTCTTCGTATTTTATGCTTTGATAAATTAATAATAATGTTTTATAACAAAAAGACAGCTAGTTTTATATCTGATACTCTTCTATCTTTTGGCATGATCGTGGTCAGATTTTGGCTGAATATTCTCGCACTCCTAGAATTGGGGAATACAATCTTGGAATTGTCCTTGAAGTAAAATGAACTCCTGATCATCCTGTGGGCAGACAACCTTCTGTTTTTCCTAAGTTTTAATATGATCAAAATGGTCGAGAAGGCCCAAATTGCCCATAAGAAAATCCACTAAAAATTCAATTAAGGTTTAAGCTTCAGGACAAGGCACAGGAGCTTTTAGCTTGTTAAATTAATCCCAGGTGCACCCCATGGCAAGGCAAAAGGTAGAATTATTATAGCTAAAAATGTATTGCTGAAAAGAGAAGTACACAGGCACTCCTGGACCTACGACTGGTCATTTAGTGACTGTTCCGAGGTTCAACAGATCCCCCAAAAGATACTTACAAGCTGGATGCTAAGTTTTCACACACACACACACACACAGGTTGGATCTGGTTAAGAAGAAACTTTGCCCTCCACAGGTTGTATAGAATTAGTCCAATTCTACCCAGATTGGAGCCAGATCTTTCTTGAATGAGTGAATTAATCAAGTGACTAGCCATGGGCATAAGTCAGATTCTCCTCAAGAGAATGTGAGGAAAATGCTTTTAATATTCAAAACACTTCATAACTACTCCTAAGCAGACTCCTTTTATGCGCAGCGGCTTATTGTACTTAGACAATGCATCTACCTAGTTTCATACAATTCCTGCTTGCAAAAAAAAAATCACTGAGAAGAGGTTGAAATAATATAGAAGTATAATATGGATGGGTTTTTTTTAGCGTCCAGTGTCAAAGTAATTTGCATTCTTCAGCATCCTGCTGTGAGCAACAGGCCACCCTGAATAAAAATCTGTTCACATCAGATTTTCTCTTTGTGAATTTTCTTCTTCTTTCTCCTAATCATGAGAGCAGGGGTGTTCAATCTTGCAACTTTAAGACTTGGGGACTTCAATGCCCAGAATTCTCCAGCCAACATGCCTGGATGGGGAATTCTGGGAGTTGAAGTCCACAAGTCTTAAAGTCAGCAAAGTTGGATGCCCCTGAGCTAGTAAACCTTCTAACATTAAGGAAACCCATCAGCCTACCTAATTCTATACTGTCCTAAGTGAGGATATGTCTCCTCATTGTCTGAATGCCTGGACCCAGAGAATGACCAATCCATTAGTATCATAGCTTCTCCACCACCTAGAAATAGAATCGAATCGAATCGAATCGAATAGAATAGAATAGAATAGAATAGAATAGGACAGAGCTGAAAGGACCCTTGGAGGTCATCTAGTCCAACCCCCTGCTCAGGCAGGAAACCCTATACCATTTCAGACAAATGGGTGTCCAATCTCTTCTTAAAAACTTCTAGTATTGGAGTATTCACAGCTTCTGGAGGCAGGTTGTTCCACTGATTAATCGTTCTCACTGTCAGGAAATTTCTCCTTAGTTCTAGGTTGCTTTTCTCTTTGGTTAGTTTCCAGCCGTTGCTTCTAGTCCTGCCTTCAGGTGCAGGACTAATCTAAGTCTCCAGAAACAGCTATCTAAAAGGTCAGCCTTATTAATCCAGGGCAAAGTTGGGGATTGCCCAACCTCACCAATGTTAAAAGTGATGGTTGAACACAAATAGTTGCAGCCTGAGGCAACCCAGCTTGTAAATCACTGGGGCAGAGCTCTCCAGGGTGCTGAAATTATATAGTCCTCTTGAGGAGAAGACCATTTTTTATGCTTTTCCAATTCTCTGGTTGAATTGATCAGAGCCACTTAACGTGATGACTGAATTAATTTATTTTGGGATCCACGCAGAATACTGAACCTTAAATTAACCAAATGGCCTGGCTTCCTGCAACATAATAAAGCAGGGGAAAAAAAGGAAGTTAAGACTAAGCAAGCTGAGCTACCATTAGGAGAATGAAGTTACCAGGTCCTTGTTGACCTAAAATTAAGCATTGTCAGAATCCATTTATATCACATTCATAAATGTATGTTTAAAACATTATCCCCCCTCCATGGATTCTGCCATCTCCCGAGGAAGGAGGAGCATATGTGGATTCAGCCTGCCTTAGGTTATTTCAAAGGTCAAGGGAACCTTTTGAACTGGGGGAACAAAAGGGAAGCTTAGAGAAGAAGGCATCTGGACTGTGTCTTCGTTTAATTCTGTAGAGCAGACATGTCAAACACAAGGCCCGGGGGCTGGATCCGGCCCGCGAAGTGGTTTCATGTGGCCCACGAAGCCATCCTGGAAACAGTGAGGGAACGGCCCCCACTGCCTTGGCACTGGCCCAGAGACCCTCCTTCTGCCAGAGACCCTCAGATCTGTCCCACTCCAGCCCAGGCCCCCATAGGCACCCTTGATGCAAACGATGTAGAGCTGGCCACGCCCACCCAGTAGGCCATACACACTCTAGCCATGCCCACCCAGTAGGCCACGCCCACCCTGGCCATACCCACCTGGCCCCCTGAGGGCAACCGCAATGCTGATGCGGCCCTCAATGAAATTGAGTTTGACACCCCTGCTGTAGAGGAAGAAGGCAATAACCATAAAGATTCAAAGTTTCTTTTTCCCCCACGAAAGGGATGACACGAAGTAGAATGATGGGGGCTGACCAAATGGGGTTGAGGGAAGGGGGGGTTGAACCGGGTACCATTTATAAAATTTCAATTTGTAAAACAATACTAAGTCCTGTCTTGTATTTCCACAACCAAGCATGTCCTAGTAGAAATTCCTTTTGGACTAGAACTGACTCCAAGAGTTTTGTTTTCTTAAGACGTGGATTGGGGTGGGTCCTGACAAACATGCTGGGTGAACACAGGCAATAAGGGACAAGAACTGTTTGGCCCTCACTTTCTGCATCAAACCCTCCAACCTTCCCAACAAGGCCTGCTGTGCCCAGTTGACTCCGGAACTCACCTTCTGGATCAGATCAATCAGCGGCTGAGACCCCAGTTCCTCAATCTTCTGTTCTCTGAGGCAGGATAAGTAATAGCGCTGTGTCTTCCTTTCAGCTTCACTGCTGGAGTTAAAAGTGGCGTTTTCTGGAGAGAGGAGCACATGTGGGTCAAGAAAGGGTCAGACAGAGATCCTAAAAAGCTTGCAAGTATGTATCCGAACTATCAGCCAAAATGTTGGAGGTGTGGTGGCGAAGATGCAACATATTTTCATATATGGTGGACCTGCAAAAAGGTTAAGGCTTTTTGGATAAAAATTTGGTGGAATATGCAGAAGATCTTCAAGCAAAGGATAAAGTTTTGTCCGCAATTGTTTCTGTTGGGCATAATTACAGAAGCTACCGTTGTGGACACTAAGTTGATGTTGAATTTAATTACGGCAGCAAGACTTTTAATAGGTCAATATTGGAAGAAGGAGGAACTGCCGACTATAGAAGAATGGACTTTAAAGGTTTTTGACCTGGCTGAAATGGCAAAGATCTCGTCTTATTTGAAAGATCATTCGCAAGAACGTTATATTTTGGAGTGGAAAAAATGGATTGATTATATCCAGAACAAATATGGGACTAAAAAGTTTCACCTAGCATTTGAATAAGTCTTATTTTCTTTTTTCTTTTTTCTTTCTTTTTATATGTAATATTAATATTGTTTGTAGTTACCTTATATGAGCTAGAGAGTGATAGATTTAAGAGTTCATTGTTGTTAGCATATGGATGTTTATGATTGTTCTTTGTTTCTATACCTTGTACTTAGCTCTGGGAAGTCGGGGGGGGGAGGGGGGAATGGGGGGAGGGGTAGGGAGGGATAGATTGGGGTGGGGGGAGGGGGATTGTTAATGACAAAATGTATTCTAAAACTTTTCAATAAAAAAAAGAAAGGGTCAGACAGCTGGACAGATTGAGTCAGAGACAGGGATGTGACCGTCTCAAGGGATATGGCTAAAGATTGCATTTCCAGGTAGTCCTCGATTTATAGCCACAGCTCAGCCCCAAATTTCCATGGGCAAGTGAGACAGCTGCTAGGTGATCTTTGCCCCATTATGTGACCTTTCCTGCCACAGTTGCTAAGTGAATCAATGCAGTTGTGAAGTTAGTAACGGTTGTAAAGTGAATTTGGCTTCCCCACTGACTTTGCTTACCAGAAGGTTGCAAAAGGTGATCACATGACTCTGGGGCTCTGCAGCTGTCATAAACACAAGTTGCCAAACATCAAAATTTTGATCACGTGACCATGGGGATGCTGCAATGGTCACAAGTGTGAAAAACAATCATGTCACTTTTTCGGTGCTGTCGTAACTTTGAATGGTCACTAAATGAATGGTTGGAGTCCTTAGCTTACCAAGACTTACAGTACTTAGTGACCATTCAAAGTTACAACAGCACTGAAAAAAAATAACTTATGACCGGTTCTCATCCTTATGACTACTGCACCACCCCTCATGCTCATGTGAACAAACCTTGGGCAGTTAGCAACTGGCATGTATTTACGAAGTTTAGTCATGTGATCACCATTTGTGACCTTCCCAACCAGCTTCCAACAAGCAAAGTCAATGGGGAAAGTTGGATTCACTTTACAACTGCAGCCTTTAATTAACCACTATGGCCAAAAAGGTCACAAAATCAGGCACTTAATGACCACCTTGCTTAGCAATGGAAATTCTGGTCCCAACTGTGGTCATTAAATTGAAGACCACCTATTAACCACCTATTAAGCAGATTAACAGCCCATCAAGGCAACTCATCAACTTTCCTGACCATGAAAAGCTCTCAGTACATAAGCCCTTAATATATAAGATCCAATGACCATTATTAAGATATTTAAACTAATAGTTGGAGTAGTGGGATTGTGTAGTGAGCCAGTTGTGGTTGATTGTTTGGAGAGTGCTGGCTCCTGCGTGAGGCAATCTGCACTGTGTTTGGTTGCTGTGGGGGTGGAAGAGGCGTTTCCCTTTTTTCCCGCCTTTTTTCTTCTGTGTGCTCTGTGATTTACCTCATGATCCTCCTGTTTGCCTCACTATCTTATTGGCTATAAATATAGATGTAAAATATATTTATTTATATAAAACTCCCAATTTCTTGTTGGGATCTCTGACTTTGTTTGGACACCTGCTGCGCAATTCCCTGACTATGAAAAGCCCTCAGCATATAAGATTCAGTGCCCATTGTTAAGATATTTAAATTTAGCAGCTGGAGCAGTGAAAGGTTGTGCAGTGAGCCAGAACCCACAGTTATAGCTGATTGGTTGGAGAATGCTGGCTCCTGCATGAGGCCATCTGTGATTGGTTGATGGGGGTGCGGAGGGGGAGTTTCCCTTTTTCCCCGCCTTTTTTCTTCCATGTGCTGTGTTTGCTCTGTGATTTACCTCACAATACTCCTGTTTGCCTGACTATCTTATTGGCTGTAAATACAAATGTAAAATATATTTATTTACATCAAACCACAAGTTTGTGTCGGCGTCTCTGGCTTCACTTGGACACCGGCTGTGCAATTCTCTGACCATGAAAAGCCCTCACTATATAAGATCCAATGGCCATATTTTCCTCAGTCTAAATTTAGCCTTGCACTTCTCATCCTCCGAGGAGAAAACAGTTGTGCTGGCATTCTCCATGTTCTTTCCTACCTTCAACTCAAGACCCTTCTTTTCTTCCCAATGCTCCAGCTCTGAGGTGTCAAATGTTGGCTGTTATCTTCAGATTCTTTAGCCACATGGATTCAGAACCTGCTTCTTTTGCTCAAGCTAAGAAT
This sequence comes from Vipera ursinii, assembly GCF_947247035.1. Lineage (NCBI taxonomy): Eukaryota > Metazoa > Chordata > Lepidosauria > Squamata > Viperidae > Vipera > Vipera ursinii. Next base: position 6,462,627 of record NC_139518.1, read on the forward strand.
CAGGAAGGGAGGAACCTCCTCCGATGGCTGTCTGTGGGCAGCCACATCTTACCCAACAGGTGCTTCATGATGGCCTGGTTTTGGTCCCAAATACTGTTGAAGGTGCTCCACTTGGAGCGCCCATCTGGCAGTGGGTTCCGCTTGATCCATCCCCCACAGGCATACTGGTAAAAATCGTCACAGGGCTTGACGTCTGGATCCAGGGCTTCCAAGATCTTACCAGCTACAATGACGCAGGCTTCGGTAAGGCAAGTTGTATGTAAGGGATCTAGAAGAAACACACGGAGATTATGTCTAGGGAGGTTTTTAGTCACTGTTGTGAAGTGAGATATTTGTTAAATGAGTTTTGGCCCCATTTTACAACCTTCCTTGCCACACTTCTTAAGTGAATTAAAGCGGTTGATAAGTTAGTAACCCGGTTGTCAAGTGAATCTGGCTTCCCCCCCATTGACTTTGCTTGTCAGAAGGTCGCAAAAGGGGATCACATGACCCTGGGACACGGCGACCGTCCTAAATATGAATCAGTTGTCAAGCATCCGAATTTTGATCACATGATCGTGGGGGTGCTGCAAAGGTTGTAACTGTGAAAAATGGTCATAAGTCAGTTTTTTCAGTGCCGTCGTAACTTTGAACGCTCACTAAACGAACTGTTGTACGTTGAGGAGTACCTGTAGAGTCTGAAAACCAAAGAGAGGGAGCCATTTGTGGCCTTATGCCACTTTAAACAAAGTCTGCCAATATATTTGCAGCATTAAATAAAAATGCCCAAGGGGAGATGAAACCTTTGTTAACCAAGAAACCTCTGTTTTGAGAACTCCTAACTGACCATGATCAAACATCAGTGTCTTAAAAGACAGACATCATTTCAAGATGAACAAAGAAGCCTGATGCAAAAGCCAACAACTGAAATTGATGCCACCTTAAAGAGACGCCAAAAAAGACTTGACTCTAACGGTTTTTTTGCCTAATGTGCACGTATGTTAACCCAATAGTGTGTAGCCACAGTATTACTATTTATCCCCTTTATTATTATTTTTTTATTTCCCCATTATATGGGCTGTACTGTTGTTGTTGTTAGCTGCGAAGTCGTGTCCGACTCATCGCGACCCTATGGACAACATTCCTCCAGGCCTTCCTGTCCTCTACCATCTTCTGGAGTCCATTTAGGCTCATGCCTACTGCTTCAGTGACTCCATCCAGCCACCTCATTTTCTGTCGTCCCCTTCTTCTCTCGCCCTCAACCTTTCCCAGCATTAGGCTCTTCTCCAGTGAGTCCTTCCTTCTCATTAGGTGGCCAAAGTATTTGAGTTTTAGCTTCAGGATCTGGCCTTCTAAAGATAATTATCATTATTATATTCTGCTGTTTTCCAGGGTACGCTGGGTACTTCTCTACCAGAGGCAAATTTCTTCTGTGTCTAACCACACTTGGCCAAATAAATAAACCGAGTTACTTGTTTATATGTATACAAACAAGTAAATTACAGACACAATTTAAAATGTCCACAAACTGACAAACAGTGGATAAACCTAGCACTAAAGAAAGGCAGGCTGCTTATTTGCCCAGTGATGTCGTGCTGCAGAGAATCAGCTAGCTTCCTTATTCATTAATTACTAGGAATTGTCTTTCAGCTTCTTGAAAGGAGAAACAAACCATCCTTTGTTAGCAGAGGCTTCAAAAATCCAGCAATCGCTCTGGCTTTCTGTAGAGAGATGAAACCATGTACAATAAACGCTGCAGGGATTTTCACAAGCAGAAAGACAGGCATAGATGGTGGGGGCAGTCTGCTTTGTACAAAAAAAAGGAAGGCCAGCAAATAGTAATAGCAATAGCACTTGGACTTACCCAGGTAGTCCTTGACTTATGACCACAACTGAGCGAAAAATTTCTACTGCTAACCAAGACATTTGTTAAGCAAGTTTTGCCCCAATTTACAACCTTTCTCGCTATACTTGTTAAGTGAATTATTGCAGTTGCCAGGTTAGTAACATGCTGTTAAGTGAATCTGGCTTTCCCCTTTGACTTTGCTTGTCAGACAGTCGCAAAAGGGGATCACATGACCCCGGGACATTGCAACCGTCATAAATAGGAGTCAGTTGCCAAGCGTCTGGATTTTGCTCACGTTGACTATGGGGATGTTCCAACGGTCGTAAGTGTGAAAAACGGTCCTAAGTCATTTTTTTTCAGGGCTCTTGTAACTAAGCCAGCGTTTTCCAACCTTAGGAACTTGAAGATGCGTGGACTTCAACTCCCAGAATTCCCCAGCCAGCATAGCTGGCTGGGGAATTCTGGGAGTTGAAGTCCACGCATCTTCAAGTTCCTAAGGTTGGGAAACGCTGAACTAAGCGAACTGTTGTAAATTGAGGACTACCTCTATGCCACTCCATAGCGTTTTTACAGCACTCTTTGAGTGGTTTATAAATATCAGCATATTGGTCCCAACCATCTGGGTCCTCATTTTAATGACCTCAGAAGGATGGAAAGCTGAGTCAACCTTGAGCTGGTCAGGATCAAACTCCGGGCTGTGGCCAGAGTCAGCCTGCAATACTCCATTCTAACCACTGCACCGCCGCTGTCAGTAATAAAACAGTCTCTCCCTGAGAACCGGGCTACTGGGGCTAAGTGTGAAAAACTGAACCACGGTTAGCTTTCAAGATACCTTTAGGTAATGATGAAATCAGACCATTCAGGAAGGAAAACTTCAAACTTATCCTATTCCTTGCCTGTTTATTACCATCTTTGCAAACACAGAGAGCCGAAGCTTGGGGAATATTTCTAAAAAGTTCAAAACTTAGCACAGGTCCCGTAAAATAGGAGAAAGCCGCCCCCCCCCACATTTTATAAAAAGATGAGAGAAGGACGATTTAATAGTTTGTAATGTTTTGTACTCAAATATATAAATAAATATTTATATTGATATATTTATTTATTTAATTAATTAATTAATTAAATTTTTATACTGCCCTATTCCCGAAGGACTCAGGGCGGTTTACAGGGCAGCATAAAATATAATATAAAAATAGTATAAATTAAAATAGATTAAATTACATAAGCCCAACAATTAAAACAATACTAAAAGCTAAGACCCCTTCAGTCCAGGCCTGATAGATCAAAAAACTAGGTTTTCAGATCCCGGCGAAATGTACGCAGATCGGGGGCGGTCCGAAGTTCCATAGTTGTTTTGATATTCCTGTGTTTTATGGTATAGCAAGCCATTCAGAGTCACCCCGGACTGCAAGATGGGCAGCGCAGAAATTTAATAAATAAATAAACCTGAATTTAAAGCACTTATTACCGCTAACAGGAGCAGAAGTAGGGGGTATTATGCAGGATGCGCCTTGGATGACAGGCGTAATGGCGATCACATTAATCCCAGGACAACGCAAGCGTCACAAATACGAGGCAGTTGCCAAGTGCCTGAATTTGTACCACGTGACCTTGGGGAGGCTGCAATGGTCATAAGTATGAAAAACAGTCGTAAGTCACTTTTAGTGCTGTTGTCTAACTTCGAACGGTCACCAAACATATGGTTGTAAGGGTGTGTGTGTGTGTGTGTGTGTGTCCTCGGTGCTCTCTGAGCTTGCTTGTTTTCTTGCAGACGTTTCACTACCTTAACTACGTAACACCTGCAGTGGGAAGGCTACCTGCCTAACTGCTAAGCTTGTAAGCCGTCCTGAGTCTTCGGAGAAGGGCGGGATATAAATGGAATTAAAAAAAAAAAAAAGGCACGGCTCAGATGGAAAGGAAGAGGGGTGCTGTGAAGGCACAACAGAGGCTCCTTGGGAGAAACGACATGTGAACGAACAACTTCTGAAGCCACATTTTGTCTCCTAAACAGCCCCCACCTCTCCTGCTCCTGGCGAGGGAGGGTGAATACGTTAGAGTGAAAGGGATGTTTGTGTGTGTGTGTGTGTGTGTACATGTGTGTGTGTGTGTGTGTGTGTGTGTGTATACACGTGTGAAAGAGCTTAAGCAGAACTTGGCTGGGTTGTGCTCAATACAGCCGGGGGGCCTAACAAAGAACTCTTTGTGTGCAGTCTTGTCATTAAGTGTGGATTACCCGCTCATCTTCGATGGCTGGGAGGCTATTACCTCACTGAAAACGGTGTGAGTGTGTCCCCCACACTGGTTCCCAGCCAGCTCGAAAGGCCTCTTGAAAGCTGTTCCTGAGTCCTGAAGCACAGGGCCTCAACGGAAGCCCCAAGGAGGCAGATTCATTATCGTGCAGATATTCTGTTTGCAGCCTTTTGCTTTCCCCTGCCTACGGCTCTCAAACGCTCCTTTGCTGCACTGCGAATGGGGGCTTCCCGTTACGCCATCAGCAACCCCAGCCCTGGCCAAGATCTGATGGAAAAAGAGCATGCAGGTAGTCCTCGACGTACAACGGTTCATTTAGCGACCCTTCGAAGTTAGCAAAGCAGTGGGAAAAGTCACGCGTGGCTGCTGTTCAGACGATCATCGTTGCGGCATCCCCCCCCCCCGAGTCACATGATCAAAATTCAGACGCTTGGCCACTGGTTCATATTTATGACGGCTGCCGTGTCCTGGGCTCATGGGATCATCTTTTGCGACCTTCTGGCGAGCAAAGTCAAAGGGGAAGTCAGATGCACTTAACGACGACGTTGCTAACTCAGCAGCTGTAGTGATTCACTTAACAACGGTGGCAAGAAAGGTGGTAAAATGGGACAAAAGCTCTGCTGGCCCACGGAAATGTGACAGTCGAGGACTAGCTGTGCTTCTCTGTCATCCACAAGCCGTTTCACCAGTGCATAGATCAGTGGTCAGCTGAATGGACTCTAGGTAAAGGTAAAGGTTCCCCCGCACATGCGTGCTAGTAGTTTCCGACTCTAGGGGCCGGTGCTCATCTCCGTTTCAAAGCCGAAGAGCCAGCGCTTGTCCGAGGACGTCTCCGTGGTCATGTGGCCGGCATGACTAGACGCCAAAGGTGCACGGAACGCTGTTACCTTCCCACCGGAGTGGTCCCTATTTTTCTACTTGCATTTTTACGTGCTTTCGAACTGCTAGGTTGGCAGAAGCTGGGATGAGTAACAGGCGCTCACTCTGTTATGCGGCACTCGGGATTCGACCCGCCAAACTGCCGACCTTCCGATCGACAAGCTCAGCGTCCTAACCCACTGAGCCACCGCGTCCCTTGAATGGACTCTACCAATGGAAAAAGTTTCCAGGTCTTTTTCGTTCTGCACCTTCCCTGCTCTGGCACGTCCCTTCTAAGCAGGATCAGAATATTTGGGTGCTCGGGACGCTCCAGTCTGAAGGAGAGATACAGGTAGTCCTCCACTTATGACCACAATTGAGCCAAAAATTCCCACTGCTAAGCGAGACAGCGGTGAAACGCATTTCTGCCCCGCTTTACGACTTTTCCTGCCACGGTTGTTTAGTGAATTAGTGCCGTTGTTCAATTAGCAACACGGTTCTTCAGGGAATCCGCCTTCCCCGTTGACTTTGCTTGTCCGAGGGTCGCAAAAGGGGATGGCGCGGAACCCAGGACTCTGCAACGGTCGTAAATAGGAGTTGCCAAGCATCTGGATTTCGATCACGTGACCATGGGGATGCTGCAAAGGGGGAACAGTGGTCATAAGGCACTTTTTTTTCCAGTCCAGGCAACTAAACGAATGGTTGTTAAGCCGAGGACTGCCTGCAGAAGGGAGAATGTGGTCCGTGGTAAGGTGGCCAAATCTGCCGCTGGCCTTGACCTACCTTTACTGTACTGGATGGCCATGGCTATGATTGTACTCAGAAGCAGAACAGCCACAAAGAGGGAAATCACCCAGAAGACCAACTTCAGCTGGATTTGGGAGCCAAGGCGACTCAGCAAAAGGCCATCACCTTTTCGGAAGCCCACCTCGAAAGTCGAAGAAGCGACAAGACCCAAAGAGCAAACAGAAAAGAAACGAGAGATGGAATATATAATTAAAGTACCGGTCTACTAACATGCTTCAGTGTTGCTCACCCTTAGCAACTTTCAGACGAGTGGACTTCAGCTCCCAGAATTCCCCACCCACCTTAAAGTTGCCCAGGTTGAGAAACACTGACATACTTCATCTTTGTTTTTCAATCGCTGTGGGACTGAAATGTTCTGGATTTAAATTTAAATTTAAATCTCTATCCTCCCAATATATCCAGTCCAAACACATCACTGATAATCGGAGCTCTGAATAACAGGCTAAGGCTAAGCCAAGCATCACACAAGCTTTATTAGGGCTTCTTAAGACCTAGAAACCCGATCAGGAATCGACAGGGTACAGGTAGTCCTCAACTTACAACCATTTGCTTAGTGACTGTTTGGAGTTACAACAGCAATGAGAAAAGGGACTTGTGACCATTGTCAAACTTACGCCCACTGCCGCATCCCCGTGGTCACATGATCAAAATTCAAGTGCTTGGCAACTGGCATGTATTTATGACTGTTCTACTCTCCCGGGGTCATGTGATCACCATGTGTGACCTTTCCAACCGGCTTTGGGCAAGCAAAATCAACAGGGAGGCTGTATTCGCTGAATGAATGCATCATTCACTTAACAACCGCAGTGATTCGCTTAACAACTGTGGCACAAAAGATTGTAAAACGGAGCAAAACTCATTTAACAACTGCTTTTCTGAGCAGCAAGAATTTTGGGCTCAATTACGGTTGCGCATTGAGGACTACCTGTATTTTGCTGCCACCTACGGTTTTGCCAAATGTAGCTTTACGCTTCGTAAAACCAGTACAGGTAGTCCTTGACTTAGGACCACAGCTGACCCCAGAATTTACGTTGCTATAAGTGAAAAATTTGTTAAAGTGAGATTTGCTCCATTTTACGACCTTTCTTGCCACGGTTGTTAAGTGAATCGCTGCAGTTGTTAAGTTAGCAACGTGGTTGTTAAGTGCATCTGGCTTTTCCCCCACTGACTTTGCTTGTCAGAAGGATGCAAAAGGGGGATCACGTGACACCCCCCCCCAAGGGACACTGCAACGGTCATAAATATGAAGCAATTGTCAAGCGTCCGAATGTAAATCATAGGACCGTGGGGATGCTACAACGGTCGTAAGTGTAAAAAATGGTCATAAGTCACTTTTTCCAGTGGGCCTTGTAGCTTCAGTCACTGTCGTAAGTCGAGGATGATCTGTATCTCAGGAGAGGCTTCTCACCCTTAGTGAAATTCTAGGTTGCAATTTTTTTTTAAGCTCAAATGCAGGGCTTTTTTTTTCTCATAGAACGCTCAGAACGGAGTTCCGGCCCCTTTTTTGGATGCAACCTTGTAGGGTAGGCAAGGTGGGTTGTATGACGTGTGTGAGTTCCGGCACCTTTTTTTTCTTTTACAAAAAAAGCACTGCTCCAATGATTTGTCCTGTTGCCTTTAAACCGCTTAGCACAAAGGGCGAAAGGCTTGATCTGTTTAGCTTCCCTTTTAATCATGTCATGCTGAACAGCAGCCGCATCCGAAATGAAACTTCTGCCACTGGCGACAGAGAACTATGTCTGCCCCATAAAACAATTCTTGCTAAGGGATAAAGTCACAGTCCTAAATTGGGTGACTTCAGAGGCCAGTCAAGGATTTGAGCAAAGCTCCCGTCCTTTATGCAAGCTTTTTTCAACAAGCTATTCTTAACTCTCTTTCTTCCCCTTCTATTCATGCTTTACCAGGCTTTTAATGCTGCAATGATGTCGGCAGTCCAGACAGTGATGGGTTTATTACTTTAATACAATATGTCAGGACCCACCCCAAACCACGTCTTAGGAAGACAAAATTCTTGGAGTCAAGTCTATTCCAAAAAGAATCTTTACTATGACATGCTTGGTTGTAGGAAATGAGACAGGACTTAATATTATTCCACGAACTAACCCTTATATAGAGTTCCAGGTTTAACCCCCCTTAGCCCCATTTGGTCAGTCCCCCATCCTTTCTCTCGTATCATCCCTCTCGTGGGAAAAAGGAACTTAGGACCTTTCATGTTTATTGCTCTCTTCCGTGACAAAAGCCAGATGCTAGCCCCCCCTTTTGTTTCCCCAGTTCAAAAGGCTTCTCCTTTCCTTTGAAATGCCTAATACCGGTTCAATACACATCCATTCTCTTCTCTTCGGGAGATGGCAGAATCCATGGAATAATGTTTCAAACATTCCATTTATGAATATGATATGAATGGATTCTGACACAATCATTGTGTTGCCAAGCAGCATCAGAGGGACTTCTGAGAAGACAGGGGAAGTATAAAGATCACACTGCAGCGACCTAGCAGCCTCTCAGGCTGTGGGGAGGGGGGGTCAAAGCCCTGAAGTGCAGATAGTCCTCGAACCACACACAACGACCACAAGGGAGTGCAAAATTTCAATTGTTACGCAAGAGAGTCGTTAAACAAGCCCCATTTTATGATCTCCTTTTCCCACAGTTGTGAAGCGAATCCCTGCAGTTCTTAAGTGAATCATGCAGTCGTTAAACGAATCTGGCCTCCCCTCATCGACTTTGCTGGTTGGAAGCCAGAGGGGAAGGTCACAAAGGGTGATCCCGTGACCCCGGGATGCTGCCACTTTCCTAAACACCAGCCAGTTGCCGAGTGCCCGAGTTCTGATCACGTGACCATGGGGCGTCTGCAACGGTTGCAGTTGTTAGGTTAGTGACATGCTATTAAGTGAATCTGGCTTCCCACTGACTTTGCTTGTCAGAAAATCACGAAAGGGGATCACATGACCCCAGGACACTGCAACCGTCATAAACAGGAGTCAGTTGCCAAGCGTCTGGATTTTGTTCACGGTGACTATGGGGATGTTCCAATGGTCGTAACTGTGAAAAACGGTCCTAAGTCATTTTTTTCAGGGCTGTTGTAACTAAGTGAACTGTTGTAAATTGAGGACTACCTCTATGCCACTCCATAGCGTTTTTACAGCACTCTTTGAGTGGTTTATAAATATCAGCATATTGATCCCAACCATCTGGGTCCTCATTTTACCAACCTCAGAAGGATGGAAAGCTGAGTCAACCTTGAGCTAGTCAGGATCAAACTCCAGGCTGTGGCCAGAGTCAGCCTGCAATACTCCATTCTAACCACTGCACCACCACTGTTAGTAATAAAACAGTCTCTCCCTGAGAACCGGGCTACTGGGGCTAAGTGTGAAAAACAGTCACCAGTCACTTTTTCCCCTGCCGTTGCAACTTTGAACCATCACTGAATGTTTGTAAGTTGAGGCTGTACCTTCCACCATTCGCCCTACCTCTATGCTGTCCGGAGAGGTGTTGCTCCCGTCCCCGGGGGCATCCAGGACTTCATCTTCTTGAAACATCGCTCGCTTATACTCCGCCATCTGAAGGGAGGAAAAACGTGAGAATAACGCTGCGGCGGAAGACACAACAATAAAACTATTCCAGTCTCAGTCAAACCCATGCAGGTCCTATCCTGTAACTGCCAACGGGAAGAGATTTGGAAAAGCATAGGAAATAGCCCCTATTTTCCAAGGGAACCATGGGAATTGTAGTTTGATAGGCAAACTCTCTGTAGGTAGGCAGTCCTTGACTTACCACCATGTTAGTGCTTATGGACGGTTCCAAGTTTTACAACGGGACTGAAAAAGGTGACTTACGACCGGTTTTCACACTTAACGACCGTTGGAGCATCCCCAAGGTCATGAGATCAAAATTCGGGCCCTTGGCAGCCAGCATGTATTTATGACAGTTTGCCCTGTCCTGGGATTGCGTGATCATCATTTGTCACCTTCCCAGCAGGCTTCCGGCAAGCAGGGTCAGTGTGGGAAGCCAGGTTCGCTTAGCAGCCATCACGATTCACTGATCAATTGCAGTGATTTGCTTAACAATTGTGGCAAGAAAGGTTGCAAAATGGGGCAGAACCCAACTGACAACTGACCTGCTTAGCAACAAAAATCTTGGGCTCAGAAGTGGTTGTAAATTGAGGACCACCTGTATTCCTAGTACAGAATCCATTTTAAACTATACCGGTATTACTTTTATATTCGGAAGAGGAGAAGAGGAAGTTGGTTACTACTGACAATTGTTGTTGTTCTTGTTTAGGAAATTTGAGGCATGGTTGTGGTCATAAGTTGAGGACTACCTGTAGGTGGATAAAAATGCCAAATCCAGTCTAACAATCTGGCTGAATGTGCGACCAACCTTAATAATAATAAATCCCTGAAACTGTTGTCCTTTAAAGGGATATTTTAGAGAAAGGCGACATTTCTCTACGGCGCAAAGAATCACCACCTATGTTCATCCAACCATAATTCTGTGCAGATGCAGCTTTTAACAGACATGAGAATGCAGAGAGGGAAGAGAATGCAAAGCTCCAACTTCTGCCTAATGTCACTTTTAAAACAGAAATTCTATTTTAAGAATGGCGATTCTAGTTCTGCAAGAGGAAGAAGGAAAGAGAAGAACAACAGGACAGCCAGCAACAAGACGGATAGACTCAGTTCGAGCGCCAATGAATTTCACCCTTGGGAGACTTGAAAGAACAGCTTAGAGTTCGATCATCCTGCAGAAAAAAATCGGTCTGGTTGCTAGGAGTCAAAAGCAATTTCACAGCACATGATTAATTTTTAAAAATGCTATGGAAGAGATAGCTGGGGCACACAGTCATCCATTCCCTGGTGTGTGTAGCCAAAGTGGTGTGTGTAGCCAAATATTACAAGGAATATTTTCACCCTTTTTAAAAATAATAATAATAATAATAATAATTCATACTACAGTTCTGTTTTCTTTATGGAAAGTGCATGCACTTTTTTTTAAGGCACAGTCTTCTAATGTGGAACAAGCTGCAACAGGTAGTTCTCAACTTTCAACTGTTTGCTAAGCAACCATTCGAAGTTACAATGGCACGGAGGGAGGAAAGAAGGAAGGGAGGGAGGGAGGGAGGGAGGGAGGGAGGGAGGAAGGAAGGAAGGAAGGAAGGAAGGAAGGAAGGAAGGAAGGAAGATATATTCTAGGAAAGCTGGCTGAAGGGAGAACAGGAAAATGTGGAACTCATTTTGAATTGCATTGGCGTTCATTTACTGTCAATCAATTTCCTATAGGAAGGAGGTACAGAAAACCCACTTGTTCTTTTTTATGAACATGAATTGAATAACCCTCACCTTTCTTTAAGCTCCTTGGTCTTTCCACACAATTCCCCCCCCCACACACACAATTTTTAATTCTTTTAGTATAGTGGAAATATTAAAAGTCACCCCTTTAAAATAAGAGAGCAAAGGACGTCTCGATTATTTGCATGTTTCACCATTATCTCAACCTCTGGCGTGGAGATTCTTCCTTCCCTAGTGCAGTTCCTATATTTAGAAAGGATTCCGGGCTCCGATTCCTTGCTCTGGTCTGCCCAAGTCGGTTTGTCAGACAGAAATCATTCAAGATAGATTCAGTGTGGCCCTCAGTCACTAATACTATTTGTGATCAATCGTTTCCAGGCAGCCAACTGACTGAGTAAACAGAGAAAGTTAAGGGGATCTGTTGCAACCAGTATGGCAGGCAAACTGAAGAGCATTCTTAGTACATTTCATCTCTACGTGGCTAACCTGAGAACTTGAAAAAAAAAAGATACAAGATGGGGGGAAAAGAGACTTTACTGATAAAACGTTAAGGGAAAGAAGTGAAAATGAAAAATACTGGCATCAGTAATTGTAATATGCAATAGTCCAAACAACCCGAAATCTGCAACAACACTCCAAACAATCAAAATGGGCAGTAAATGCAGCCTCGTGGTGATGTCTGGAGAACAAGACAGAACTTCAGAATAACAGAGTTGGAAGGGACCTTGGAGGTCTTCTAGTTCAACCCCCTGCACAAGTAGGAGACCCTCCTACACCAGACATGATAAACACAAGGCCCGGGGGCCAGATCCGGCCCGCAAAGTGGTTTCATGTGGCCCGCGAAACCATCCTGGAAACAGTGAGGGAACGGCCCCCGCTGCCTTGGCCCTGGCCCAGAGACCCTCCTTCTGCCAGAGACCCTCAGATCTGACCCACTCCTGCCCAGGCCCCCATAGGCACCCTTGATGCGAACGATGTATAGCTGGCCACGCCCACCCAGTAGGCCATACGCACTCTAGCCACGCCCACCCAGTAGGCCACGCCCACCCAGGCCACACCCACCCGCCCCCCTGAGGGCAACTGCAATGCTGATGCGGCCCTCAATGAAATTGAGTTTGACACCCCTGCTCTACACTATACTAGACAAATGGCTGTCCAATCTCTTCTTAAAGACCTCCAGTGATGGAGCACCCACAATTTGTGGAGGCAAGTCGTTCCACTGGTTAATTGTTCTCACTGTCAGGAAATGTCTCCTTAGTTCTAGGTTGATTCTCTCCTTCATGAGTTTCCACCCATTGCTTTTTGTCCTGCCTCCTGCCCTGCTTTGGAAAATAGGCTGACCGCCCCCCTCTTCTTTGTGGCAACCCCTTAGATATTGGAACACTGCCATCCTGTCACCCCTTGTCCTTCTTTTCACTAGAATAAAAGGTAAAGGTAAAGGTTCCCCCGCACATGCGTGTGTTCTGAACCAGCCCTCTTCTCGCACCCCTAATCAAAGGAAGAGTCTGGAAAGCGTCCAAGATCAAAAGGCTTCTGCCAAGTTTTAATTACACTGTTACAAAAATACAAGAGCTTGACTTCTCAAACGAAAAAGTTGCTTTCAGCAACCAGCCCCTCCCCAAACACTTCTTTTATAGAGAGCTCAGGGCGTGGTCTCCCTGTGCCTCCTCCCGAGTAGTCCCATAGTCTTTCTTTGTTTGTCCCTGCTCGCCTGCCTCCTGCGTCGGGCGTCCTTGAACAGGGCCAGCTGTGGGTCATCATCCTCCGCACTCTCGGGCTCACACAGCTGAGAAGAGGTCCCCGGCTGAGGACTCTGCAAAGCCTCCAAATCATCATCAGCCGGTTCGTTTCCCTCCTCCCCCACATCTGAGTCCTCCGATACATCGGACCCGGCTGTCGGACCCACAGGCTGGCCCTGAGTCACAACAGCGTGCTAGTCGTGAACGACTCTAGGGGCCAGTGCTCATCTCCGTTTCAAAGCCGAAGAGCAGTTTGTCTGAGGACGTCTCCGTGGTCATGTGGCCGGCATGACTAGACACCAAAGGCGCACAGAACGCTGTTACCTTCCCACCGGAGTGGTCCCTATTTTTCTACTTGCATTTTTACGTGCTTTCGAACTGCTAGGTTGGCAGAAGCTGGGACGAGTAACAGGCGCTCACTCTGCTACGCGGCACTCGGGATTCGACCCGCCAAACTGCCGACCTTCTGATCGACAAGCTCAGCGTCCTAACCCACTGAGCCACCGCGTCCCTTTTCACTAGAAAAGATAAACCCAATTCCTGCAATCCTTCATGTGTTTTAGCCTCCAGCCCCTTAATTGCACCAGCACGTTATCATAATTCAGTGTTGGGAAAGGATAAATATCGATCAGCTCTATCAAAGGAAGGGGTACAGTGGAAGCCGAAGACATAGCAATTGTTGGAAGAAGCACAATGAAACCGAGGAGCAAAATGAGAGATTTTACGCATCGCTGATTCAAGAGCAGAAGTCGGGATGTCAACAGGCATGGGAAAAAAGGACTTCCAAAAAAAAAAAGGAAAAGAGACACAGAAGAACAGGAAGCAGAATAGTGGATCCCTAAATGGAAGCAGCTGTACCTTGCAAGAAGACAAAGAGAAAAGTTGACGGTGTTGGTGACTCATTACTACGAGAAACAAAACACGCATGTGAAAGACCAGACCTGGCTGGCGAAGTATACTATTTGCTAGGAACGAGGATCAGGGATGTGAGAGGATATGTTAGGCATGTAAGATCAGGACCGAAAGATCAGGGCTGCACTTATGTTGTGATTCAGGGTCAGCCTGTAGGTTCGGCAGTTGGGTCGGACGACTCAGAGGAGGAGGAGGGGGGTGTTGAAGAGCTTGCTGATGATGGCCTTGAGGCTCCGCAGAGCCCTCAGCCAGGCCCCTCCCACCTGGTCACGATGGAGACCCAGCTGTGTGAGCCTGACAGCGTGGATGAAGATGACCCACAGCTGGCCCTGTTCAAGGACGCCCGACGCAGGAGGCAGTCAATCAGGAGTAAACAGAGGAAGGCCATGGGGCACCTCGGAAGGAGGCAGAGAGAAGCCACGCCCTGAACTGTATAAAAGGGGAATGCGTGGGAGGGCTGGTTTGCTGAAGGCAACCACTTGAATAGTTCCTGTTTCTTAGCTCCTGTTTCATGGTTGGTGTCTTGTTTTGCTCTGTTTTATGTTAATAAATTTGGCAGGCTTTATTCCAGCCTCTTGCCGTTTGTAAAGGGGTTGTCCCTGCTTTTTCTGCAGGGCCGGTAGCAGGCTGCTACAGAACAACTTATGAATTTATTGCTAATCATGCCTATTTACAGGAATCTACTCAACTAATGCATTATCTTGGCGTCAGCGGGGCCACCGGAATTCCAGAGGGATTCAACTTAAGTCTGTTTGTGGCTATATAGAAACTCTAGGCCAGTGGTGGCGAACCTATGGCACGCGTGCCAGAGGTGGCACTCAGAGCCCTCTCTGTGGGCACGCGTGCTGTCGCCCCAGCCCCACCTCCTCCCGCAGCCCCCTCCTCATAACTTCAAACAGTCACTAAGCAAACTGTTGTAAGTCGAGGACTCCCTTTTTCTTTTTTCTTTTTTTTGGGTCATCAAGTTTTTAACACCTTGCTAGGCGACTGGTGGTACTCGGATGTTGCCATATCCTAAAAGTGGTACAATGGGTGAAAAGTTTGAAAAGCCCTGCAGTAAACCACTGTTACATGTGCCTGTGAGCTGGACAGCGCACTACACAAACTAGGTACATGGGTCATCTTCTCATGCCTGTTTTTCCAATCTGTGGAAACATACGTTGTCCTTGACATACAGCCATTCATTCAGCAGCCGAAAACCATTCATTCAGCTACTGAAAACAAAGGGTTGGAAATTCTGGTCCCAATTCTGGTTGTTTAGTCGAGGACCGCCTGTAAAGTGAAATCACGAATTAGCAGCTAGGCAATCAATGCAGGTAAGTCCTCGAGCTGCAACCATTCATTCAGCAATTTTTTTGAAGTTACGACAGTGCTGAAGGAAGGAGCTTCGAAGTTCCATAAGACTTTCAGATCATTTTTGAGTAACGAAGTTAAAATTTGGGGAGCACCGCTGTAAGGCAGTCTCAGGAGAAGCGTCTTTTCAATCTTCTCTCTCCTCCAGTTTTTCTTTTTTTTTATTGAAAAGTTTTACAATACATTTTATCTTTAACAATCCCCCCCTCCCTCCACCCACCCCTACCTAACCCTCCCTATCCCTCCCCCCCATTCCCCCCCCCGACTTCCCAGAGCTAAGTACAAGGTATAAAAATAGAACAATCATAAACATCCATATGCTAACAACAATAATCTATTAAGTCTATTGCACTCTAGCTCATATGAAATGACTACAAGCAATACTAATATTACATATAAAAGGAAAGAGAAAAAAAAGAACAAAACTTATTCAAATGCTAAGTGAAACTTTTTAGTCCCATATTTGTTCTGGATTTAATCAATCCCTCCAGTTTTTCTTTTTCAGTTTCACCTCTCAATCTTCCCTTCAAGCTGGAATTTTAGAACTAAATTCCACATCTTTAACCGACTCTCTGAGTTTCTTACTTTTCACCCATTGTACCACTTTTAGGATATGGCAACATCCGAGTACCACCAGCCGCCTAGCAAGGTGTCAAAAACTTGATGACCAAAAAAAAAAAAAAGGAAAAAAGTGTTGAAGTACAGGTAGTCCTCGACTTACAACAGTTTGCTTAGTGACTGTTTGAAGTTACAACGGCACTGAAAAAAGTGCCCCCCCAAGCCACAGCCGAGCAAGACACCTGCCTGCCCGCCCGGCGGCTCTCTTCCTCCTGACTGAGGTTTTCATTGTTGTGAGCATTTCTGTTGAGAATTGGCAGCGGGGGGTGGGGTGGGTGTTTGGTTTTTATTCCCCCCCCCTCTGCTGGGTGGTTGCAGCAGGTTTTGGTCACTTCACATGACCCCAGGATACTGTGACCATCATAAATATGAATCAGTTGCCAAGCATCTGAATGTAAATCACAAGACCCTGGAGATGCTGCAAGATTCCAGCTGATCGGCGCTTCTTCTGGGCTCAGCTGGAGCCTGGCGCTGATCCTGCCGCTTCCGCTGAGCCCTGACAGCCTTGCAGCTCCAGCCGTCTCTCGCTCAGGATTGTGCGTTACTGCCACTGGTTCAGCTCATTCCCCTCCCCTGCTACCACTTTTCTAGGATGGTCACATACCAGCTGCTAGGTGCCAATGTACCACAGGTGGTACCCATACCACTGGTTGAAAAGCCCTGTCTTAGGGCCCTGCTTGGAATTCTGCTTGCACGCATTTTTTTTTGCTTACCTGCTCAATGCTAGTTCAATAAGCTTGCTTCTGTTTCTTGGATGCCTGTACCTCACTAAATTAATTCTTGGAATTAAAGTATTATCTCCTAATTTTGGTGTTGCTGGTGGTTCCCCCACCCCCCGTTCTTGCTTGTTTAGATGTATAACCAGCCTATGCCATAAAGATCCTTTGACACATGGTTTCCTTCTGAGTGCTTACTGTGTGTTGCTGTTATGAGATCTATTATATATTCCATAAAAAATAATTAGCGAGAACTGTGCTCATAAAGTACACAGACCCTGAAGTTTATACGGTAAAGCTCGAAGTATGAAAAATAAATGAGATGAGCTTCTACTTTGAGTACAGGAAGAGAAATATAATTTAATGGGTATAATGGAGACTGGATGAATTACTTCCACACCAGCGATGTGGAAAGAATTTTGGTGTACCCCAGATGATGCTTTTTTTCCCTCTTAGGAGGGGTTGATCAGTTATTCTGGGAGTCTTTGTCATTTCCTAGAAATAAATTGCATTAGCTTAGAGATAATTCATAGGGACGCGGTGGCTCAGTGGGTTAGGACGCTGAGCTTGTCGATCAGAAGGTCGGCAGTTTGGCGGGTCGAATCCCGAGTGCTGCGTACCAGAGTGAGCGCCTGTTACTCGTCCCAGCTTCTGCCAAACTAGCAGTTCGAAAGCACGTAAAAATGCAAGTAGAAAAATAGGGACCACTACGGTGGGAAGGTAACAGCGTTCCGTGCGCCTTGGGTGTCTAGTCATGCCGGCCACATGACCACAGAGACGTCCTCGGACAAGCGCTGGCTCTTCGGCTTTGAAACGGAGATGAGCACCGGCCCCTAGAGTTGGAAACGACTAGCACGCATGTGCGGGGTAAACTTTACCTTTACCTAGAGATAATTCAGAGATTGTTGTTGTTGTTAGTTGCAAAGTCGTGTCCGTCCCATCGTGACTCCATGGACAACATTCCTCCAGGCTTTCCTGTCCTCTACCACAGGGCTTTTCAACTTTTGCACCCATTGTACCACTTTTAGGATATGGCAACATCAGAGTTACCACCAGTCGCCTAGCAAGGTGTCTAAAACTTAATGACCAAAAACAAAGGAAAAAAGTGATGAAGTACAGGTAGTCCTCGACTTACAACAGTTTGCTTAGTGACTTGTTCGAAGTTAACAATGACACTGAAAAAAATGCCCCCCAAGCCACAGCCGTGCAAGACACCTGCTTGGCCGCCCGGCGGAGCTGTTCCTCCTGTCCGAGGTTTTCATTGTTGTGAGCATTTCTGTTGAGGATTGGCAGTGGGGGTTGGGTGGGGGGTGTTTGGTTTTTATTTCCCTCTGTCTGCTGGGTGGTTGCAGCAGGTTTTGGTCACTTCACATGACCCTGGGACACTGTGACCGTCATAAATATGAATCATTTGCCAAGCATCTGGATGTAAATCACAAGACCCTGGAGATGCTGCAACATTCCAGCTGATCAGCACTTCTTCTGGGCTCAGAAGTGCCAGGATCAGCGCTGAGCTCCAGCTGGAGCCTGGCGCTGATCCTGGTGCTTCCGCTGAGCCCTGACAGCCCTGCAGCTCCAGCGATCTCTTGCTCAGGCTTGTGCGGTGTTACCACCAGTTCAGCTCATTCCCCTCCCCCGCTACCACTTTTCTAGGATGGTCACGTACCACCTGCTAGGTGCCAATGTACCACAGGTGGTACCCATACCACTGGTTGAAAAGCTGTGCTCTACCATCTTCTGGACTCCATTTAGGCTCACGCCTACTGCTTCAGTGACTCCATCCAGCCACCTCATTCTCTGTCATCCCCTTCTTCTCTCGCCCTCAACCTTTCCCGGCATTAGGCTCTTCTCCAGTGAGTCCTTCCTTCTCATTAGGTGGCCAAAGTATTTGAGTTTCAACTTCAGGATCTGGCCTTCTAAAGAGCAGTCAGTCTAGGACTGACCGGTTTGAACGCCTTGCAGTCCAAGGGACTCGCAGGAGTCTTCTCCAGCATCCTAGTTCAAACGCCTCGATTCTTTGGCACTCAGCCTTTCTTATGGTCCAACTTTCACAGCCATACATTGCAACTGGGAAGACCATAGCCTTGACTATACGCACTTTTGTTGGCAGGGTGATGTTTCTGCTTTTTAGTGTGCTGTCTAGATTTCCCACGGCTTTCCTCCCCAGGAGCAAGCGTCTTTTAATTTCTTGGCTGCAGTCCCCATCTGCAGTGATCTTGGAGCCCAGGAAAATAAAATCCGTCACTATCTCCATTTCTTCCCCATCTATTTGCCAGGAATTGAGAGGGCCGGATGCCGTGATCTTGGCTTTCTTAATGTTTAGTTTCAACCCAACTTTTGCACTCTCCTTGTTCATCTGCAACAAGAGGCTCTTTAGTTCTTCTTCACTTTCTGCCATTAGAGTGGTATCATCTGCATATCTTAGGTTGTTGATATTTCTCCCGGCAATCTTAATTCCAACTTTTGATTCATTTAGCCCTTCAGAGATATTCTGGGTTAAAAAAACCTGAAGAATGAATATTAGTTGGGGGCCTGGTATTATGGTGGAAGAGGAGGAGGAGGAGGAGCTGCTTATTTCCACAAACAAATGCAGGTCTTTTGAAGTGGCATGAAGTAACAATGCTGGAGCGATGGATGGATTCAAACTCTGAGGAGCGTGGTCCTTCCAAGAAATTCCTCACTTGCTTTGCAAACAAGATTCCCCAAGGATGGTGGAAGGCAAAAGATGATCAACTATTTTTGACTTGATGCTGCCTCCTAAGGAAGTTCTAATTCACAAAATGAAAGTCACAGAAGCACTGGAAGAATGCAGCCATGTAATGTTGGACTTCTTGATTTTAAGGGACACAAATGGCGGAGTGAAGTTGCAAGTGTATTTTGGACTTCAAAAACCCAAAGGTTAATAAATTTACAGCAATATTCCATAGGATTTCATAGCAGGAGACCCTAAGGGGGAAAGCAACGAGGTAGGTGGGAATTCCTAAAAAAGGAAATGAGAAGAAGCATAATTTTAAATGGATCTAATGGGCGGGGGGGGGATTGAAAGGCAACAGGAGAAACCAATGTAACTTCATAATAGGCTTGGTGAAGTTCTGAAGCAAACTTACTGCAGACCTATTTGATAAGGAAAGAAGATGATGGTCATCACAGAAAAGTATATTCAGATAGCTAGATAGTAGAAAAGGTCAAAATCAGCTGAAGTAGGTGAAGGATTCTAAGAACACCAAAGATGGGGTCCCTCTTTGTAAGAAAAAAAAATTAGAAATGGAAATAGAAATATGTAGTGAGACGAATGATCGCTCTCTCTATCAAGGATGTCCAACCTTGGAAGCTTCAAGACCCGTGGACTTCAACTCCCAGAATTTCCCAGCCAGCATAGGATAGCTGATTAGAGAATTCTGGGAGTTGAAGTCCACGGGTCTTAAAGTTAGATTAGATTAGATCAGATTTGTTGAATTTATATGCCGCCCTTCTCCCTAAAGGACTCAGGGCGGCTCACAACAAAAATTTTTAAGAAACATGGAATACAAAATTTAAAAAAGAATTAAACAATAAATGTAATAGATACATGACAATTTAACTCAATAAAAGCCAAATTTAAAAAACATAGTCAGTCCAGACCCGCTTGTTGGAATAACCAAGTCTTCAGGTCACGGCGGAAGGACCGAAGGTCAGGGGCCGTCCACAGGTCCGGAGGCAGTCCATTCCAGAGGGTCGGCGCGCCCACAGAGAAGGCTCTCCCCCTGGGGGTCGCCAGCCGGCATTGCCTGGCCGACGGAACCCTGAGGAGGCCGACTCTGTGGGAGCAAACCGGGCGATGGGAGGTTGACAATGGCAGCAGGTGGTCTCGCAAGTACCCCGGGCCTAAGCCATGTAGGGCTTTAAAGGTTATTACCAGCACCTTGAATCGTACCTGGAGGGTAACCGGAAGCCAATGCAGCTCGCGCAGGAGTGATGTAACATCTCGATACTCCCATAAGCACCTGCGCGGCCGCATTTTGCACCAGCTGAAGCCTCTGGGTGCACTTCAAGGGCAGCCCCATGTAAAGAGCATTGCAGTAATCCAGGCGAGAAGTGACGAGGGCATGGGTAACCGTGCATAAGGCATCTCGGTCCAGAAAGGGGCGCAACTGACGCACTAGGCCAGACATGTCAAACACAAGGCCCGGGGGCCAGATCCGGCCCGCAAAGTGGTTTCATGTGGCCCGCGAAGCCATCCTGGAAACAGTGAGGAAACGGCCCCCACTGCCTTGGCCCTGGCCCAGAGACCCTCCTTCTGCCAGAGACCCTCAGGTCTGTCCCACTCCTGCCCGGGCCCCCATAGGCACCCTTGATGCGAACGATGTAGAGCTGGCCACGCCCACCCAGTAGGCCATACGCACTCTAGCCACGCCCACCCAGTAGGCCACGCCCACCCAGGCCATACCCACCCGGCCCCTTGAGGGCAACCACAATGCTGATTTGGCCATCAATGAAATTGAGTTTGACACCCCTGCACTAGGCAAACCTGTGCAAAGGCCCCCCTGGTCACGGCCGTTAGATGATCTTCCAAATTAAGCCGTGAATCCAGGAGGACACCCAAGTTGCGGGCCCTTTCTGAGGGGGGCAGTGCCTCCCCCCCCATCAAAAGAGATGGAACTTGTTGAACCATACGAGATGCCGGTATCCACAGCCACTCGGTCTTGGAGGGGTTAAGTTGCCAAGGTTGGACAACCCTGCTTACTGTGGTGGTCTCCAAGAAAACAGAGATCTGTTGATAGGTCAGCAGAATATCCAAACTGAAACTGACCCAAAAAGGATTAGGTAGGATACTCTGCTTGTCAGAATGCACTGCTGGGATTGCTAATTATGGCTTAAGAACTTGAGGACATGCACAATTTGTTAAGCTTGCAGAACAATGAGAGATCTGAAAGCTTGGTTAGCCTCTAAACGGCAGCCACCCCACGGTGGCCCCTCCCGGCTCCTATGCTTTCATCTTAAAGAGTTCTCCACTATTTTCCAGTTTTCTCTCTGGAGGGAACATGAGGGTAAGGAAATTGGAAGGCAGGAAAGCAAGAATAACAGCTGAATCTGGAGATATCAAATGACATCGTTTTTATAAACAACTCCATCGGCAAGAGCTGGATAGAGGCTCACTCAGTAGCTCTCCAGTTCCAGCAAAGATCTGATGTCACAGGTGATCCTCGACTGACAAGGGTTCCTTTAGGGACCGTTCAAACTTACAACGGTACTGGAAAAAAACTGAGTTATGACCGTTTTTCACGCTTTGCAGGCAGAAGGACAAGCGAGAAGACCAGAATAAAGAAAACGGGTGCAGGATGGCAGTTTGGTAGAGGTTTATTTCGATTGGGAAAGGTTCAATTGCCATTGGCCATCGCTCTGTGAACTAGCATTTGTCTGCTTGTGGCTGGACTTAATGGGGAGAGTTCTGGGTTTTTGGTGAAAGCAGTTATAGGGAAATACTAATAAACCCACTAAACCACAGTTGTTGTTGTTGTTGTAAGTTGCGAAGTCGTGTCCGACCCATCACGACCCTATGGACAACGTTCCTCCAGGCCTTCCTGTCCTCTACCATCTTCTGGAGTCCATTTAAGCTCACGCCTCCTGCTTCAGGGACTCCATCCAGCCACCTCATTCTCCGTCGTCCCCTTCTTCTCTTGCCCTCAACCTTTCCCAGCATTAGGCTCTTCTCCAGTGAGTCCTTCCTTCTCATTAGGTGGCCAAAGTATTTGAGTTTTAGCTTCAGGATCTGGACACGGAACCACTGATTGGTTCAAAATTGGGAAAGGAGTCCGGCAAGGCTGTATACTGTCGCCTTGCCTATTTAACTTACATGCAGAGCACATCATGAGAAAGGCAGGGCTAGATGAATCAAAAGTTGGAATTAAGATTGCTGGAAGAAATATCAACAACCTAAGATATGCAGATGATACCACTCTAATGGCAGAAAGTGAAGAGGAACTAAAGAGCCTCTTCTTGCGAGTGAAGAAGGAGAGTGCAAAACCACAGTTACAGAAGCAGTATTTGTGTGTGTGTGAGAGCAGGACAGCACAATAGTCCTTGATTTGCCACAGTTCATTTAGTGATTTTATAGTTACAACGGCACTGACGTACGGCCATTTTTCACCCTTATAACCACTGCAGCATCCCTACAGTTATGCGATCAGTGCTTGGCAACTGACTCGTATTTATGACGGTTGCAGTGACTCAGGGTCATGTGATCCCCTTTGGCAAACTTCTAACAAGCCAAGTCAATGGGGAAGCCAGATTCACTTAACAACCATACCACTAACTGCAGTGATTCACTTAACAACTGTGGCAGGGGGGGTTGTAAAATGGGGCAAAACTCACTTTAACAATTGTCTTGCTTAGCAACGAACATTTGGGGCTTAGATTTGGTTGCAAGACAAAGACAACCTGCATTTGTAACTGAAGGTTGAACTGTGGGGTCTTTGTTGCTCTCTGAGCTTGGTGGTTCTCTTGCAAGTGTTTCATTACTAAACCAGGTAAACACCATGGGTGCTGATGACGTTCCCTAGTTTGGTAATGAAATGTCTGCAAGAAAACCACCAAGCTCAGAGAGCAACAAGGACTCCTCATGCTGGGAATTGTCTGTTCTGTACCAGCCTGCTACCGGCCCTGCAGAAAAGGCAGGGACAACCCCTTTACAACCGGCAAGAGGCTGGAATTACGCCTGCCAAATTTATAGCTACAAAAACAAACAAGACACGAACCAAGAAACAGGAGCTTTAAGAAACAGGAACTATCCAAGCGGTTGCCTTCAGCAAACCAGCCCTCCCACGCATTCCCCCTTAAATACAGTTCAGGGCGTGGCTTCTCTCTGCCTCCTTCCGAGAAGCCCCATTGCCTTCCTCTGTTTACTCCTAATTGACTGCCTCCTGCGTCGGGCGTCCTTGAACAGGGCCAGCTGTGGGTCATCTTCATCCACGCTGTCAGGCTCACACAGCTGGGTCTCCGCGGTGACCAAGTGGGAGGGGCCTGGCTGAGGGCTCTCATCAGCAAGATCTTCAACCCCCTCAGCAAGGTCTTCAACACCCCCCTCCTCCTCTGAGTCGTCCGACCCAACTGCCGAACCCACAGGCTGACCCTGAATCACAACATTGTCCAAGTGTTAATGGGATTCACCAGCAACCATGTCTAGACAGAAGCCCTTCAACTTTCTATAATACTAACAGTTGTCTTTTGCAATGTAAAAACTGATTCACAGGCTGCTTTATCATTTCCCTCCATCAACCTCTATTTACGCTGCTGTTTCTAACTTGCAGAAATGGTCCGATTACATTGCAGATAGAATTGGCCTTTCATGAGCCTCTCTGTTCTTTCAGCGCTGGGTTATTCAAAACCTGTCTCTCGCCCTTCCTTTGCGTCGCAGGCTCAACCGTCTCCATTCATTCTCTTCTCATTTTCTTCCCTCCATCTGAATTTGAGAATAAGTTCTTTCTTTTCCTCTGCATGGCTATTTGTGAAACCCGCATCTTGCACAGTTCATTGCCCTTAGCAATCTGGGGTTTGTTTTTTTTTATTGGGCTGGCTCCCAATAAAACTTATAAAAGGCTTTTTTTTTTAGTGAATCTTCTGGGTTTTTAACCGGGGCCGGCAGCTCAAAGAGTGAAAGAAAAGCTCGTGCTGTTAACACGCTAAGTCTGTATATAAAGTGACTCATATATCTTTCTTTCAGGCACAGGTAGTTCTTGACTTATGACCGTAATTGGGACTGGAACTTCTGTTGCTAACCAACGTGGTTG
This sequence comes from Vipera ursinii, assembly GCF_947247035.1. Classification (NCBI taxonomy): domain Eukaryota; kingdom Metazoa; phylum Chordata; class Lepidosauria; order Squamata; family Viperidae; genus Vipera; species Vipera ursinii. The sequence continues at coordinate 6,486,756 of NC_139518.1, forward strand.
TTAGGTAAGATGCATTCGATTTTATGATCTTGCTTGCTTATACCATTGTCAAGCAAGTCTGGTTTTCCCCAATGACTTTCCTTTTTGGAAGCTGTCTGGCAACGGCGATCATGTGATTCCCGGGATGCTATGTCTAGACACAATTCCAGCAACCGTTCTTTATATGTTTTAGCCTCCAGTCCCCTAATCATCTTTGTTGCTCTTCTCTGTACTCTTTCTAGAGTCTCAACATATGTTTTACATCGTGGTAACCAAAACTGGATGCAGTATTCCAAGTGTGGTCTAACCAAGGCATTATAAAATAGTATTAATACTTCATGTGATCTTGATTCTATCCCTCTGTTAATGCAGCCTAGCACTGTGTTGCCTTTTTTGGCAGCTGCAGCACACGGCTGGCTCATATTTAAGTGATTGTCCACTAGGACTCCGAGATCCCTCTCACGGTTGCTACTCTTGAGCAAGGTACCACCTCTACTATACCTGTGCATCTGGTTTTTCTTGCCTAAATGTAGAGCCTTACCTTTCTTCACCACTGAATTTCATTTTGTTAGATAGCGCCCAATGTTCAAGTCTGTCCAGATCCTTCTGTATCTTAAGCCTATCATGTGATCACCACTTCTAACCTTCCCAGCTAGCTTCCAACAAGCAAAGTCAATAGGAGAAGCCAGATTCGCTTAACAACCGCATGACTCATTTAACAACAGCAGTGATTCACTTAATAACCATGGGGGAAAAAAGCTCATAAAATGAGGCTCAAATCCCTTAAGAACTGGCTTGCTTGGCGACAGAAATTTTGGGTTCAGTTGTGATGTAAGTCAAGGACTACCTCTGGCTCAGTAAGGTAAAGGTAAAAAGGTAAAGGTTCCCCCGCACATGCGTGCTAGTCGTTTCCGACTCTAGGGGCCGGTGCTCATCTCCATTTCAAAGCCGAAGAGCCAGCGCTTGTCCGAGGACCTCTCCGTGGTCATGTGGCCGGCACGGCTAGATGTCAAAGGCGCACAGAACGCTGTTCCCTTCCCACCGTAGTGGTCCCTATTTTTCTACTTGCGTTTTTACCTGCTTTCGAACTGCTAGGTTGGCAGAAGCTGGGACGAGTAACAGGCGCTCACTCTGCTACGCGGCACTCGGGATTCGACCCGCCAAACTGCCGACCTTCTGATCGACAAGTTCAGCGTCCTAACCCACTGAGCCACCGCCTCCCTTAATTCTAGCTCAGTAGAAACAGGAATAAGAAAGGAGAAAGAGAGAAGGAGGGGAAAAAATGTAATTTCTCCTGTCCCTTTCTCCTTCCTTGTTCCTGTTTCTAAGCTACAGGTAGTGTAGCTCAGTAAATATTATATTAGTGATAACGTATGATGAAGAAATTCATCGCAGGTAGTCCTCAACTTACAACATTTCATTTAGTGACCGTTCGAGGTTACAACTGCACTGAAAAAAGTGACTTGATGACCATTTTTCACACTTATAACCGTTGCAGCTTTCCCCACGGTCATGTGATTTACTTTCAGATGTTTGACAACTGTGCTAAGAAAAATCGTAAAACGGCGCAAAGCTCACTTAACAAATTTCCCACCCAATAGCCACATAAATCTTAGGCTCAACTGTGGTGGTAGGTTTTTTTTTTTCACACTTACACGGAGCGTTGCGGCATCCCTGACAAGAAAAATCAACGGGGAAGCCAATTTTTTTTTTAAATTCCATTTATATCCCGCCCTTCTCCGAAGACTCAGGGCGGCTTACAAGCTTAGCAGTAGCCTTCATTCTATGTATATGCCTGCTTATTAGGGCTTTCGCCCCCCCCCCAAGTGGCATTTTTTACAAAGTCAGCTTAATTGCCCCCAACAATCTGGGTCCTCATTTTACCTACCTGGGAAGGATGGAAGGCTGAGTCAACCTTGAGCCTGGTGGGACTCGAACCTGCACTAATTGCAGGCAGCTGGTGTTACTTAAGGAGGCATTAGCCCACTGCTCCACCAAGGCTCAACTTAACAACCACGTTACTAACTTAAGAACTGCAGTGATTCTCTTCACACCAGGGCAAAGAAAGATCTAGAGGGATTCTGCAAAACAACGAGCTTCACACCAGAAAATCCTGACATGTTAGAACAATTAAACAGTGGAACAACCTGCCTCCAGAAGCTGTGAAGGCTTCAACACTGGAAGTTTTTAAGAAGAGACTGGACAACCATTTGTCTGAAATGGTATATAGGGTTTCCTGCCTGAGCAGGGGGCTGGACTAGATGACCTCCAAGGTCTCTTCCATCATCATCATCATCATCATCATCAGCGCCCGACCTTCGCTCCTTCCGACGCGATCTGAAGACTTATTTGTTTGAACAAGCCGGCCTGGCCTGATGGGGGATGGGTTTAGGTTTTATTGCTATTTTAAATGTATTTTAATCTACTGTTTTAACTTGGGCACCTTGTTTAATTCTTTCTTTAGTTTTTGTATTCCTGTACTTTTATATGTTTGCCCTGTTCACCGCCCTGAGTCCTTCGGGAGAAGGGCGGTATATAAATAAAATTATTATTATTATTATTATTATTATTATTATTATTATTATTATTATTATTATTATTATTATTATTATTCATTATTATTATTATTATTGCACATAAAGTCACAGCACTAAGAGGAGAGTGAAGGGCAACCTCAGAAGACTCCCTAATGAGCTGAACTAATGGTCTTCCAGTAGTAGACATGTCCTTGGACCACTGTTTTTGACTAATTCCTGGTGGCACAGAAGGTGATGAACATCTTCTAGGGAAGTTCTCATCCTTCTTAAAAATGTTCCTTTCGTTTGCTCCTATTAACACAACCTGATGGGTTCCCTGCTTGATCCGGCCTTTGTCAAAAAGCCACAACTTACAAAGTTCCAAACGAATTGAGGCCAGCACAAATAAGTCCATGCAATGGTGACAAAGAAAGGTTGGGATAACTGTCCTCACTAATAAGTCATTAGGGAGGTGCAGGGCAGGGGAATCAGAGTCACTTCGCCGTGAGATAGGCAACCACATAAATTTGATGAATAAAGAAATCAATCAACTTGGAAGGTGACATATAAACCTACCACCAGAAGGACCTACAGTGGGATTAGCTGCAATCCTGAAATGGATCCTCTTTACAGCAGGGGTCTTCAAACCTGGACCATTTTGTGACTTGTGGACTTCAACTCTCAGAATTCCTCAGCCAGTGGGCCTGGCTGAGGAATTCTGGGAGTTGAAGTCCACAAGTCATAAAAGGGCCAAGTTTGAAGACCCCTGTCCTACAGGATACAAGGGTCACCTCAATGGGACTTTTAGAAAACTACTGAATCAGGCCCTTGCTGAAGAACACATATCGCTTCTCCCTTGGGTTCTACCACACCCTCTTCTCGTGCATCTTCCATCATAGTTTTCAAGGATGGGTTGTTCACAGTAACCTGGTTGAACTGCAAGGAGATCCAATCAGTCAGTCTTGTACCTTGCGCAATAGTAGCAACTGTGAGACGGATCTTGGGAGTCTTAGTGGACAATCACTTAAATATGAGCCAGCCGTGTGCTGCAGCTGCCAAAAAAGGCAACACAGTGCTAGGCTGCATTAACAGAGGGATAGCATCAAGATCACGTGAAGTGTTAATACCACTTTACAATGCCTTGGTAAGGCCACCCTTGGAATACTGCATCCAGTTTTGGTCACCCCGATATAAAAAAGATGTTGAGACTCTAGAAAGAGTGCAGAGAAGAGCAACAAAGATGATCAGGGGACTGGAGGCTAAAACATATAAAGAACAGTTGCTGGAATTGGGAATGTCCAGTTTAATGAAGAGGACGAGGGGTGACATGATAGCAGTCTTCTAATATCTCAGGGGCTGCCACAAAGAAGAGGGAGTCAAGCTATTCTCCAAAGCACCTGAGGGCAGGACAAGAAGCAACGGATGGAAACTAGTCAAGGAGAGAAGCCGCCTAGAACTAAGGAGAAATTTCCTGACAGTTAGAACAATTAACCAGTGGAACAACCTGCCTCCAGAAGCGGCGAATGCTCCAACACTGGAAGTTTTTAAGAAGAGACTGCATAGCCATTTGTCTGAAATGGTATAGCGTTTCCTGCCTGAGCAGGGGGTTGGACTAGATGACCTCCAAAGTCCCTTCCAACTTTTTGTTGTTGTTGTTGTTGTTGTTGTTCCTAAAGGAAACCAACCCTGGCTGTTCTTTGGAAGGCCAGATCCTGAAGCTAAAACTCAAATCCTTTGGCCACCTAACGAGAAGAGACGATTCACCGGAGAAGAAGCCAGTGGTGGGAAAGACGGGAGGCAAATAGAGGAAAGGGATGGCAGAGGATCAGGTGGTTAGTGTCATCGACGCAACGAAATGAATTTGGGCAAACTCCGGGAGGCAGTGCGCGACAGGGGAGGTTGTTCATGGGGGTCAGGAGGAGTCAGACGTGACTTAGCAACTGAACTGCCACAACAATAACTTGAAAAATCAAGCCCACTTGAGATAGTTAAGAAATCAGGGTCTGTTAAAGAAAAAAGAAGAGGGGGGGGGCAAGACCTGAGAATGACGCGATGAGTAGGAAAGGACCAATGAATTGAAACTTTAAAAAAAAAAGATTTGGGATGATTAGGAAGAATTTCTTTTTTTTTATTGAAAAGTTTTACAATACATTTTTTAAAAAGACAAAACCCCTCCCAACCCCCTCCCCTCTCCCCAACCCTCCCCAACCCCTCCCTCCCCTCCCCCTCTCCCCTCCCCGACTTCCCAGAGCTCAATACACGCATAAAAATACAAACATAGTCTACCTTATGCAAACAACAATAAAATATTAAATCTATCGCACTTTCACTCTTATAAGATAACTACAAGCAATTTAAATGTCACATCAATGATTAGGAAGAATTTCTAATTAGGCAGAAGCTGGTTAAGAAGTCGACCCCTTTTCCTAGAAGGGACTTGGACTCCCTTCCCCATTGCTGGTGGTTTTCAAATGGGGAGGGGGTCGGATGGGGGGGATTGGGAAGGACTGCCGAGGATGCTTTAAGCTGGCTTCTCCCCCTGAACAAAGATCGGAGCAGTTCACCTTCACAGTCTAAATCAGCGTTTTCCAACCTTAGGAACTTGAAGATGCGTGGACTTCAATTCCCAGAATTCCCCAGCCAGCATAGCTGGCTGGGGAATTCTGGGAGTTGAAGTCCACGCATCTTCAAGTTCCTAAGGTTGGGAAACGCTGGTCTAAATCACTCTGGGGTATGAGGAAAGGCAGCCAAGAGCCTTAGGGTGAACTAAGCCTTTCTCCAGAATTTAACCACGATTCCAACAAACAGCTTTAGATCAGCATCAAACTCTGGCGTTTTGTTTTTGTGTTTTGTTTTAATCCGGAGACCACCAGCTTCAAAAGTTTGGGATCCCCCACGTCTCTCCAGCTGGCAGCTGCCCAAATAACCCCCCTGGCAATCGGAAGACCACGGGGCACCCCCTCTGAACCACACACACACACACACCTTGATACCACGGCAGGGCTTATTAATGCTCCGTTATCATCGGCTCCGGAAGAAGGACCACCGCAAGGGGTCGGAAGGCATCCGAAACGAAGCCGGCGAGGGCACTGGGTCGCTGGCTTACGCCCCTCGTGTCCGCGGGATCCATCCCAAGGAAGGATTCAAACCGGCCGGGGGTGGGGGTGAGGGTGAGGGTGGGGGGGCTGGAAAAGGGTCCCCGCTTCCCAGCCACCCCCCCAACCTGCAAGCGCGCGGAGCTGGGCGCAGGCACGCGTGTCCCGGGTTCGATCGCGCTCGAGATCCCCCAAGGTAGCGCCTGGGCACGTGTGGATGGATGGCTGGGCAGGCGAGGCATAAAAGTTGCGGGCACGGCGTTGTCTTCCACCCCAAGCGCCCCCACCTTGGGCAGGGCAGGTAGAGCGGGCGGTGGCGCACCGCGGCTCCTTTGCCTGCGCAAGCCAAAACCCCCCTACACACACACACACACACACACACACACACACACACACACACACACACACACACACACAGAGACGCCCCCTGGCCCGGCCCGGTTCGGTTCGGCCCGGCCCTGGACCGCGCTGCGCTCTTGCAAAAAACAAGCCTGCCCCTGGCTGGAAAGCGGCCGCCGCTACTCACGTTGTTGCCGAGCTCCTGGAGAGCCACCGCGCTCATGCTTGCCGCTCCGGAGGAAGAAGAGCCGGCCGCCGCCTCCTCCTCCTCCTCCCTCCCTCCCTCGGGAGCCAGCCGGGGGCGAGCCGGGCAGGGGCGGTGGCAGCGGCGGAGTCCGGCGCTCGGGCCATGCGGAGCCGCTCCGCCAGGGGGCCGCCGACCGGCAGCCGGCCTCCAGTGCCTGCCCGAGAGCGCCGCGGAGGGGCTGCGATGCCCCCGCCGCCGCCGCCGCCGCCAATGGCCGAGCAGGGCAAGGTTAGCGCGCTCGGGGCCGCGCCCTGCAATGCAGCCTCCGCCTGCTCAGGTCACCGGGCGCGGGCTCAGCTGCCGCCAGGGAGAGCTAAAGGACTTTATTATTATTATTATTATTATTATTATTATTATTATTATTATTATTATTATTATTATTATTATTATTATTATTATTGTTGTTGTTGTTGTTGTTTGTTGTTGTTGTTGTTGTTGTTGTTGTTATTATATTATTATTATTTTATTGTTGTTATTTTATTATTATTGTTATTATTATTATTATTTATTATTATATCATTATTATATTATTATTATATCATTATTATATTATATTATAATTATTATTATATCATTATTATATCATTATATTATTATTATATCATTATTATATTATTATTATTATTGTTGTTGTTGTTTTGTTGTTATTTTATTATTATTATTGTTATTATTATTATATTTTATTATTATTATTTATTTTTTTTAATTTTAATTCCATTTATATCCCGCCCTTCTCCGAAGACTCAGGGCGGCTTACAAGCTTAGCAGTAGCCTTCATTCTATGTATATGCCTGCTTATTAGGGCTTTCACACACACCCCAAGCGGCATTATTACAAAGTCAGCTTAATTGCCCCCAACAATCTGGGTCCTCATTTTACCTACTCCTCATTTTATATTATATTATTATTATTATTATTATTATTATTATTATTATTATTATTATTATTATTATTATTTGTGGGGGGAGCTCCTCCGCGTTCCACCCAGCCCCCTCACCCGCGCATCCGCGCCGTTTTCGGCCGCCCACCTGGCCAGCTGGCTCGTCTTGCCCGGCGTCTTAGCACGAGGTCGCCATCTCAAGTTTCAAGTCCTCATGGGGGCGGAACGGCCGCACGCTCGTTCCCCCTTCCCCCCTTCCGCCGACCCAAACCCCTTCGTGGCGATTGGTGGCTGGGGCAGAGGATGCTTTTAATGGCGGTTGGTGCAAGCTTCCTGCCCCTCTTGCTACCTTTTTAATTATTATTATTATTATTATTATTATTATTATTTGGGGGGCTCCTTCGCGTTTCCCCCATCCCCCTTGCCCGCGCAGTTTTCAGCCGCCCACCTGGCCGGCTGGCTCGTCTTGCCCGGAGAACGGCCGTCTTAGTGCGAGGTCGCCATCTCAAGTTTCAAGTCCTCATGGTGGCGGAACGGCCGTGTGCTCGTTCCCCCTCCCCCCTCCTCCCCTTCCGACCGAAACCCCTTCGTGGCGATTGGTGGCTGAGGTGGAGGATGCTTTTAAGGGCGATTGGCGCGGGCTTCCTGCCCCTCTTGCTACCTTTTTAATAATAATAATAATAATAATAATAATAATAATAATAATAATAATAATAGATTATAATGATAATAATGATAATAATGATAATAATGATAATAATAATAATAATAATAATAATAATAATAATAATAATAATAATGTTGGAAGGGACCTCGGAGGTCATCTAGTCCAACCCCCTGCTCAGGCAGGAAACCCTATACCATTTCAGTCAAATGGCTGTCCAGTCTCTTCTTAAAAACTTCCAGAATTGGAGCATTCACCGCTTCTGGAGGCAGGTTGTTCCACTGATTAATTGTTCTAACCGTCAGAAAGTTTCTCCTTAGTTCTAGGTTGCTTCTCTCTTTGGTTAGTTTCCATCCGTTGCTTGTTTCTGTGATTTATAATCTCGAGCTGAGATTCACCATCTCAAGTTTCAAGCCCTCATGGGTGCGGAACTGCCGCACGGATCGTACCCTTCTCCCCCCCCCTCCTTAGCTGACTCAAATTCCTTGCTTTTGCGATTGTTGCCTGGGGCTGAGGATGCATAGGGCGATTCTAATTCAGATTCTCCCGTTTTCCCCTTCAACAATGAGGCTATGCACCACTGTAGGCTTCAATAGATAGTCCTCGACTTACAACCACAAATGAGCCCAAATTTTCTATTGCTAAGCGAGACGGTGAATTCTGCCCCACCGACGACCTTTCTTGCCACAGTTGTTAAGTGAATCACTGCAGTTGTTAAAATTAGTAACACGGTTGTTGAGTGAATCTGACGTTGGCTTGTCAGAAGGCGATCACATGGGACAGTGCAACAGTCATAAATATGAATTGGTTGCCAAACGTCCAGATTTTGATCACATGACTGTGAGGATGCTGCAGTGGCTGTCCTTGTGAAAAACGTCGTAAGTCATTTTTTTTTTCAGTACCTTTGTAACTTTCGAAAAGTCACTAAACCAAAGGTTGTAAACGAAGGACTGCCTTTAGTGTATAGCAGCTCACGTTGCGTAGAAAACAAGTAAGAGTAAACAGAGTTGGTAGGGACCTTGGAGGTTATCTAGTCCAGAGGTCCCCAACCTTTTGGGCATCAGGGACCGGTTCCGTGGAGAAAGGTTTTCCACAGGCCTGAGAGTGTGTGGTTTTGTGTGCTGCCTGCATCCCACGGATGGGGCTTTGCTTGTCTGTGTGGACCGGTTCAATATGAGCCAGCCGTGTGCTGCAGCTGCCAAAAAAGCCAACACAGTGCTAGGCTGCATTAACAGAGGGATAGAATCAAGATCAAGTGAAGTACTAATACCACTTTACAATGCTTTGGTAAGGCCACACCTGGAATACTGCATCCAGTTTTGGTCACCATGATGTAAAAAAGATGTCGAGACTCTAGAAAGGGTACAGAGAAGAGCAACAAAGATGATTAGGGGGCTGGAGGCTAAAACATATAGGGAACGGTTGCTGGAATTGGGTATGTGTAGTTTAATGAAGAGAAGGGTGAGGGGTGACATGGTAGCAGTGTTCCAATATCTCAGGGGCTGCCCCAAAGAAGAGGGAGTCAAGCTCTTCTCCAAAGCACCTGAAAGCAGGACAAGAAGCAACGGATGGAAACTAGTCAAGGAGAGAAGCAACCTAGAACTAAGGAAAAACTTCCTGACAGTTAGAACAATTAACCAGTGGAACAACCTGCCTCCAGAAGCTGTGAATGCTCCAACAGTGGAAGTTTTTAAGAAGAGACTGGACAGCCATTTGCCTGAAATGGTATAGGGTTTCCTGCCTGAGGAGGGGGTTGGACTAGATGACCTCCAAGGTCCCTTCCAACTTTATATTATTATTATTATTATTATTATTATTATTATTATTATTATTATTGTTGTTGTTGTTGTTGTTGTTGTTGTTGTTATTATTATTATTATTATTATTATTATTGGAACACTGTTGTCATGTCTCCCTTATTTCTTCTTTTCTTTAGACTAGCCAAACCCAAGTTCCTCAGTCCTTCTTCGTACGTTTTAGTCCCCAGGCCTTCGATCATCTTAGTTGCTCTTCTCTGAATTTTTTCTAAACTCTCAACATCTTTCTTGTGTTATGGTGACCAAAACTGGCTGCAGTATTCCAGGGGTGGTCTTACTAGGGTTTTATAAAGTGGTTGTAATACTTTGCGTGATCTTGATTCTATGCCTCTGTTTATACAACCCAGGATTGTGTTAGCTTTTTTGGCTGCTGCTGCACACGGCTGGCACATTTTGTCCACTAGGACTCCAAGATCCCGCTTGCAAACAGGTGACTAGATCAAGAGGCTTTTTTTAAGAGGAGTTGGGCATTTTTATCTCCAGAAATCAGAACTGAAATTTCTAAAGCTGGATCTTGTAGCACTTCCAGGGTTATTGACAGACTTCATTCATCATACGTAAGCTTGTCTAATTCCCTTCACTGTAATCTCATCCCTAAGTGAACAGAACCGCTTTTGCAAAAGCTGGATTAAATGCCATCAAGTATTCTAAATGGCAGATTTCAAAAAAATCCTCTCTCTCAAAGATTATGTCCCTGTAACGGTACTGATGCTGAAATGACGGAACACATTTTGTTGTACTGTGAATTTTATAAAGACTTTTGGCAGGAAGCTATGTGCCCTATTTTAAAATCTAAATGAGGAAAACATGCTTCTGAGTATGTAAAAAAGTTATTGGCAGATGAAAATTGTGAGATTTCTGTGGCAAAAGCTGGATTTTAACGATGGCTATAAAAACAAAGCTTTTAGTAACAAATCAATATCTATTAGGTAATATTAATTAATATTAGATAATATTTTTAAACTTTTATCCAATGCCAACTTTATATTAGTAATTAGCTATGGGGCTTTTTGATTGTAAATAAAATTGAATGACTAAACTGTGGTTTATCTAATTCAGTTTTGAATATGTAGTTGAGTTTACACAATGTGTTAGGCCACAAATCATGGTTTGGAAGCCACAGTCCCGGCATCCAAATAATACTCTAAGCCCCTGTTCTTCAGCCCTGGCTACTTTCAGATGGGTGGACTTCACCTCCCAGAATTCCCCATCAGCATGCCCATCGCTGAGAATTCTGGGAGTTGAGAATGATAGATCAAAAATGATCCATTAGCACATGCAAAGAGTCATGCTTACAAAAAAAATGTTTCATCTCTCTTTGAAACATTAGAAGCAACCGGAATATTGTATCCTGGTTAGAGGGAGCAATAATATAGTCTGTGGAATTGCAGGGTGTGAGAAAGCAACTGGGCTGGATTTGTGAAACAATAAAGGTGAGAATGAGGATGGGGCAATGACCAACAGGTGAAATGGGACAGCTTCTTCTGGAAAGGTGAGTGAAGTGGATTCCTGGGAAAGAGGAAGACTAAAGCTTCAGGTAACAAGAAGAGACGAGATGGCTGGCTGGCAGCAGTGCCCATCCCAAAGCAAACTTATGATCAAGAACCAGAACCAGTCTGGTCTAGTAGTTAAGGTATCGGGTTAGAAACCAGCAGACTGTCAGTTCTAGTCCCACCTTAGGCACAAAAGTCACTGGGAGACTTTGGGCCAATCACCAGGAGACTGTGAGTTCTAGTCCCGCCTTAGGCATGAAAGCCGGCTAGGTGAATTTGGGCCAATCAACAAGCCATTTTACAGGTAGTCCTTGGCTTACGACCACAATTGACCCAAAATTTACGTTGCTAGGTAGGACATTGGTTAAGTGAATTTTGCCCCATTGTACGACATTGCTTGCCATAGCTGTTAAGTGAATCATTGCAGTTGTTAAGTTAGTAACCTGGTTGTTAAATGAATCTGGCTTCCCCACTGACTTTCCTGGTCAGAAGGTCGCAAAAGGTGATCAACATGACCCTGGGATACTGCAACCGTCGTAAACATGAACCAGTTGCCTAGCATCCAACTTTTGATTATGTGACCATGGGAATGCTGCAATGGTCATAAGTATGAGAAGCAGTCATAATTGGTTCTTTTAGTACCGTTGTAAAACTTTGAATGGTCACTGAATGAACTGTTATAAGTTGAGGACTTCCTGTTTTTCCTTTTTATTTCAGTATGCAGTTTTCAAATTCATGAGTCCTATCCCCCAAATATATGGGTGGTGTAAGTTCTCTAAACATCAAGCAATGTATGTGGTGAAGGTAAAAGTTTCCCCTGTCCAGTCAAATCTGTCTCTAGGGGGTGATGCTCATCTCCGTTTCCTAGCCAAGGGAGCCAGCGTTGTCCGAAGACATTTCTGTGGTCATGTGGCCAGCATGACTACACACCCAGGTCTCACGGAACACTGTTACCTTCCCACCGAAGTGGTACCTATTTTATCTACTCACATTTCCCTGCTTTTGAATTGCTGGGTGGGCAGGAGCAAGGAACAGGAGCTCACCCCGTCACGCAGCGGGAGCCGGAGCAAGGAACGGGAGCTCACCCCGTCACGCAGCGGGAGCCGGAGCAAGGAACGGGAGCTCACCCCGTCACGCAGCGGGAGCCGGAGCAAGGAACGGGAGCTCACCCCGTCACGCAGCGGGAGCCGGAGCAAGGAACGGGAGCTCACCCCGTCACGCAGCGGGAGCCAGAGCAAGGAACGGGAGCTCACCCCGTCACGCAGCGGGAGCCGGAGCAAGGAACGGGAGCTCACCCCGTCACGCAGCGGGAGCCGGAGCAAGGAACGGGAGCTCACCCCGTCACGCAGCGGGAGCCGGAGCAAGGAACGGGAGCTCACCCCGTCACGCAAGCGGGAGCCGGAGCAAGGAACGGGAGCTCACCCCGTCACGCAGCGGGAGCTGGAGCAAGGAACGGGAGCTCACCCCGTCACGCAGCGGGAGCCGGAGCAAGGAACGGGAGCTCACCCCGTCACGCAGCGGGAGCCGGAGCAAGGAACGGGAGCTCACCCCGTCACGCAGCGGGAGCCGGAGCAAGAAACGGGAGCTCACCCCGTCACGCAGCGGGAGCCAGAGCAAAGAACGGGAGCTCACCCCGTCACGCAGCGGGACCCAGAGCAAGGAACGGGAGCTCACCCTGTCACGCAGCGGGAGCCGGAGCAAGGAACGGGAGCTCACCCCGTCACACAGCGGGAGCCGGAGCAAGGAACGGGAGTTCACCCCGTCACGCAGCGGGAACCGGAGCAAGGAACGGGAGATCACCCTGTCATGCAGCTGTCGGGTTTCGAACCGGGGCTGTCAGCTATCCAGCTGACCAGCTCAGCATCTTGAACCGCTGAGCCATCGTGCTCTCAATGTACATGAAATCAGATCCAATTTGTTGTCTTCTGAGGCTCATTGATCGAGATCACACCAATGTTGGCGCTTTGGTTTAGAGGTGTCAAGTTGCTTAGCTCACTTTTTTATTTTTAACAGAGAAACAATTGACAAGTTTGTACAACATGCCGCTCGGAAACGAAATGTTGCTCCTCTGTGGCTTAGGGTGTTATGTGCCCTGAGATGGCAGGTTTGATTCAGAAAACATGGCTTGGTTACCATGGACTAGCAGGTCATGGGAACACCAGCTTATTCCCTGCATTTTGCTTTCAGACCTGATTTGTGGTTATTCCTTTGATGAATCTGAAGCCTCTGAAGCTTTCTTTGAACTGGCAAAATGCCAAAGGGGTTTTAATGACTTCTACTTTGAGAGTAGTCTCTTTTCCCTGCTAGGTTATAATTTAGCTTTGGTCTCTGGAAGATTTCTTCATTTTGTTTGTTGAAGCATTATTCCGCAAACTAAAGTCCTCGACTCACCACAATTGTGACAGGAACGCCTCTTAAAGGCGTTCCTCTTAAGTGAGTTGTGCCCAATTTTACATTTTTTTTTTGCTGTGATGGTTATGCAAATCTCCAGAGTTGTTAAGTGAATCGTGGCCGTTAAGCAAGTCTGGCTTACCCCATTGACTCTGCTTGCCAACGTGGCTGGGAACGTCGCAAATGGGGAATCACAAGACCCCCCCCAGGACATTGCAACGGTCATTAATGCATGCCAGTTGAGAAGCACCCAAATTTTGATCATGTGACCACGGGGATGCTGCAACAGTTAAAAGTGCAAGGACCAGTTGTAAGTCACTTTTTTTTCCAGCGCAGTAACTCTGCACAGTAGGTAAACAAATGGTTGTAAGTCCAGGACCTCCTGTAGACCATCTTATCTGGGCTGCAAAGATTGGGTTGACCATGAGATGGCAGTAAAGAGTATAGAAAATTCTGCTGCCACTCAAAAGTCACCAGGGTGTTTACAGCTGTTATATACAGGCAGTCCTCGGCTTACGACCACAATTCAGCCCCAAATTTATGTTGTTCAATGAGACGTTTCTTAAGTATGTTTTGCGTTTTAAGACCTTTCTTGCCGCAGTCGTTAAGTGAATCACTGCAGTTGTTACGTTAGTGACCAGGTTCATATGTGAATCTGGCTTCCCCACTGACTTTGCTTGTCAGAAGGTCACAAAAGGTGATCACATGACTCCGGGACACTGCAACGGTCATAAATATGAGTCAGTTGCTAAGCATCTAAATTTTGATCGTGTGACCATGGGGGTTGCTGCAACAGTCCAGTAAGTGTGAAAAACGTTCGTAAGTCACTTTTTTCACTGTCGTCGTAACAGCTTTGAACCGTCACTAAATCAACTGTTGCAAGTCAAGGACTACCTGCATTAGTTGCTGGTACAGCTTTTATATAACACACAGACCCAAACACAGGCCCACATATACACATATGTGTATTTATATCTTCTTTGATTGGGGTCTTGATGAGATGAAGGAGCTTGTGTGGGTAAAATGAAATTGTGGGCTAAGTCGTCGGACCTGTATGTCCCGAAGGGTCTCCCAAGGCGAATAAGCCATGATGGATACCCCAGAGTCCAGGGGTAGGCAACCTTGGCTCTTTTATTTATTTATTTTTATTATTTTAATTCCATTTATATCCCGCCCTTCTCCGAAGACTCAGGGCGGCTTTACAAACTTAGCAATAACCTTCATTCCATATATATATATGCCTGCTTATTAGGGCTTTCACACACACCCCAAGCGGCATTATTACAAAGTCAGCTTAATTGCCCCCAACAATCTGGGTCCTCATTTTACCTACCTCGGAAGGATGGAAGGCTGAGTCAACCTTGAGCCTGGTGGGACGCGAACCTGCACTAATTGCAGGCAGCTGGTGTTACTTAAGGAGGCATTAGCCCACTGCTCCACCAAGGCTCTTTTATGACTCGTGGACCTCAACTCCCAGAATTCCTGAGCCACCATGGCTCAGCTTGGGAACCTCTCCCTTTCCCCTCAGCATGGCTGCCTCAGGAATTCTGGGAGTTGAAGTCCACGAGTCCTAAAAGAGCCAAGGTTGCCTACCCCTGCTCTAGGAAATGTTCAGATCCTCACGACAGCTTAGTCTTATTGATCAAATTTGAAAATAAGAGAAGAAACAGATTTTACTCCATGCCGATAAACTTGAGGGAGAGATTTAAATCCAATGAGCTAATTGGAGTTAATTGGATTTTTATTGGTGCGATTTATATAATGGAATGAAAGCTTTGATGTAGTTTTGTGTTTTGGGTTCTGGATTTAAAATGAAGGGGTTTTTTTTCTCGATGGGTCGGACACGACTTCACAACTAACAACAACAAATCAGAACTTTGAAGCCCGGTCATAAGTATCTTTGGGGAAGATATTTCAAATGGTGAAGAAGCGCAGTGGCTCATATGGTTAGGAGCTGGGCTGGAGGTTGTTAGCAAGCCTGTGTTCAAGACCTGAGTGCTGCCATGGAGAGGGGTGAGCTCCTGTCATTTGCTCCAGCTCCTTGACGGCACATGAAAGGAGCCCCCATGAAATGTCCCACAGGCCACAGTGATGTCACTGGCTAATCCTTTCAAGTCAGAAGGGCCTTAAATGGTGCCTCCGACACGAATGGGATGGGGGACTTCAAACAGTCTCTAAGTAACCCGTTATAATGCCTTGCGTACAGTCACTCATGCGCTCGTGACCTCTCGGTTAGACTACTGCAATGCTCTCTACATGGGGCTGCCCTTGAGGACCACTCGGAGGCTTCAGCTGGTGCAGAATGCAGCCGCGCGAGTTGTGTTGGGGGTCTCCCGATACTCCCATGTTACACCTCTGCTCCGTGAGCTGCATTGGCTCCCAGTTGCCCTCCGGGTGAGATTCAAGGTGCTGGTGATGACTTATAAAGCCCTACATGGCATGGTCCGGATTACCTACGGGAGCACCTGCGGCCGGCGTCAACTTCCCTCCACCCAGTGCGCTCCCACAGAGAGGGCCTCCTCAGGGTGCCACCGGTCAGAGAATGTCGACTGGTGACCCCCAGGGGGAGGGCGTTCTCTGTGGGTGCGCCAGACCTTTGGAACCATTTACCGGTTGAGCTCCGGATGGCTCCCGACCTTCGCTCCTTCCGACGTGATCTAAAAACTTATTTATTCGAACAAGCCGGCCTGGTCTGATGGGTTTGGGGTTTTAATTATTGATTTTAACTAATTTATTGTATCGGGCACAATTGTTTAATTTGTTTTTAATTTTTGTATCTTGTACTTTTGGTATTTATTGCCCTGTACACCGCCCTGAGTCCTTCGGGAGAAGGGCGGTATATAAATCAAATAAATATAAATATAAATATAAGTCGAGGACTGCCTGTATATCCAGAGCTTTTGGGGGTGGGAAATAGCCACCCTTGTTCTTACTTTCAAGTTTGCAACTCCGTGGTGATGCATATTGCTTAAGTAAAGACAAGGCAAAATATTGAAAAATAGCTTGCTCCTGAGTCAAGCTCCCCAGCGCTCAAATGTTAACCATGTTATCGAGACCTTAAAGTTGAAGTGAGCCAACCGCAACAAAGAACGAGACAATCACATTACTTGCCCGGAACAAGGGCTATCTTTGCACATTACAGTTAAATACACCGGATAACATCAATTTGATTTTTAGTATGACTGCTGTTGTACGGATTCAGCGCAATCGCCCTTGGGCATCGTTCTGTTTATTATTGCATTTTGCTGTTGTTCCTTTCATTTTGCTTTTGTTGTTTTTTAATCTTGTGTTCACCAATCTGGGCTGCCACTTGTAAGATAGATGGCCATGAAAATCAGGGGTAGATTACATCAATAATAAATAAATCAGTCGTAGAGTATGTAAATTATAAATAAACACAGCAAGATGGGTTAGTCTTCAGCTTGGTTAGGTGAAGAAGCCCAGCTACGTGGCCAATTCATCGTTCCAGACACTCAGTAAGCAAATTCAAGAATTTGTATATGGCACAGCCAAATTGCAAAGGAAGGGGGGGGGGAGGAGGCAAGCAGGCAGGCAGGCAGGAGCCCTCAAAATGATGAACTCAAAGGAAGGACGCTGCAGAAAAATCTCAAGGACTAAAAAAAAACAACACCACCCAATCACAGATTCTGTTTTATTGAAATGCCTTGCAGTCCCAAAGGGGACCCCTAACTCACAAACAAGTTTCTCCATTGTCCCCCAGAATATGTCCAAATTTTGCTCCATTTCAGAACCACTATCAGAAGAGATCTGGAAGGGACCTTGGAGGTCTTCCAGTCCAACCCCCTGCTCAAGCAGGAGAACTTATACCATTCCAGACAACTTATACCAGTCCAGTCTCTTCTTAAAAACCTCCAGTGATGGAGCACCCACGACTTCTGGAGGCAAGCTGTTCCACTGGTTAATTGTCCTCACTGTTAGGAAGTTTCTCTTTAGTTCCAGGTTGCTTCTCTCCTTGATGAGTTTCCATCCATTGTTTCTTGTCTTGCCTTTTGGTGCTTTGGAAAATAAGTTGACCCCCCCCCCTTCTTTGTGGCAACCTCTCAAGGACTGGAATACCACCATCATTTCCTCCCCAGTCCTTCTTTTCTCTAGACTGGCCATACCCAGTTCCTGCAACCGTTTTTCACATGTTTTTATCTCCACGCCTTTAATCATCTTAGTTGCTCTTCTTTGCACTTCCCCCCCCCAAAGTTTCTATCTTAAAGGATGAGAAAGGTGGACCTATTGGTGGAGCAGTGGGCTAATGCCTCCTTAAGTAACACCAGCTGCCTGCAATTAGTGCAGGTTCGAGTCCCACCAGGCTCCAGGTTGACTCAGCCTTCCATCCTTCCGAGGTAGGTAAAATGAGGACCCAGATTGTTGGGGGCAATTAAGCTGACTTTGTAATAATGCAGCTTGGGGTGTGTGTGTGTGAAAGCCCTAATAAGCAGGCATATACATAGAATGAAGGCTACTGCTAAGCACATTGGTTTGTGCTTAAATTGTAAGCCGCCCTGAGTCTTCGGAGAAGGGCGGGATATAAATGGGATTAAAATTAAAAATAAAAATAAAATAAAATATTGAAATACTAGAATCTTGGTTGATACACATTCAGTTTAGCCAATCTAGGCTGAGACGACCTGTATTGCAGGAGGAAAGCTATAAACCTGGCTGTTATCCGAGTAAAATATCGGGATTTTAACTCTCATTGTGAAGTCAGACAACCAAGGGGACAGGCCAAATAGGAAAATGGCAGAAAACCTACACTGAGGAGGAAAAAACAACAACAACACATTTACACAATCTGCTCTACTTGGGTTATTGAATGAGACCTATTTTATGATCCCAGACCTTGCAAAGAAACCATCAATCTTATGTATGTGACCGCCCACTTGATATACCAAAATTGAGAGCACTGCATTGGCTTCCAGTTGCCCTCCGGGTGAGATTCAAGGTGCCGGTGATGACCTATAAAGCCCTAAATGGCTTGGGTCCGGATTATCTGAGGGAACACCTGCTGCCGGCATCAACTCCCCATCGTCCTGTGCGCTCCCGCAGGGAGGGCCTTCTTAGGGTACCGCCGGTGAAGGACTGCCGGCGGGTGACTCCCAGAGAGAGGGCCTTCTCTGTGGGTGCACCTGCCCTTTGGAACCAACTTCCTATGGAACCTAGGACTGCCCCCGACCTCCGTTCGTTCCGCCGGGACCTTAAAACTTGGCTCTTTGAGCTGTCTGGCCTAGACGGAGGGGTTTTTAATTGGGTTTTAAAGTTTTAATTTTGGGGCTTAAATTTAATTACTTGTTTTAAATTCATTTTAACTTTGTATCGTATGTTTTCATTGCCCTGTAAACCGCCCTGAGTCCTACGGGAATAGGGCAGTATAGAAGTCAAAATAATAAATAAGTAATAAATATGCAGGCAAAAAAAAAATTGTTAAAAGGAAGGAAGGAAGGAAGACTCCAATTAGGGGTTTTGTTACAGGAAATGTTTCCACAGAACCTTGATCAGCAAAATGGTCATTTTGACCTTTAAATTTATGTAATTCTCAGGGACAGCTGAAAACTGAACCGTTTGTCTGCAGAGAGAAATGGTTCTCTTCCTTTTACAAATTGGTTTATGTCTTGATTTGATGGGCTTCCGTGGGCCACATGGAGCATCCTAACCTTGTTATGTGTCAGCCTAAAAAGCAATGATTAAGAAGTAGAATTCTGCAGCAATTTTTGACGTAAATCAATTTGAAGATTTTTTTTCTATTGCTTCATGCCCTTGACTGTTTACTTATACCAGGCAAAACCTTGGGCTCCATCAAGGCCAGCTCATGTAAAACGTTTTCCCCACCCCCTTAAGTTGTTTTTGCTTATTCCCATTATTCGTTCATTTTAATTTATTAATTTTTAAATCCTGCCATGTTATGCACATGATTTCCTGAATGGCGCATCAAGAGACTGACCTAGGTACAGGAGAAAATACCTTGATATATGCTCTTCATTTCCAATGTTATACAGGTAGTCCTCGACTTACAACAGTTCATTTTTTAGTGACTGTTCGAAGTTACAACGGCACTGAAAAATCGTGATTTATGACCGTTTTTCACATTTACGACCGCTGCAGCATTCCCCATGATCACATGATCAGATACTTGGAAACTGGTTCATATTTATGACGGTTGCAGCGTCCCGGGGGGGGGTGTCACGTGATCCCCTTTTGCAACCTTTTGACAAGCAAAGTCAACGGGGAAGCCGGATTCACTTTACAACCGTGTTACTAACTTCACAGCAGCGATTCTCTCAACAACTGTGACAGACAGGTCACAAAGGGGGTCAAAACCCACTTAATAAATGCCTCCCTTAGCAAGATGAATTTTGGGCTCCATTATGGTCGTAAGTCGAGGACTCCCTGTAAGTCAATTCGGAATGACAAGCCAATTATAGTAATCCTAATGCTGGCAACATTAATACCCCTTAGCTATAATTACTATTGATAGAATATCCACTTTGTTCTTTCCTCTTGTGCAGATACTGGGAGGTACCTAACTAATCGAATATTAATAATATAAATATATAAGCCAGGGGTCCTCAACCTTGGTCACTTTAAGGCTTGTGGACTTCAACTCCCAGATACTGGGAGGTACCTAGCTAATCGAATATTAATAATATAAATATATTATATAAGCCAGGGGTCCTCAACCTTGGCCACTTTAAGGCTTGTGGACTTCAACTCCCAGGTACCTAACTAATCGAATATTAATAACATAAATATATTATATAAGCCAGGGGTCCTCAACCTTGGCCACTTTAAGGCTTGTGGACTTCAACTCCCAGATACTGGGAGGTACCTAACTAATCGAATATTAATAATATATTATATAAGCCAGGGGTCCTTAACCTTGGCCACTTTAAGGTTTGTGGACTTCAACTCCCAGGTACCTAACTAATCGAATATTAATAATATAAATATATTATATAAGCCAGGGGTCCTCAACCTTGGCCACTTTAAGGCTTGTGGACTTCAACTCCCAGATACTGGGAGGTACCTAACTAATCGAATATTAATAATATAAATATATAAGCCAGGGGTCCTCAACCTTGGCCACTTTAAGGCTTGTGGACTTCAACTCCCAGATACTGGGAGGTACCTAACTAATCGAATAGTAATAATATAAATATATTATATAAGCCAGGGGTCCTTAACCTTGGCCACTTTAAGGCTTGTGGACTTCAACTCCCAGGTACCTAACTAATCGAATAGTAATAATATAAATATATTATATAAGCCAGGGGTCCTTAACCTTGGCCACTTTAAGGCTTGTGGACTTCAACTCCCAGATACTGGGAGGTACCTAACTAATCGAATATTAATAATATAAATATATTATATAAGCCAGGGGTCCTTAACCTTGGCCACTTTAAGGCTTGTGGACTTCAACTCCCAGATACTGGGAGGTACCTAACTAATCGAATATTAATAATATAAATATATTATATAAGCCAGGGGTCCTTAACCTTGGCCACTTTAAGGCTTGTGGATTTCAACTCCCAGATACTGGGAGGTACCTAACTAATCGAATATTAATAATATAAATATATTATATAAGCCAGGGGTCCTCAACCTTGGCCACTTTAAGGCTTGTGGATTTCAACTCCCAGATACTGGGAGGTACCTAACTAATCGAATATTAATAATATAAATATATTATATAAGCCAGGGGTCCTCAACCTTGGCCACTTTAAGGCTTGTGGACTTCAACTCCCAGATACTGGGAGGTACCTAACTAATCGAATATTAATAATATAAATATATTATATAAGCCAGGGGTCCTCAACCTTGGCCACTTTAAGGCTTGTGGACTTCAACTCCCAGGTACCTAACTAATTGAATATTAATAATATAAATATATTATATAAGCCAGGGGTCCTCAACCTTGGCCACTTTAAGGCTTGTGGACTTCAACTCCCAGATACTGGGAGGTACCTAACTAATCGAATATTAATAATATAAATGTATTATATAAGCCAGGGGTCCTCAACCTTGGCCACTTTTAGGCTTGTGGACTTCGACTTCCAGATACTGGGAGGTACCTAACTAATTGAATATTAATAATATAAATATATTATATAAGCCAGGGGTCCTCAACCTTGGCCACTTTAAGGCTTGTGGACTTCAACTCCCAGATACTGGGAGGTACCTAACTAATCGAATATTAATAATATAAATATATTATATAAGCCAGGGGTCCTTGACCTTGGCCACTTTAAGGCTTGTGGACTTCAACTCCCAGATACTGGGAGGTACCTAACTAATCGAATATTAATAATATAAATATATTATATAAGCCAGGGGTCCTTAACCTTGGCCACTTTAAGGCTTGTGGACTTCAACTCCCAGGTACCTAACTAATCGAATATTAATAATATAAAAATATTATATAAGCCAGGGGTCCTCAACCTTGGCCACTTTAAGGCTTGTGGACTTCAACTCCCAGATACTGGGAGGTACCTAACTAATCGAATATTAATAATATAAATATATTATATAAGCCAGGGGTCCTCAACCTTGGCCACTTTAAGGCTTGTGGACTTCAACTCCCAGATACTGGGAGGTACCTAACTAATCGAATATTAATAATATAAATATATTATATAAGCCAGGGGTCCTCAACCTTGGCCACTTTAAGGCTTGTGGACTTCAACTCCCAGATACTGGGAGGTACCTAACTAATCGAATATTAATAATATAAATATATTATATAAGCCAGGGGTCCTCAACCTTGGCCACTTTAAGGCTTGTGGACTTCAACTCCCAGATACTGGGAGGTACCTAACTAATCGAATATTAATAATATAAATATATTATATAAGCCAGGGGTCCTCAACCTTGGCCACTTTAAGGCTTGTGGACTTCAACTCCCAGAATTCCTCAGCCAGCAAAGCTGGCTGAGGAATTCTGGGAATTGAAGTCCACAAGCCTTAAAAGCGGGCCAAGGTTAAGGACCCCTGATATAAGCAACACAATCTCAATGTACACATGTTGTACTTTGACAATAAAGGTTTATTATTATAAATAGCGGCCAGGAAAATGGCCTCACCTCCTTTAGCTACGCAGCGATCCGCACGTGGCCTTCCGCCTCGCCCCGCCCCCTCTCCTAGCTTGGCTCCTCCCCCTCCCCTCCCCTCCCCTTACTCCCCTCCCCTCTCCTCTCGCCCCGCCCACGTCCCTCAACCCCGCCCTACGTCTGCCGGAACTCGCGGCCTTGCCTTCTCCTTGGGCCCGGATTGGCCGGCTCAAGCTCCTCCTCCCCGCCGCCGCCGCCGCCGCCGCCGCACCGGCGCGTGCGCAGTGTCTCCGACGGCCGGCCCTCTGAGAGGAAGCGGCTGGCGATGGAGAACGGCGGCGGCGGCGGTTGTCAGAGGCGGTCAAAGGCCGGCGGTTCGACGCCCGGCTCCGGTGACGACAAATTGGCGGGTCCCTGGAGCAAAGACAAGAAGGATCCCAACGCCCCAGCGGCGGACAAGGAGCAGGAGCTGGTGAGAGCCCGGACAAGGCAGCCGGGAAAAAAAAAAGCCGTGCTGAGTCACGGACCAGGCCCGGAAAAACCGGCGAAGCTCGCCTTAACCCGCCGCTTCTCCGGCCTGACGGAGACCCTAGGCCAGGGGTCTTCCAACTCGGCCCTTTGATGACTCGTGGACTTCAACTCCCAGAATTCCTCAGCTAGTGCGCCTGGCTGAGGAATTCTGGGAGTTGAAGTCCACAAGTCATCAAAGGGCCGAGTTTGAAGACCCCTGCCTAGGCCGAGTCTTTCCTCGCTTGCCCTCCTGACCCGGCTAAGGGCTGGTCGAGAAAGTCGGGCTGCCTCTGAGCGTGTGCAGAGCGGCGCCCGCAGATCTGCAACGGGATGGGAGAGCCGGTTGGGGCCGACGTTTGGACCAGTCGCTCGGCCCGGCCCACCTCACAGGGGGGGTTGTGACGGTGGACGTAGGAGCGTTAGGCAGGCTTCCCACTTTGGAGTTGCTTATTTTTTAAAAAAAAAAAAATCAAAACCGTAAAAAGGCGGGAGACGGGTAGTCCTCGACTTACGACCACAACGGGGGTGGGGTGGGTGGGGGCCGGCAGCATTTCTGCTGCTCAGTGAAGCATCTGGGAAGTCGGCGTCGTCCCGTTTTTCCAACCTTTCCCGCCCGCAGCGGTTTAAGCGAATCGCTCCGGTTAGCGGCCATTAAGCGAATCCGGCTTCCCCCTTAGCTTGGCTTGGCTTGGCTCGGCTTTTCAACAAGGTCGCAAAAGGTGATTTCAGTGACAAACCCTCCGATCCCCCGCCCGCCCGCCCAACAAGACGGCAACCGTCATAAATAGGAGCCGGTTGCCAAGGATCTGAATTTTGCCCGGCTGACTGCGGGGATGCCGCAGTGGTCCTAAAGTGTCAGAAAGGGTCCTAAGACTCTTTTTTCCCCCCTCCCAGCGGTGTAACTTTCAACGGTCCCTAAACAAAGTCTTATAAGTTGAGGATTACTGTATAAATTGAAGGGACGCGGTGGCTCGGTGAGCTTGTCGATCAGAAGGTCGGCAGTTTGGCGGGTCGAATCCTGAGTGAGCGCCTGTTACGCGTCCCAGCTTCTGCCAACCTAGCAGTTCGAAAGCACGTAAAAAATGCAAGTAGAAAAATAGGGACCGCTAAATAGGGAAGGGAACAGCGCTCCGTGCGCCTTTGGCGTCTAGTCATGCCGGCCACATGACCACGGAGACGTCCTCGGACAAGCGCTGGCTCTTCGGCTTTGAAACGGAGATGAGCACCAGCCCCTAGAGTCGGAAACGACTAGCACGCATGTGCGGGGGAACCTTTACCTTTACCTTATTGTATAAATAAATATATGGTCTCGTTTTCCTCACCTGGAAAGGTGTGCCTCCTCTGGTCTGCCTCTGTGCGGATCGGTGAGCCATCCTCCTCCTCCTGAGAGAGACGGATGAGTGGCCCGCCAGTTGTGGAATAAGTGACCTTGGAGAGCAGCAGAATGAGGGTTTGGACCGGTGGGTGAGGAGGAAAGAGCTTCCCTACCTCTTAAAGGAGATCCTCCTCCCAATGTTGGCAATGAGCTTGAAAGCCATAGGGGCTCCTCTTTGGCTATTTCGTCACTGGCACATTTCCAAATCTTCAGCGGTTTTCCTTGAATTTCCACCCTGGAGAGTTAAAGGGAGACCTTGTCATTAAAAACCTGTTCTGGAGATTTAACAGAATAACGGCATTGGGAGGGACCTTGGAGGTCTTCTACTCCAACCCCCTGCTCAAGCAGGAGACTATATACCAGGGGTAGGCAACCTTGGCTCTTTTATGACTTGTGGACTTCAACTCCCAGAATTCCTGAGCCAGCCATGCTGGCTCAGGAATTCTGGGATTTGAAGTCCACGAGTCATAAAAGAGCCAAGGTTGCCTACCGCTGCAATACCATTTCAGGTAAATGATTGTCCAGTCTCTTCTTAAAAGTCTCCAGTGATGGAGCACTCACAACTTCTGGAGGCAGGTTGTTCCACTGATTAATTGTTCTCACTGCCAGGAAATTCCTCCTCATTTCTAGGTTGCTTCTCTCTTTGGTTAGTTTCCATCCATTGCCTTTTGTCCTGCCTTCAGGTGCTTTGGAGAATAGCTTGACTCCATCCTCTTTGTGGCAACCCCTGAGATATTGGAAGACTGCTATCATGTCACCCCTAGTCCTTCTCTTCATTAAACTAGTCATACCCAATTCCAACAACCACTCTTTGTATGTTTTAGCCTCCAGTCCCCCCAATCATCTTTCTTGCTCTTCTCTGAACTCTTTATACAATCTTAACAACTTTTTCATATCATGGTGACCAAAACTGGATGCATTCCAAGTGTGGTGGTGCCTTGTGGGAGATTAAATACTTAGTACAACAATAAAGGGCAGTTGGGATGCTCCTGTGTGTTTTCCTGGCTTGGGTTACTTGCTAGATCTGCCTGAAATTCAAACAAATGCTGGCGTTTGTGCCGTTAAGCCTGCAGTTTGTAGTTATTTTTCTCAATTGGGTTAATGAAGATTTCTCTCGCTGCTTGAATTTCAAATGTTTCTATCTTCACTTGTATGCATTAAGGATTAAATGTAGGTTAGTGTGCCATCGTCACCTTGCTGTTGTATTGCTTTGTATTCCTGTTTCATCCATCAGTTCAGTTACAGTTCAAAACAGTTGAGGATGTAGATTTTCTCAGATTTCACATTTTTTTCTTTCATTCCTTACAGTCTGAGGAAGACAAGCAACTACAAGATGAGCTGGAAATGCTTGT
Source organism: Vipera ursinii (assembly GCF_947247035.1). Lineage (NCBI taxonomy): Eukaryota > Metazoa > Chordata > Lepidosauria > Squamata > Viperidae > Vipera > Vipera ursinii. The sequence continues at coordinate 6,512,466 of NC_139518.1, forward strand.
GGAGCGTCTGGGAGTAAGTTCTGTTCTTGACCATAAACTTGTAGAATATCAGAATATATTGATTTTCCAAGTCCAGGAACTATCGAGCGTCATACGGCAATAAAGCACATGCTACACTGTAGTGACAATCCTATGTATGATGCAGGTAGTCCTCGACTTACGACCACGATTGAGCCCAACATTTCTGTTGCTAAGTAAGACACTTGTTAAGTGAGTTTTGCCCCATTTTACGACCTTTTTTGCCACAGTTGTTAAATGAATCACTGCATTTGTAAAAATTAGCAACAGGGTTGTTAAATGAATCTCCCTTCCCCATTAACTTTGCTTGTCAGTTACCAAAAGTGATCACACATGGCCTCAGGACACCACAACTGTTATAAATATGTATCAGTTGTCAAGCATCTGAATTTTGATCATGCGATCGTGGGGATGCTGCAAGGGTCCTAAGTGTGAAAGTGTCAAAAGTGTGCCATGGTAACTTCAAACGGTCACTAAACAAACCGTTATAAATTGAGGAGTACCTGTGTATTCTTTCTGACAACAATAGTGTTCATGTTGTGGCTTCTACCCTATTCTCATAATAAAATTCTCACTAGTTGACAGTGTTGATCCATCCAAAACACTAATGCTGTTTATAAAAAAAATGATACTTTAAGTAAAACTATCAACAGAATACAGATAAGTCTTTGACTTGTGACTGTAAAAGACCCCAGAATTTTTGTTGTAAATCATGAGATTGTAAACTGAAGCACCTACGTGACTGGACCCCCTTGTATTACTTTGCAAAACAGATGTTTTGATTGGTTCATTGCTGTCACGAATCTAAAGCTTTTGTTTGCATCATTTTTTTTTGTTTCAAATCTTAATATGTTATCAGCATTCTTAGATGATCTCCAAAATAGCACGACATAGAATGGCGAAGTTATCAGAAGCCCTAAATGGGAGAGTTCCATGAAAGTGCTTCCGAGAAGCCACTTAAGCACCTTCCTGTTGGACAGTGGAGAGGGTAACATGGAAGAAAGCTCTCACCATTGTTTTAATGTTTGCGAGGTTCTTGGTTATTTTTTGTCTGACTATTGTGTGACCAAGAACAGCATGGGGGCCTAATGGTAAAGGCCCTCCCTTCCCACTATGGAGGTTGAGAATTCAATCCTAGGTAGTGGTGGATGTTTCTTTCCTAGGGCTCCGAAAAAAAAAAAAGAATCTGCAAAGTCCACATAGGCGTCAGGAAGGACATCTGGTCAGTAAATGTTCAGCTTCATCCAATCTCCCCAACTCTGCTAGAATTGGAATTGGAATTGGAATTGGAACGGAACGGAACAGAACAGAACAGAATAGAATAGAATAGAATAGAATCAGAAGGGACCTTGGAGGTCTTCTAGTCCAGCCCCCTGCTCAAGCAGGAGAACCTACTCCATCTCAAACAGGTGAATGTCCAGTCTCCTCTTAAAAACCACGATTTCTGGGGGGTAAGCTGTTCCACTGGTTAGTTGTCCTCACTGTCAGGAAGTTTCTCCTTAATTCCAGGTTGTTTCTCTCCTTAGTCAGTTTCCAACCATTGTTTCTCGTCCTGCCCTCTGGTGCTCTGATGAACAACCTGGCCCCATCTGCCTCGTGACAGCCCCTCATATATTGGAACACTGCTATCATGTCTCCCCTATTTCTTCTTTTCTTTAGACTAGCCAAACCCAAGTCCCGCAACCGTTCTTTGTACGTTTTGGTCTCCAGGCCTTTGATCATCTTAGTTGCTCTTCTCTGGATTTTTGCCAGTCTCCAAACATCTTTTTTGTGATATGGTAGCCAAAATTGGCTGCAGCATTCGACGTATGGTCTTACTAGGGCTTTATAAAGCGGTACTAATAAGAATAGGAACTACGGGGTCATAAAAAGGAAGCTTTTTTTTTATTATTGTGTGACCAATGGTGGACTGAACGGACCAGTCGCCTGATCCTCCAGGACTCTTCTTAACAAAATAAGTATGTCTTATTTATAGTAAATGTGTTCTTAGCACGAGTCCCATAGCAAAGGTTTGAGCTGATTCGTACTGGCCATACTTAACAGAAGCAGCGGTTTTGCAGGGAGAGCTTGGCCTGCACATTTTTGTTTCCTTCCTAATGACAACCGATCTCATTGCAGGAGCAGGACACGGCTCTTTATCGTCCTGCCCTGGAAGAGCTACGCAGGCAGATCCGCTCTTCCACAACCTCCATGACTTCTGTACCCAAGCCCTTGAAGTTCCTGCGGCCACATTACGGCAAATTGAAAGAGATCTACGAGAACATGGCGGCAGGGGAAAACAAGGTGCGTAACCTGGATCAATTAAGCAAGCATTGAGGCTACTTTACCGTTTCTCTCTTCTCTCTTTTTTTTGTCCTAATAGCTAGCTGGCTAGCAAATTGGCCCCAGGTTGTCACAAATCTAAATACCGATTTAACTGTCTTTGCTCCTTTCTCTTTGTTTCAAAGAGCAGTCTGTTCACCGTATACTTTCACACGATCTTCAAAATAGCAGAACATAAAACGGGTTGGCGAGTGAGAGCCGGTTTGGCTACAGGCTGGGACCTGGGAGACTGTGAGTTCTAGTCCCACCTTAGGCACGAAAGCCAGTTGGATGGCAAGTCCAGTAACACTCTCAACAAGCCACTGTGTTGCGTGGGCGACAAGCCGGCGGGTCCATTTATTTCACAATCAGTAGGATCAGCACTCAGCTGAGCTGAAAAAAGGCTGGCCACTTGCTAGGAAGAAGATAAAAGAGCCTTGGTGGAGCGGTGGGCTGATGCCTCCTTAAGTAACACCAGCTGCCTGCAATTAGTGCAGGTTCGAGTCCCACCAGGCTCCAGGTTGACTCAGCCTTCCATCCTTCCGACGTAGGTAAAATGAGGACCCAGATTGTTGGGGGCAATAAGCTGACTTTGTAATAATGCCGCTTGGGGGGGGGGGGCTGAAAGCCCTAATAAGCAGGCATATACACAGAATGAAGGCTATTGCTAAGCACATTGATTTGTGCTTCTTAGATTGTAAGCCGCCCTGAGTCTTCGGAGAAGGGCGGGATATAAATGGGATTTTTAAAAAAAAATGGGTAGCAGTTGAGGTGGAACCCAAGAGAGCTCCTGTAACGTGACTTAAAAGCTTCCTGTACAGTTGGGTTAGGAGTGAACTTACTCATAAGGAGAGCAAATGCGTTGCTCATTCCTTTGAGGAAGGAAAGGGTGGGTTTTTTTTAGCTTTAAAAAGCCAAAACCGTCTTTTTATTAGGAGAGACAGTTCTTCATATTGCGTACAGGTAGTCTTTGACTTACGACCCACGACTGAGCCCAACATTTCCATGGCTAAGCAAGGCTGTCAAGTCAGGTTTGTCCCATTTTGCGACCTCTCGGGCCACAGTTGTAGAGTGATTCACTGCAACTGTGAATCGTGTCATTGAGCCAATCTGGCCTCCACCCTTGCTTTTGCTTCTCGGAAGCCAGCTGGGAAGGTTTCACATAGCGACCACGTGATCCTGGGACAGTGCAGCTGCCACAAATACGCGCTCCGTGCCAAGCGCCTGAACTTTGGTCATGTGACCGTGGAGAGGCTGCAGCAGCCGTCAAGAGTGAAAACCGGTCACAAGTCACTTTTGCAGTGCCATTGTAACTCCGAACGGTCCCTAAACAAACGTTTGTAAATCTAGGACTGCCTGTAATCATCCCCAGAGACTCTGAATTGAGTATTGTTGTTTATTCGGGCAGGCTGCGAAGTATAACACCGAGTGGTTTTGCTACCTTTCAGTTTTAGGACATGTTAGCCAGAGATGTTGTTTGACACAGTCTTGACATCTTTTTTTCCCCTTGTAGCGTTTTGCTGCCGACATTATATCCGTTTTGGCCATGACGATGAGCGGAGAGCGAGAGTGTCTGAAATATCGGTTGGTGGGGTCTCAAGAACCCTTAGCTTCATGGGGACATGAATATGTCAGGTAAGACTCAAGAGCCTCGGTGGAGCAGTGGGCTAATGCCTCCTTAAGTAACACCAGCTGCCTGCAATTAGTTGCAGGTTCGCATCCCACCAGGCTCAAGGTTGACTCAGCCTTTCGTCCTTCCAAGGTAGGTAAAATGAGGACCCAGATTGTTGGGGGCAATTAAGCTGACTTTGTAATAATGCCGCTGGGGGGGGTGTCCAAAAGCCCTAATAAGCAGGCATATACATAGAATGAAGGCTACTGCTAAGCTTGTAAGCTGCCCTGAGTCTTCGGAGAAGGGCGGGATATAAATGGAATTTAAAAAAAAAAAAGAAGAAGCAAGCTAAGAATCTTTGATGATGTAGAACAGGGGTCCTCAGCCTTGGCAACTTTAAAGACTTGTGGACTTCGACTCCCAGAATCCTGGGAGTTGCCAAGGTTGAGGACCCCTGCTCTAGAACAGCGGCCCCCAACCTTTTGGGCATCAGGGTCCGGTTCCACGGAAGAAGGCTTTTCCGTGGACCGGAGGAGGCGTGGTTTTGTGTGCTGCCTGCATCCCACGGATGGGGTTTCGCTTGTTTGCGCAGCCCGGTTGCCAGCATGCCACAGCCCAGTGCCCACAGACTGGGGATTCGGGAACTCTGATCTAAACATCAATAATGCTGTTCTTTTGAACTATATAGTTCTTTTTTATTGTTAAGCACCACCTTTCATCTGCAGAGCACAGAAGACTTCCAAGTGACGTCCCAGTTAACACTGTCTCTTCAGTACAGTCCCTTGCAGCAGGTGTTTTATTAACCAAGGCTGCCGATGTCTCTTTTGACATATAATCCCTCATTTGGAGTCTTCCTTACAATAAAGCAGATAGAAAGATTCAAGTCCCAAGTTCAGTAAAGGGTACCTCCGGAATTTCACGGGCTGGAAAACAAAATGTAAATTTGCCAGACAAAAAAAAAAAAGATGGCCTACTGTAGGATCTTGGTTTGGTTTGGTTTGGAACTCATGCTGTTTGATTCCGTTGCCCCTGCAGACACCTGGCAGGTGAAGTCGCCAAGGAGTGGCAGGAGATTGATGAGGCAGACAAGACTCAGAAGGACACACTTTTAACTCTCGTGAAGGAGATTGTGCCATACAACATGGCTCATAATGCTGAGCACGAGGCCTGCGATTTGCTCATGGAAATCGAGCAGATGGACATGCTGGAGGAATATATTGATGACAATGCCTATGCCAAAGTTTGTCTCTATTTGACCAGGTGAGGGAACTCTGCTTTCTGAGTTTGTGGAGTTCGATTCATTAAGAGTTGGCAAGGCTGAATTAGGTCGCTGAGACCAACTCTTTGATGAATACAGAGATCCAAATTAAGACGTTCATGGTCAGTGGTTAGCCAAACCAAATTTCTCTGCCTAATCGGTTCTATTACCAAAGGTTTCCCCCCCCCTCCTAAGACCTGATTGGAAATTACATTCCTGTCACTCAGATCTTTTATTCTTTTTCTGCACTCTAAAACAATGCAGGACAGATCTTAAATCTTCTGTGTGATCTCTTTTCCGATTTGTGAAGATTGCTATCCACCTCTTTACCTTCTCAAAACTCTGTGTTTCCACGTCCTTCCTATCTTATTCTTCTAAAATCCCAGTGGATCTTTTTCTCTCTTAGCCTTTGAAGCTAATTTCTTCTTTGTGTGTGGAGTTCAGAATAGCACTCAAGGTGGAACTATTATTTCTTTTAGACATCATAGAGTTAGAAACTGTCATTCTACTGAGGCAGTCCAACAGAACAAAGAATTGTTGCAAGGAAATGCAGACGCTTAAGTGTAGGGCAGTGTTTCCCAATCTTGGCAACTTTAAGACATGTGGACTTCAGGTTTATAGCAAATATGCTGGCTGGGGAATTCTGGGAGTTGATGTTCGCGTGTCTTAAAGTTGCCAAGTTTGGAAAACCCTGATCTAGGATATTCAGAGCCCAAGTCCTGATTGATTGTGACAGGCTTGCATTCATTTAAGGTAAAGGTAAAGGTTCCCCCGCACATGCGTGCTAGTCGTTTCCGACTCTAGGGGCCGGTGCTCATCTCCGTTTCAAAGCCGAAGAGCCAGCACTTGTCTGAGGACGTCTCCGTGGTCATTTGGCCGGCATGACTAGATGCCAAAGGCACACAGAACACTGTTACCTTCCCACTATAGCAGTCCCTATTTTTGCATTTTTACGTGCTTTCGAACTACTAGGTTGGCAGAAGCTGGGACGAGTAACAGGCGCTCACTGTTACGCGGGATTCGACCCGCCAAACTGCCGACCTGATCGACAAGCTCAGCGTCCTAACCCACTGAGCCACCACGTCCCTCTTGCATTCATTTATAATGCAAAAAAGTGTGCTTTGTGCTGAAATTAACCTGATAAGAAAGGTATAATTAGCCATAAATTCTAAAGCTTATCAATCAGCTCACTATTCTCCAACAGGTTTCCCCCCCACACATCCCCTTTAAAGGAACCGATTCCCAATTTAGGTAACTTCTATATATTTGCTGTTTGGTAGGATTTCTGTCTGCTTGGATTTTTCTGTACAATACAGCAGATATATCGCTCTTCCACGGTGATGCCATGAAAAATTGTGGCTCACCTATCGCTCAATATGCACATGGTGTTTTTCTTCTCTTCCAGCCCACCTACAACTTATTTTTCATGAGTTTAATGATTTTCCCCATCGCAGATTGAAAACTTTAATTTGGCAGGAGGGGCTGAGGGCCGCACCAAGGTTTGGGGAGCTTCTTTGAGGCACTGTGTAACACTGTTGTTCTGAAAAAAAAGGACCAGTTGGCTAACAGCCGTCGTGCTAACCAAGCTTCATTTTTCTGCCCCTCTCTTTCTTATTTTTCAAGCTGTGTTAGCTATGTCCCCGAGCCAGAGAATTCTGCCCTCCTTCGTTGTGCCCTTAGCATCTTTCGCAAGTTCAACCGCTACCCTGAAGCGCTGCGTTTGGCCCTCATGCTGAATGACATGGAACTGGCGGAAAACATCTTCATTTCCTGCAAAGATGTGTAAGTAGCGCTCCCTAAAATTGGGGTGCTGTTGGCAGATCCACAGGATTCAGGGTTAGGAGAATCGTTAAAGTCTAGAGCCTTGTCCAAAGACCCCTTGATTCACAGGTATAAAAAAGACGTTGAGACTCTAGAAAGAGTGCAGAGAAGAGCAACAAAGATGATTAGGGGACTGGAGGATAAAACACATGAAGAACGGTTGAAGGAATTGGGTATGTCTATATAATGAAGAGAAGGATGAGGGGGGACACGATAGCAGTGTTCCAATATCTCAGGGGCTGCCCCAAAGAAGACGCAGTGAAGCTATTCTCCAAAGCACCTGAAAGCAGGACAAGAAGCAACGGATGGAAACTAGTCAAGGAGAGAAGCAACCTAGAACTAAGGAGAAACTTCCTGACAGTTAGAACAGTTAACCAGTGGAACGACTTGCCTCCAGAAGCAGTGAATGCTCCAACACTGGAAGTTTTTAAGAAGAGACTGGACAGCCCTTTGCCTGAAATGGTATGGGGTCTCCTGTTTTGAGGAAGGGGTTGGACTAGAAGACCTCCAAAGTCCCTTCCAACTTTGTTATTCTGATACCACCTCATACATCAGGCAGGAGAGAACAGGTAGTCCTCGACTTCATGACCACAGCTAAGCCAAAAATTACGAACCTGACTGCTGAAAGACTGGGGGACTTACAAGCTCTCCATTTTTTTTAAAAAAAGTGCATTGGTAAGCGAATTAAAAACATAGGCAAAAGAAGAGTCTGGAGTTCAAATGCCCATTAAAACACAGCCCTGCGCTCTGAGCAAAAAGTAGGTTTTAAGGGCTTTCGGGAAGCCCGGAAAAGTGAGCCCGATCCACTTCTGCGGGATGCTGTGACTCATGCAAAACACTGGCTCCGTAGCTCTTTAAAAAAACCCGCAAAAAACAAAGGCTACCAACGGGATATTGCGGAGATTTAATAAATGACAGTACATTTATCCACTCTAGCTAAATGTTTTTTGGTTTGCTGACTGGTTTTTTGTTGTCGTTGTTTTGCAGAGTTGTTCAGAAGCAAATGGCCTTCATGCTGGGCCGCCACGGTGTCTTTCTGGAGCTAAGTGAGGATGTCGAAGAATATGAGGACCTTACAGAGATCATGTCTAACGTCCAGCTCAACAGTAACTTTCTAGCCTTGGCCAGGGAAGTAAGTTCTCGGACTATCACAAGGTTTGCGGGGTTGGTTTTTTTTATTCCCTAAGAGGATTTTGAATCTTGGAAAAAGGTGTGGTGTGGTGACTTGCAGAAAGTCCATTTAGAACAGGGGTCTTCGAACTTGGCCCTTTTAATGACTTATGGACTTCAACTCCCAGAATTCCTCAGCCAGCGTTCCTGGCTGAGGAATTCTGGGAGTTGAAGCCCACGAGTCATAAAAGAGCCAAGGTTGCCTACCCCTGTCCTAGGTGTTTCAGGGCTGTGGACTGGATTACAAACTTGGGGGGGGGGGAAACATTCTAGAACGAGGTGCCTGGCTGAGGAATTCTGGGAGTTGAAGTCCACAAGTCATAAGAGGGCCAAGTTCAAAGACCCCTGATTTAGAACAAGGCAATGGATAAATGTTGACTGAATGACAGCAAGATACCTAGATTCCTGAGAAAGCTTTTCAAGCATTCTGGCTTAATTTTCAGAAACACCTCCTTACTCCCCCATCTTATAGCGTTATTTTGCACCAGATGTGCCATCTGCTGTTGCAAACAGGAGTTGAGAATTAAGCCTGCTGATAAGTGTCGGTTTATTTCCTAATAGATTCCCCCTCCCCCCACAATGGCCACTTACGTTTTTGAAAAGAAGGTCAAATGTTAAGAAATAATAATACAGGCAGACCTTGTTTAGTGACTGCTTCGTTTAGCAACTGTTCACTGTTAAAATGGTGATTAAAAGAGTAAATGTATGACCCAGTCTCATTTATGATCTTCGCCGGTCTGTAATGCAGTGGAAAAAGCTGAAATAAGATCACAAGCACAGTTGCTCTTTCACTTTGGTTAACAACCTGGTGTGCTGTCCTAATTGTATTTGCTAAACAGTGCTCCGTGCGCCTTTGGCGTCTAGTCATGCCGGCCACATGACCACGGAGACGTCCTCGGACAAGCGCTGGTTCTTCGGCTTTGAAACGGAGATGAGCACCGGCCCCTACAGTCGGAAACGACTAGCACGCATGTGCGGGGGAACCTTTACCTTTACCTTTTTTAAACAAGGACTGCCTGTGATGCTTCCCCAAATTTAAGGCAGACGGAACATTTGCACAGACGTTTTCACTGCTTTTAATTCGATGCAAGGATGAGTTTTAATAAATTTTCAGGCACGGAAGGTTTTCCCGCCATTTCTCAGTCTCGCTGTGAGTTCTTTTTTGTGTTTTTGTTTCAACCTGGATATTTTACTAGAATCTTATCTTGTTTTCGACAGTCAGGATATTGAATGACAGCGGCATGCAAATTGAATTAGAATCTGGAAAAACTTAGTAAATTGTAAAAAAAAAAGGAATATAGAGGCTAAAACGATACAAACTGCTCAGCTAAATATGTTGCACTGATGTTGCCTGGATAGCGTGAAGCTTAAAAGATTGCAACTCTCAATATATTCTGCATATTTCATTATAAGCCAGCAAAGATACTAAACCTAATAAAATTAGTTGAGTACATTATCATCTAGTTTTTGGAACCCAGTGCTCAGAACTAAATATACAGTAATAACTTTTGAAACGGAAAATGTCTGGTGCCGAAGAAATTGTGCCTTCGCTGCCGTCTGAATTAAACGCTGGTTTTGCAGTGCTTTCTTAGGAGAGCTGAGCGTGTGTTTAAATATTTGAAATATAGTGCTGTTCTACTTTAATATTTAATAATGATAAGTTGGAAGGGACCTTGGAGGTCATCTAGTCCAACCCCCTGCTCAGGCAGGAAACCCTATACCATTTCAGGCAAATGGTTGTCCGGTCTCTTCTTAAAAACCTCCAGTGTTGGAGCATTCACTGTCAGGAAATTTCTCCTTAGTTCTAGGTTGCTTCTCTCCTTGATTAGTTTCCATCCGTTGCTTCTTGTCCTGCCTTCTGGTGCTTTGGAGAATAGCTTGACTCCCTCTTCTTTGGGGCAGCCCCTGAGATATTGGAACACTGCTATCATGTCACCCCTCACTCTTCTCTTCGTTAAACTACACATACCCAATTCCAGCAACCGTTCCCTATATGTTTTAGCCTCCAGTCCCCCAATCATCTTTGTTGCTCTTCTCTGTACCCTTTCTAGAGTCTCGACATCTTTTTTTACTTACGTACTATTTCTCTGCTCTCGCCTCTTCTAGCAGTAAATGCTGCTGATTTGACACGCTCTCTGGACAATTTAGTGTAAAAAAAAGGGGGGGCATCTCCAGAGATTGCCAATACCTGTCCCCATTTCTAAATTTCACTTATATAGATAAAACAGGATTTGCAGCCATGGAGTGTTTTTTTTTCCACACACACACACACACACACACACACACACACACACCACCACATATTTGTGTGGGGTGATCAGTTACTTGATTCTAACCCTTTTGTGACTCGCTCTTTGCAGCAGGGTGCAAAAGATTTTGAATTCAAAGCCGATCCTTGGAAGAGCTGTTCTGAGTTCACCTGGAATGTTCTGGCAACCTTACCCAGATACCAGAAGCATTCAGAATGTAAAAACAGCCAAGTTACCTCGAAATATTTCTAGCAAGGTCAGAACAACCTGGTGTAAACTTGAAGCAGTTATTTCAAGATCAAAACATTTCAAGTTCAACATGTTTCGCATTTCTAATGAGCAGAAACGCTCAGCGGGGCATCTGCGTTCAGTGAGAGCAAAAAAGAAAAAACTTCTTCAGCTTTGAGTAAATCATCTCTTTGATTTGGGCATTCATCCAAAACTGCAGGGAACTTGAGACTCCTGTGCTACCGATAGCCCCTCAAAGCTCATTCTTTTCCAGTCCCCCCCCCCCAAGTTCTCCCTAATTGCATTGGATTAAAAGCGGAGGGCAATTACTGGAGAACTAAGGAACAGAAAAATTACAAAGTAAGCCGACTTCATTGCTATCCAAAGCCTTCTTGCAAATTGTGGATTTAAAATGGATTTGCTGTGATCTAAAGACAAGAGCCCCCCCAACTTTTGGGGCACCAGGGACCAGTTCCGTGGAGAGAGGTTTTTCCACGGACCGGAAGGGGGGGCCGTGGTTTTGTGTGCTGCCTGCATCCCACGGATGGGGCTTTGCGCTTATTTGCACGGCCCGATTGCTGGCATGCCGTGGCCCGGTACTGGTCCACGGACCAGGGGTTGGGGACCCCTGTAGTAAGATACAGGCAAGCTAAGAAAGCTGTACAAAGTGATTGAATGTGGGGTGTTACATCATGGAAAATCGAATTAAAGCTTTGATTTGGGGCGACAGTGGGACGTGGGTGATAAACTAGATGAATTTTCAGTTCCCCCTCTCTAAATGACGCTACGGCTTATTTATTACTTTACCACTGTGGGCTTATCCTGCAAGTGAATGTGCTCAGTATATTATATTTGAATAGCATTAACCTTGATTTCAGGGTTGGATTTTTATTTTTATTTTTATTTTGTAACTCAAAGTGTTGTGAACCACACCTATTTTGGTCATTCTGTGATTCCATAAGTATATTTTAAACATGGATGGTGGCTTAATATAGCAATCTGGTGAAGACTTGTTTTATACCTAACACATCAGAGATAATTTTTTCTTTTGCCTCCAGCTGGACATCATGGAGCCCAAGGTGCCAGACGACATTTACAAAACGCATCTAGAAAATAACAGTAAGTGCTAGGCTTAAAATATTGGGGGTCCGTGCTGACTCTGGGTTCACTGGAAAATGGATGGAATATCTTGGTTGGTTGTAACCAGGGGTAGGCAACCTTGGCTCTTTTATGACTCGTGGACTTCAACTCCCAGAATTCCTGAGCCAGCCATGCTGAGGCGAAAGGGAGAGGTTTCCAAGCTGAGCCATGCCGGCTCAGGAATTCTGGGAGTTGAAGTCCACGAGTCATAAAAGAGCCAAGGTTGCCTACCCCTGGCCTATACACTAAAGCAGGGGTCTTCAAACTTGGCTATTTTATGACTCGTGGACTTCAACTCCCAGAATTCCTCAACCATCCACGCTGAGGGAAAAGGAAGAGGTTTCCAAGCTGAGCCATGCCAGCTCAGGAATTCTGGGAGTTGGAAGTCCACGAGTCATAAAAGAGCCAAGGTTGCCTGCCCCTGGTTGTAACCCTTGTCATCAGTCTGATTTACGCTGTTTGGATTTAATTTGAGTATAGAGAGGGGCAGTTCTAACTATACAATGATGCTTCTTCAGATATAATTGCCCAGTTCTATTTGAATTCTCTTTTGCAAACTTATGTCTACCTGGTCACACTCATCAAGTGCGTTCCTCTCTCTCCCAAATTCTTGATTCACACCCTGAGGCTGTTTTTGCCATGGACTGGGAAACTATATAAATGTGCAATTTTGATTGTTGTGGAATATATCCATAATAGTTTGAACCTGAAAGTTTAGTTTTTTTTTAAACAGGGAATGGCCACAGAAGGCATTGTGACATAAGAATACTTCTGTTTTCAGAACAATTAGTTTTGACAAATTACAGTTATTTCATGCACGAAAAATCAGGGCCATGCATTAAGTTCCAGTTAAGCTGATTTATTGCTCATGCCTCTTCATAAGAATTTGGTCAACCAACAGCACTAACCTGATGCTATATAAGAGTTAACAGAATTCAAGAGGACTTGGACCACTTGTGGGAACAGAACAGCTCCAGGCTGATTCCTCTCTTGACTCTGCCCCCCCCTTTCCATAGCCATTCTGGGCTCCTGGCTTAGATCAGGGCTTTTCAACCAGTGGTACGGGTACCACCTGTGGTACATTGGCACCTGGCAGGTGGTACGCGATCATCCTAGAAAATTGGTAGCGGGGGAGGGGAATGAACTGAACCGATGGCAAAACCGCACAAGCCTGAGCGAGAGATGGCTGGAGCTGCAGGGCTGTCGCTTAGTGGAAGCGCCAGGATCAGCGCTTCTTTGTGGCTGTCAGGGCTCAGTGGAAGCGCCAGGATCAGCACCAGGCTCCAGCTGGAGCTCAGCACTGATCCCGGTGCTTCTACTGAGCCCAGAAGAAGCGCCGATCAGCTGGAATGCTGCAGCACCTCCAGGGTCTTCTGATTTACATTCAGATGCTTGGCAACTGATTCATATTTATGACGGTCACAGTGTCCCAGGGTCATGTGAAGTAACCAAAACCTGCTGCAACCATCCAGCAAATGGGGAGGGAATAAAAACCAAACACCCCCACCCCATCCCTGCTGCCAATCCTCAACAGAAATGCTCACAACAATGAAAACCTCGGACAGGAGGAAGAGCACCGCCGGGCGGGCAGGTGTCTTGCTCAGCTGTGGCTTGGGGGGCACTATTTTCAGTGCCGTTGTGACTTCGAACAGTCACTAAGCAAACTGTTGTAAGTCGAGGACTACCTGTACTTCATCACTTTTTTCCTGGGTTGCTTTTTTTGGGGGGGTCATCACGTTTTTGACACCTTGCTAGGCGACTGGTGGTACTCGGATGTTGCCATATCCTAAAAGTGGTACAATGGGTGAAAAGGTTGAAAAGCCCTGGCTTAGATGGGCTTCAAAAGACCAAATGAGCTTATGATTTTACTCCGACAGACAGATTTTCAGTATGAACAACAAACCGAGTCCGTAAAACCTGCCAAGAACATTGAACAGAGAGGGACAGTGGGAGTGAAGCTCGATGGGAGGGCCATTTTTTGGGAAGAATGAACAAGTCCTCTGCAAGGAAGGCCTAGATGGCCCATTCCACACTGTTTTAAACGTTAACCCAAGCACAACTCACGACAGAGCCAAGCCCAGAAGTAACGTTCTCCACAGCTAGAATCTGCTTAAAGTTAGATAACGCCAACGTTATTTCGGAGTCTGGCTGCTCTTGAGGTGAAAGATTCTATTTTTCCCATTGGAGAACATTCTTCTGTCCTGGAGTCGTCATCTGGGGAGTTGAGAGGCCCTCAAGAAACTAGGCATACTGCTTCACTCCAGATCAGGGGTCTTCAAACCTGGCCCTTTTATGACTTGTGGACTTCAGCTCCCAGAATTCCTCAGCCAGGCACGCGTGCCTGGCTGAGGAGTTCTGGGAGATGAAGTCCACAAGTCAGAAAAGGGCCAAGTTTGAAGACGCCTGATTTCGCTGCTTCAAAAGCGTTGATGGCACCTCTATCCGGTTCTTCTTTTAAGTTCTCACTTTTCAAAGTTTTTGTCTCCTGTTGTTTTAGGCTTTGCAATTTATCCTCGCATATAGTGGCTTTGCTCTGATACTGATTTATTGATTCATTTTGTTCTCGGTTGAAACGATTAAGGATAATACTTGGGAAGATCATGGCCAGAAAAACCTGGAGTGGAGAGGGAGCAAAATTTCTTGGTAGGAGAGAAGATTGGTTTGAGTCCTTGAAGGGAAAATAAAAAGCTGCGAAGAAGGAGTTCTAGATAATTCTAGATAAGGAATTCTAGATAAGGAAGGCCTTCTCATCAAACCTAACGCTCTGTTTGGAATTTTAAACACACACAGACACACACACACACACACACCAAAAATGGCCTTTTATTAAATTTGATTCCTGGATACCGTCTTATGCATTATAGTAGTGGTTAATTGTTGTCTTTTTCTGGGGTGGCCTTTTTTCCCTTTTGCGTTCCAGCCAAATGTCCTGTATGGTCGTCCTCAACCTATGACCACAGCCGAGCCCCAAATTTCTGTTGCTAAGCGAGAATGGTTGCCAAGCGAGTTTTGTCCCATTTTCTTTCTTGCCACAGTCGTTCAGTGAATCCCTGCTGTGTTACTAAGTTAGTTAGCAATTCTGGGAGTTGAAGTCCGCAAGTCATAAAAAGGGCCAGCTTTGAAGACCCCTGCTCTAGGTCGACCCCAAGCCCTCGCTCTCCCACCCCCCCAGTCTTCCGTTTGCCCATGGTTTGCTAATGACAAAATCCAGGCGACTTTTGTCTTATTTAGCAGGCAACCCGTGACAGTGTAGTTGTTTTGATGGCTGAGGTCTCTCGGCTAGGCTGTAGCCCAGACATGTCAAACACAAGGCCCGGGGGCCGGATCCGGCCTGCGAAGTGGTTTCATGCGGCCCGCAAAGCCATCCTGGAAACAGTGAGGGAACGGCCCCCACTGCCTTGGCCCTGGCCCAGAGACCCTCCTTCTGCCAGAGACCCTCAGATCTGTCCTACTCCTGCCCAGGCCCCCATAGGCACCCTTGATGTGAACGATGTAGAGCTGGCCACGCCCACCCAGTAGGCCATACGCACTCTAGCCACGCCCACCAAGTAGGCCACGCCCACCCTGGCCATACCCACCTGGCCCCTTGAGGGCAACCGCAATGCTGATGCGGCCCTCAATGAAATTGAGTTTGACACCCCTGCTGTAGCCTCTTAAAAATGAGCTTTCTTTTCAGAGCCCAGGTGTTTCAGAGTTCTGATCTCAGCCAGGAGCAATCCCCTCATCCTTGTGCTCTCTGCTCCCTCAGGGTTCGGCGGCAGCGGTTCGCAAGTGGATTCAGCTCGCATGAATTTGGCTTCCTCCTTCGTGAACGGTTTTGTGAATGCTGCTTTTGGCCAGGACAAGCTGCTGACGGATGATGGCAACAAGTGGCTCTATAAAAATAAGGACCACGGTGAGGGGACGAGAAGAACCCAAGATCTGGGGTTGGGAGGAAGAAGGGATAATCAAGGTGGAAACATTTTTGCTCCAGCGTGGGAAATTTTGCACTCACGAGAAATGCTCTTTGGCAAGGGATTCATTCTTGGGTAGAACGTAGAACGCTGCTTCTGTGCTCCACTTTCTAAGATACTGGATGTCATTGTTCCGGCAGACGAAACTCTTCAAAAGAACTTTGAGGCATTGTTTACCTTAAAGGATCTTTTATTCGAGCAGCATAATATCGGCACTTACATAATCAAAGCCAAAAACTGAAGTCCCCTCCCCTGGGCACCTAGTATCAAAGCACAATTCCATCCTCCAATTGACTGTCATAAATCACATCCCCAAATTAGCTTGAAGCGCGGGCTTTCTCTCCAGCTCTCCATCCCGCCAATTCTTTATCAGCTGTGGGCTCAGTAAACTTGATTCTCACGCTAAGTTTAGTGTTGTTATGTCTAGCTGGACTCTCATTCACATCCCCCCCCTCCCCCCGCCATCATCTGACTCTAAAAGCGAAAGGGAAAAAGAGGGCTACATTTCCCTCTGTTGTCGATGCAAAACATCCGATGTTAGCAGTGTTGACATCGGAAACTCGCCGGAGTGACTCACCAAAGTGGCAGAATCGGGTTGATTTTGCCTGAACTCAGAAATTAAGAGAGGGTCAGGTCTAATGGCAAAACCCCAGGAAACCCCAGAACTGGGATGGCAGGATCCTGGCAGGAGGAATTGATGGTCATTTGTGTAGGGCTGCCAAGAAAATGGGTCCTTCAAGCTATCATGAGTCCAGCTGGACTCGGGAAGTTTCGATTCAAATTGCCTTTTTTTTATCGGCGGTGAGAATGCTAAGAACCGATACTTGTAGAATATTTGTAGCTCAGGTTTGAACTGTGGGGTTCTGGGTGTTCTCAGCTTGGGTTTTGAGGTTTTTTGTTTTCCCCCCCAGTCATTTCATTACCAAAGTCGATAACATCATCAGTACTGGAAAGGAATGGGCTTTGCTCTAATTGCCTCTCCCTCCCTCACTAGTGGCTGCCACCTGAACTTCCACCAACACTATAGGGAGCAAGCCATTACTATACAGAAAAACAAGAGCAAGTCCCACTCCCTTCCAGCACTGATGGTGTTACCTAGATGGATAATGAAACATCAGGAGAGCACTAAGGACCCCCAGCTAAGAGGTGAATACAACAGTTGTCTTAGAACCCTGCATAATGCTATCCAGGCGGCTGATTTACTTTTAGAAAGGGCCAAACGTAAAATAGGTATAGTAGGAAGCTTAATTTAGGGTGCCAGGTTTAGACTGCAGAAGACGGAACAATCCCTAGATCAGTGATGGCAAACCTTTTAGAGCCCAAGTGCCCAAACTGCAACCCAAAACCCACTTATGTATCGTCAGATGCTGGGTGGGCATGGCCCATTGGGTGGGTGTGGCCAATTGAGTGGGCGTAGCCCATTGGGTAGGTGTGACTGCAGTGGTAATAGCAGACTGGGTGGGACTAAAAAGTTTAATCAATTCAAACTTTGCAAGAACTTTTTTTTCCCGCTAGAAGTTGAAATTGATTGATTGAACCTTTTTTTTTTTTGCACACGGCAGCAGAGGCCTAAAGTGAAAAGGTTTTATAAAACCCAGCTGAAGGCCTAGGACTGGGGTGACGGCATGCGTGCCCACAGAGAGGGCTCTGCGTGCCACCTGTGGCACGCGTGTCATAGGTTCACTACCACGGCCCTAGATCATGGGTCGGCAACCCGCTGCTCTGGAGCCGCATGCGGCTCTTTCAGCCTTCTCCTGCGGCTCCCAGCCATTTGCAGAGAGACACAGAGAGGCACTTGTGCTTCCCTTCTCTCTCTCTCTCTCTCTCTCTCTCTCTCTCTCTCTCTCTCTCTCTCTCTCTCTCTCTCTCTCTGTGGGTGTGTAACTCACGCTGTTCAAGACGCTGACAAGCTTATTGGGCGGGGCTCCTGCCTTTGCTGCATCTCCACAGGAAGCAGGAAGCAGCAGAAAGCAGCAGCTCTCAAGGGCAGGAGAGCCAGCCCAATAAGAATGTGTGATAGCTTGTCCAGAACAGCATGAAGCCAGCTTGCCAGGTGAGCAGAAGATCGGAGAGAGGGAGAAGGGGGGGAGAGAGAGGGAGAGGGAGGGGGAGAGAGAGAGAGAGAGAGAGAGAGAGAGAGAGAGAGAGAACTCATGCACAGCAGCCTCTATTTCTTTTTAATTAAACTCTTTAATTAAGTCCCCCCCTTGTGTGCGCGCGCACGAGTTTTGCGGCTCCCAGTGGTTTTTTTGCCCTCTGGGAAACGGGTCCAAGTGGTTGTTTTGAGTGTTTAAGGTTGCCGACCCCTGGCCTAGATGACCACAAAGAGGTACTTGTATCTCTTGGCTGCCTCTAGTGGCCATCTGGATTTTTGCAGGCCCGATCCTCTGGTCTTCTCCTGATATTTACAGTGGCCGGTGGACTTTTACAAAGGGAGGAGCTGCCGGCTTCCCTTCCCACTCATCCATTGTTTCAGGCATTTTGCTTTCTCTCCCGTGCCTTGAACTGAGCTTAAACAATTGACTGCTTGGAATGAAGGCAGGGGTGAGCAACCCCCCCCCTCCCCTACGTATGCGAATTAGGACAGCCTCAGGAATTGCAACATATTTGTGAATAGCTGGGGAGGAATGGAGGCGAGATGTTCTCCAGCTGTCCATCGCCCAGAGTTGGTTAATGCTGGCGGGGAGTAAAACAGAAATTAATTTTAAAAAATAGCCATACTTTGTAAAGTATGCTGGCATCCCCACGATGCAGGGTTTGACTCCCATTTATTCTGCAGGGATGCTGAGTGCTGCAGCCTCGCTGGGCATGATCCTCCTGTGGGATGTGGATGGGGGCCTTACCCAGATTGATAAGTACCTGTACTCCTCAGAAGACTACATCAAGGTGAGCAACCCCATTCCTAACCTAAATGCTTCCACGGG
Organism: Vipera ursinii; assembly: GCF_947247035.1. Taxonomy (NCBI): domain Eukaryota; kingdom Metazoa; phylum Chordata; class Lepidosauria; order Squamata; family Viperidae; genus Vipera; species Vipera ursinii. The sequence continues at coordinate 6,531,140 of NC_139518.1, forward strand.
GAGCAGTCTAATCACAAAGGGATAAAAAAAATACAATGGGTTAGGCTCAACTGTAGAGCAGGATTTAGATGGAGAGGCCCTACAGGGGTAGGCAACTTTGGCTCTTTTATGACTCGTGGACTTCAACTCCCAGAATTCCTGAGCCAGCCATGCTGAGGGAAAAGGGAGAGGTTTCCAAGCTGAGCCATGCTGGCTCAGGAATTCTGGGAGTTGAAGTCCACGAGTCATAAAAGAGCCAAGGTTGCCTACCCCTGACCTAGGTGTTTCAGGGCTGTGGACTAGATTACAAACTTGGACAAAAAAAAACATTCTAGAACGAGGTTGTTGAGAAACTCTGTCTCCATAACAGCCAAGAAAACTGCACGGATGCAAAGACGTTCCAATGTCACTTTGTCCCACAGTGTTTTTCCACGTTCCCAATCTGGTCTACAGCTCTGAAATTCCCAGTTGCCTTCCCCCCAAACAACCTAGGTCCTCCTTTTACCAACCTTGGAAGGATGGAAGGCTGAAATCAACCTTGAGCCGGTCAGGATCGAACTGCCAAACCGCCAGCAGCCGGCAGTCAGCAGAAGTAGCTTGCAGTAACTGCATTCTAATCCCTGTGTCACAGCTTTTCTCACAGATAAGTGATTCTAAATCCTGTTTAACCTTCCCAAGTTAGCCATCTATTAACCACCTGTTGAGGCATTTTGCCCGCAGTTGAGTAATAACTAGAACTTTGTTTTATGCTAATATAAAAACTTACCTCTCCACCAATCAGTTTATGTCACATTATGACCCACACATAGGGATGCGGTGGCTTAGTGGGTTAGGACACTGAGCTTGTCGATCAGAAGGTCGGCAGTTTGGCGGGTCGAATCCTGAGTGCCGCGTAGCAGAGTGAGCGCCTGTTACTCGTCCCAGCTTCTGCCAACCTAGCAGTTCGAATGCACGTAAATATGCAAGTAGAAAAATAGGGACCACTACGGTGGGAAGGTAACAGCGTTCCGTGCGTCTTTGGCCTCTAGTCATGCCAGCCACATGACCACGGAAACGTCCTTGGACAAGCGCTGGCTCTTTGGCTTTGAAACGGAGATGAGCACCAGCCCCTAGAGTTGGAAACGACTAGCACGCGTGTGCGGGGGAACCTTTACCTTTATGACCCACACAGTTAGGTCTCCAGGGTTTCAGGAGTTTGTGTACCTGTTTGTTAGCAGGGCTTATATACTTGTATTGACTTACAACCATTTGTTTAGTGACCTTTTGAAATTACAACAGCATTGGGGAAAAAAGTGTCGCATGACCGTTTTTCATACTTACGACCATAGCAGCATCTTCATGGTCACACAAGCTTTGGATGCTTGGCAACTGGCGTGTATTTATGACGGTTGCAATGTCCCGGGGTCTTCTGACTTACCTTTGAGACCTTCTGACAAGCAAACTCGGCGGGGAAACCAGTTTCACTTGACAACCCTGTTCCTAACTTAACCAATTCACTTAACAACTGTGGCAAGTAACGTCTTCAAATGGAGTAAAACTCACTTCACTGTCTTGCTGAACCCTAGAAATTTGGGACTTAATGGTGGTGGCAAGTAGAGGACTACCTGTACATCTTCCTCAAGTAGTCCTGTCAATTTACAAGACAAGCAAATAAGATATCCAAACCCAAGACCTTAACCTAATGTCATGTTTCAGACAAATGCAGTACTTCAAAGAACTTCAAGGCATTGTTTACCTTAAAGAATCTTTTATTATACTCGCATAGCTTCACCACGTACATATTAGAAGGCAAAATCTGAATTCTCCTCCCCTGAACACATCGTGTCAAGCACAATCCCCTCCTTAAATTGAAACGTCATAAATCACATTCTCCAATTAGTTTAAAATGCAAACTTTCCCTGCTGTTTTAACAACCCCGCCAAATTCTTCTCTTCTCTTATTACCAAGTCTTGAGATACATCCTCCCTAATTCCCCCGTGTCTGCTAGTTCTAGCTCTAAAAGTAATATACGAGTTTGTATATATATATATATATATATATATATATATGTGTGTGTGTGTGTGTGTGTGTGTGTGTGTGTGTGTGTGTGTGTGTGTATATATATGTATATATGTATATATGTATATATATATAATATAATATAATATAATATAATATAACATAAAGGAAGGCTACATCTCTGTGTTGTCAAGCAAGAACATCCGATGTTAGCAGTGTTGACACCTACGGTAATTCCATAGCCAAATTTGCAGATACCCAGCTTCACCCATCGTGCATCCTAAGTTAAAAGCTCTGTTGGAAAACTCTTTGTCTTGACCACCTTCTGGAACGTTCTAGGGGAAGCCATATCCACATTTCCTCACTCTTTGCGGAGATGTAGGGACTGAATCTAAAACATTTGGCCAAGTGTTGGTGCTTGAGCTCCGAGCGGTTTTCCCTCTGCCATGCCTGTTGCCACATTGGCGACATCAGTGGGATGCAGGCATTTTAAGATGGATCAGTTGCTCTCGGGTCCTTTGCACTGAAATCCCCTTTTTTTCCTAATGCTTCATATGGATATAAAAAGTGCTACAACTCCATTTTCGTGCTGTCGATCCTCTTCCACTCGTGCCTGAACACATTTGGTTGCGGGGGGGGGGGCTCATTCAACATTAGATGTGTCTCTTGTTGTATCCTGTATTCTGGACCGTGTGTTCCTTGTCTTTCCTCCAGTCAGGGGCTCTGCTGGCTTGTGGCATTGTGAACTCTGGGGTGAGGAATGAGTGCGACCCAGCCCTTGCGCTGCTCTCCGACTACATCCTTCACAACAGCAATACCATGCGCATCGGTGCCATCTTTGGGTGAGGATCTGCCTGCTCTTCCGTTTTCTTCCTCAGGCAGCACAGAATGCACGTCATGGTTCCGATATACAGAATAAAAAAAAAGAACTTCTAGGCCAGGGGTAGGCAATCTTGGCTCTTTTATGAGCTGGCTCAGGAATTCTGGGAGTTGAAGTCCACGAGTCATAAAAGAGCCAAGATTGCCTACCCCTGTTCTAGGCAAAGGTTTTCCTTAAAGAACATATTTACTTCGCTACGTGGTATCAGCAGGATCAAAAGCGAAAGCAAGACTGACGCTGCCTCCCAAAAGTTACAGTGTTACAAAGTTGAACTTCCCATCCCAGCAATATGTCATAAATCACATTCGCCAATAATCTACTTTGGCAGGCTTTCTAAGGGACGTTCTGGCCAAAACCCAGGCAGCAATGACCTTGGTTCCCACAGGAATATTTATTGTTTTGTCTTAGCTGAAGAATACACCTTCCCCCTCCCAATTCTGCGGCAACCGGAAATGAAACTAAAAAATGGCTTCAGCAAAATTTGTTTGCGGGTTTGAATACACGCACACACGCACGCGCTCCCACCCCAAATCATTTTGTGCTCTCTCTGGCAGGCTGGGACTGGCCTACGCGGGATCCAACCGAGAAGATGTCCTGACCTTGCTGCTTCCTGTGATGGGCGATTCCAAATCCAGCATGGAGGTGAGAGAGAAGAAACTTTAAAAATCGGCTGAGAACTCTGTTGTGGGAACGGAGTGAGGATATGGAATTGGAGATCCTTGATGTCTATCTCAGGGCTTTTCAACCAGAGGTACGGGTACCACCTGTGGTACATTGGCACCTGGCAGGTGGTACGCGACCATCCTAGAAAAATGGTAGTGGGGGAGGGGAATAAACTGAACTGGTGGCAGCACCACACAAGCCTGAGCAAGAGACGGCTGGAGCTGCAGGGCTGTCAGGGCTCAGTGGAAGCAGCAGCATCAGCGCTTCTTCGGGGCTACCAGGCTCAGCGGAAGCGCCAGGATCAACGCCAGGCTCCAGCTGGAGCTCGGCACTGATCCTGGCACTTCTGCTGAGCCCAGAAGAAGCGCCGGTCCACTTGAATGTTGCAGCATCTCCAGGGTCTTGTGATTTACATTCAGATGCTTGGCAACTGATTCATATTTATGATGGTCACAGTGTCCCAGGGTCATGTGAAGTGACCAAAACCTGCTGCAACCACCCTGCAGACGGGAATAAAAACCAGACACCCTCCCCACCCCACCCCCACTGCCAATCCTCAACAGAAATGCTCACAACAATGGAAACCTCGGTCAGGAGGAAGAGCGCCGCCGGGCGGGCAGGCAGGTGTCCTGCTCGGCTGTGGCTTGGGGGGGCACTTTTTTCAGTGCCATTGTAACTTCGAACAGTCACTAAGTGAACTGTTGTAAGTCGAGGACTACCTGTATCAACTTCCCTTCGTCCAGTGCACTCCCACAGAGAGGGCCTCCTTAGGGTGCTGTCGGTCAAAGAGTGTCGACTGGCGGTCCCCAGGGGGAGGGTGTTCTCTGTGGGCGCGCCAGACCTGTGGAACCGTTTACCGGTGGAGCTCCGGATGGCTCCCGACCTTCGCTCCTTCCGACGTGACCTAAAAACATATTTATTTGAACAAGCCGGCCTGGTCTGATGGGTTTAGGGGTATTTTAATGTTACTGTATTAATGTATTGAATTGGGCTGTAATATTTAATATTTTTTTAATTTTTGTATGTTGTATTTTATTGTATTGCCCTGTACACCGCCCTGAGTCCTTCGGGAGAAGGGCGGTATAGAAATTAAATTATTATTATTATTATTATTATTATTATTATTATTATTATTATTATTATTATTATTATTATTATTATTATTTCATCACTTTTTTACTTTTTTTCTTTTTCTTTCTTTTTTTTTTTTTTGGGTCATCAAGTTTTTGACACCTTGCTAGGCGACTGGTGGTACTCAGATGTTGCCATATCCTAAAAGTGGCACAATGGGTGAAAAGGTTGAAAAGCCCTGGTCTATCTAAGTGGGGCTGTTTCACAAAATGCTCTGAGGACAGTCGATAGCAAAACTGGTGGACTTCCAACTCCCAGAATTATTTATTTTTTTTTTTTTTATTTTAATTCCATTTATATCCCGCCCTTCTCCGAAGACTCAGGGCGGCTTACAAGCTTAGCAGTAGCCTTCATTCTATGTATATGCCTGCTTGTTAGGGCTTTCACACACACCCCAAGCGGCATTATTACAAAGTCAGCTTAATTGCCCCCAACAATCTGGGTCCTCATTTTACCTACCTCGGAAGGACGGAAGGCTGAGTCAACCTTGAGCCTGGTGGGACTCGAACCTGCGCTAATTGCAGGCAGCTGGTGTTACTTAAGGAGGCATTAGCCCACTGCTCCACCAAGGCCCACGCAGCTGTCTTGAGAAATTCCGGGAGTTCAAATCCAGAAGTCTTAAAAGTTTAAAGAGCCCTGGCTCTAGCTCGTAAAAAAATAGCCTTTTCCTGCAAGAATCCGCCTGATAACTTTTCCCCCGCATCTGTGTGGGGTTGTTTTTTTTTGTTTTGTTCTTTTACGAGCTCGTGAAGGTGATGAACTGGGCTCTCTCTCTCTTTCTCTCCAGGTGGCTGGCGTGACAGCCCTGGCCTGCGGAATCATTGCAGTGGGCTCCTGCAACGGAGACGTCACCTCCACCATCCTCCAAACCATTATGGAGAAGTCCGAGACGGAGCTGAAGGACACCTACGCCAGATGGCTGCCTCTTGGCCTGGGCCTGAACCATCTGGGTAAGTGAATTCGCTGGGACGGTCCACGGATGTCGGAAAAGATGCTGCACCGCAAGAGGGCGGTGATAGAATTGCCCTTGAGTGCTAATTGTAGGCGCATCATAATTGCCGGCGAACGGGCTGCCCCTTCTCCCCATCCCCACCCCCTCAAAACAAGAGCACCATTTCTGAATTTTAAGTTGGAAGGAAAATGGAAAGAACGCCGTAACAGGTAGTCCCCAGCCTTCGATCAGAACGGAGCCCAGAATTTTTTTAATTTTTATTTTAATTCCATTTATATCCCGCCCTTCTCCGAAGACTCAGGGCAGCTTACAAGCTTAGCAGTAGCCTTCATTCTATGTATATGCCTGCTTATTAGGGCTTTCATTCACCCCCCAAGCGGCATTATTACAAAGTCAGCTTAATTGCCCCCAACAATTTGGGTCCTCATTTTACCTACCTGGGAAGGATGGAAGGCTGAGTCAACCTTGAGCCTGGTGGGATGCGAACCTGCACTAATTGCAGGCAGCTGGTGTTACTTAAGGAGGCATCAGCCCACTGCTCCACCAAGGCTCTTTATTTATTTCTTTGTTTCTTTCTCTTTTTTTGATTTTTTTATTAGTTTTTATAGGGTTAAAAAGGAGGGTTAGGGAAATGGGGGTTTGGGATAGGGTAGAGCAGTGATGGCGAACCTTTTAGAGACTGAATGCCCCCAAACTGTCCAGCCCGCCCACCCGCAGGGCCACCCACCACCTCCAGGGCCCGCCACAGATCACCCAGGCGGCCCAGCAGAGCCATGGCAACCACACCCTCCGCCCGCGCCCCGCAGCATCAATTGCCCGTGACGGGTGTGAGGACAAAGTCTTCTCCCCGCTGCTCAGCTGCCATGTCTTTGGCTGCGCTGCTCCACACGGGCTACGCTCGGGGGTGACTCTCCTCCAGGGGGCTGCTGGTGAGGGGGCCACGGGGGAAGGCGGGTCTGGGGCAATGGCGCGCATGCCCATAGAGAGGGCTCTGAGTGCCGCCTCTGGCACGCATGCCATACAGCATCATATTACGTTGTCTGAAGCCTGTATGTTCTCAGGAGGCTGTTCGCTGATTTTACAGGTAGTCCTCAACTTACAACCATCTGTTTTTAATGACCGTTCAAAGTTTACAACAGCAGCGGTTGTGACCTGTGACCAGTTTCCTCACTTGTGACCGTTGCGACATCCCACAGTCGCGTGATCAAACTTTGGCAACCGGCACGTATTCAACCAGAGTCAATAGCGTCCGTCCTGGGGTCCCAGGACTGTTGTCACTTGGATCCATCTTAGTTAGCTTCTGACAAGCAGAGTCAGTGTGTGTGTGGGGGGGGAGGGGAACCAGATTTGCTTAACGAACTGCATAATTCACTGAACAACTGCAGGGTTTTGCTTAATAACCCTGGCAAAAATAAATAAATAAAAAAAATCCCAAAATGGTGTAAGACTCGCTATAAACAACTGCCTTGCTTAGTGGTGAAAATTTGGAGCTCCGTTGCGGTCGTACGTCGAGGACCTACCTGTATTGGGCTGGGCTGGGCAACGGACGTAGAAGTTCTTCCTTGTTCAGACGGTCCCGATAGAACATTAGTCACTTGACTGGATGCTGAAGTATTTTTGTACCGGCTTTTTTTTTTTTAAACAGGAAAGGGTGAGGCCATTGAAGCAATCCTTGCTGCCCTGCAGGTTGTGTCTGAACCTTTCCGTAGCTTTGCCAACACCCTGGTGGACATCTGTGCCTACGCAGGTCAGTCTGGTGTGGGAATGGGACGTTGGGAGATTCCTGTCCTTTTTATTCCCCGGTCTGCATTCACACAGCACAGTGAACTCAGGTGAAGACCCTAGCACCTGAATTTGCACGGCAAGTTCACCCCGGTAGGGGTTTTTCCCCAGCAGAGCACGCAACGTGCGCAAGCCAGAAAAATACAGCGCCGTGACGCTCGCAGGGCGAATTTGGTCACGAGTTTGTGGTGTTCCCTCCAGGATCTGGGAACGTGTTGAAGGTTCAGCAGCTTCTCCATATCTGCAGCGAACATTTTGATTCCAAAGAGAAGGAGGAGGAGAAAGAGAAGAAGGAGAAGAAGGACAAAGAAAAGAAAGAGGCTTCGGCTGACATGGGCGCCCACCAGGTAGTGGTTTAAGTCAGTTTTTTATTTTGTAACTTGCATTTTGAGATCGCTAGACCCTCAAAATAGACACTGAAAAGGCGATATGTGGTGTTGAGTTCAACAGCACAAAAACTGAATTGTTGCCTGGTGGTTTTTAAGCCGTAATCCGTAAGTAGAGGTGTTCCAAAATAATAGGAACACCGGAGTGGCGCTGTTCAGCTACCCTTTTGAGTCTTGTCTGGCATTCATCGTTCCTTTTTCTGCTAGCTACGAGGATAGCAGAGAGACAAAGGAGGCACTGAAAAACTCGTCCAGGTGTCGGTAAAAACATTCCGCAGCCACCTTGCCCTAAGCCGCCAAAATTCATTTGCCTTTATCCATCCAACTACGAGAAGAGGGAATTCTGCCCTGTTCCAAATTCGACACTTGCACACTTGGAATCATATAATAAAAGAGAACCCTGGTTAAAACTGGGGGATGTCGTGGCTTGTCAGCAAGCTGAGCGTTTCCTTACACTCAGTATAGCAGGGGTGTCAAACTCAATTTCATTGAGGGCCGCATCAGCATTGTGGTTGCCCTCAAGGAGCCGGGTGGGTGTGGCCAGGGTGGGCGTGGCCTACTGGGTGGGCGTGGCTAGAGTGCGTATGGCCTACTGGGTGGGGGTGGCCAACTCTACATCGTTCGCATCAAGGGTGCCTATGGGGGCCTGGGCAGAAGTGGGAGAGATCTGAGGGTCTCTGGCAGAAGGAGGGTCTCTGGGCCAGGGCCAAGGCAGTAGGGGCTGTTCCCTCACTGTTTCCAGGATGGCTTCGCAGGCCGCATGAAACCACTTCGTGGGCCGGATCCAGCCCCCAGGCCTTGTGTTTGACATGTCTGCAGTATAGTAAGCCTGCTTTTCTCTCCACTCACCTTCTACAAACTTGGCTCTTTTATGACTTGTGGACTGCAACTCCCAGAATTCCTCAGCCAGGCGTGCTGAAGACCCCTGTTCTACAACAAAACCTGAGTATAGCTTGGTTTGTCTTGCCTTGAGGAGTTGAGCCGGCACACTTATTCTCCAATTAAAAAAAAATCCTATTTAGCGACGTTCTGAGGCGTCCTGTGGTTTCAAATGAGGTCTCTCCTTTCTGCAGGGTGTGGCAGTGTTGGGGATTGCGCTCATTGCTATGGGCGAGGAGATCGGGGCAGAGATGGCGCTACGGACCTTTGGTCATCTGGTGAGTATGAGGTTGGAGACAACAGGAATGCTCTTTTGCTGTTGGGGAGGAGGTAGTAAAGACTTCCGTTTCCCTCTGGGATGTAAACGAACTCTCTAAGCGAGACTGTTTGCCCTTTTATTACAGTTCATTTTTAAATACTTATCTCTGGAGGAGGTTCAAAATGTGAATGTTTGTATGCCAAGAAAGCGGGAGCAGAGGTAACATTTTTTTTGTCCCCAAAGTGCTTTTTTCAAAAGGCGACTGGGCTTGGTTTTTCCTCGAAGAGGTTTCCCTTCTCATCCAAGAAGCTTCTTCAGGTGGGAACTCAAATCCAGTTGCCTTTCGAAAAAGCCTCCTCTGGGTGATTGTAATTACTTTCTGTTACTCCATTAAGTGACGGATGGTCTCTGGGGAGACACAGTTGTGATCAAGGAGCTTATCTTTGTCCGCAGTGTGTTGCTGTGATAGGATTGGAGGCCACGGTGGTCTTTAGCCAGAGACCCTGGTGCTTTAATGGTCCTCTTCTTCTGCAGCTACGATATGGGGAACCAACTCTTCGAAGAGCTGTCCCGTTAGCTCTGGCCCTCATCTCTGTGTCCAACCCTCGCCTCAACATCCTCGACACGCTCAGCAAGTTTTCCCACGATGCTGACCCTGAGGTTTCTTACAACTCTATCTTCGCCATGGGCATGGTGGGCAGTGGTAAGCCTGTCCGGGCTATGGATGAAGGGAGGGCACATCTGGTGATTGGAGATGCCTACTGCAGGCATTAAAGATTGTCCTCAAGTTACGACCAGTTGCTCAGTGAGAACATTCGAACTTACGAGGGTCCTTGAAAAAGCTACGTGCAATCCAGATTTGAAGTAGCATCTACTTCCTTCCAGTCATATATCCATATTTTGGGCTGTCTGGCCTGCCTTTCTAGCTGTTTGCAGCATCCCGCAGTCACTTGACTGCAATTTGTGAAGTTTTTGCTGGAAACGGTCACGTACTTCCAGTTTCCAGCAAAGCAACGACAACAACACTCCCTAGCTAACAGGGCTACGTTTTGCTTAACCACCGCCTCCAAAATGGTATCGGGTCTGGTCACACAGTGGCTTGCTTTAATGACCGTCACAACTACAACCGAAATGGTGGGTTCAAGTTACAGTCGTAACTGGAGGACTTACCTGTCTAAAATAGATTCGAAAGAGCCAGCTGACATAAAATGAATGTCTTCAGCGTGTGGGGCATTTTCAGGACAAGGCAGCGAGAAGGGAAGAGGGATGGCCATACAACAAGGCACTCCTGAATTACAAAGGGGAGTGGAGACCCAGGCAAGTGCCATGTGAAGCACAGCTGGATATACAACAGTACTCGAGAATAGCTTTGAAATAGGAATCCAACTTGGATTGGTTTCTAGCCGATTTCCTTTTGGGGCTCTTCTATGGCGGCGGTGGTAAAGTTAGTCTATTGTAGCAAAAACAGAGCCTTGGGGCCTTTGGAGACTTAGGGATTTGCGGTGTAGAAAGCTACCCATGCCATTTCAAATTATCCAGTTGTTCTTCTCTTACACCAGGGGTCTCCAGCCTTGGCCACTTTGAAGACTTGTGGACTTGCAACTCCCAGAATTCTGGGAGTTGGAAGTCCACGAGTCTTAAAGCGGCCAAGGGTGAGGACCCCTGCTCTCTACACGGCGCCCACGGCAGCATCTTTCCAGGTGTCGCGAAGCTTTTCCTAGCATAGCCTAAAGTTGTTGCTGGAGATTGAACCTGGGGTCTTTCTCGTGGGGATCACGTGCAGTTAAAAAGTACCCGACGCACCTGATTGATGCATTCACTTCGGTGATTATTCTCCATGTAGCGTGATTTCAAAACCAAGCGATCGAGCTGAAAGTTTCTGGATATTTTCTGTTTGACAGGTTCATTTGCACGGGTTTCATGGATGAGGCCGGCCTCTCAGAACCTCGCTTTCTCCCCCAACACACACACACACACACACACACAAGCATTTTTTCCTTTTTTGTATTGTTTTGCTTGGCTGACCCTATGTGTCTGTACCCATAGGTACCAACAACGCTCGCCTGGCTGCGATGCTGAGACAGCTGGCACAATATCACGCTAAGGATCCCAATAACCTTTTCATGGTCCGATTAGCTCAGGTAATGGAGCAGTCCAACCTCTGCCCGGGGCATTGTTAAGCTCAGATGAAATGAGTATATTTACTATTAGGCTGTGCCGAATATTCAGTATTCATCGGTAGCGCTAAGCACAGCCTAACTTAACCACTCGCCGTACCCCGAGAGACTTACCCTTGGCTCGTGCCTGAGACCGACCGCACCGCAGACCACCTGCTAGCAGTGTTTGGTAAATCTTCCTCTTCTCCAGCTGATAAAGTTTAGGCTTCGTTTTTAATTTAGCGTACTTCAGGCTGGCGATGAAAAAAAAACAAGGAGCTCTGTGCTTATGTCCTCTTGTAAAGTTTTTTCCTCCGGAGACCTTGCAAGGGATCACGCTGAGTTTTATAGTCCCGGTTAACAGATCTCTGGATGGGAGATGAATAGAGATGGGGAAGAATCAGAAGACCCTGAGGCAGCAAGAGGATTTCACTCTTGGCTTGTCCTGGGGAAGGGGGTGATGTTACAATCTCTTCGCTCCCTTCTTTGTTGAGAAGAGGAGCTGGGGAACCTGATGGGGCAGAAGGCTACTTGGTTGGAGCCCTGGCGGCGCAGTGGTTAAACCGAAGTATTGCAGGCAAACTCTGCCCGCTGCCAGGAGTTCGATCCTGACCGGCAGTTCTAGGTTGACTCAGCCTTTCACCCGTCCGAGGTCGGTAAAATGAGGATTGAGATTGTTGGGGGCAATATGCAAACTAAGGCAAGTAATGCTGACATTGTAAATTGCTCAGAGAGTGCTGTATATAAGTGGTATATAAGTCTGTGCTATTGCTATTGTATCCTCTGAATACCTCCTGGCCTGAATCCATCCTTCCTTCCTTCCTTCCTTCCTTCCTTCCCACTGAGCCTTGGTGGAGCAGTGGGCTAATGCCTCCTTAAGTAACACCAGCTGCCTGCAATTAGTGCAGGTTCGAGTCCCACCAGGCTCAAGGTTGACTCAGCCTTCCATCCTTCCGAGGTAGGTAAAATGAGGACCCAGATTGTTGGGGGCAATAAGCTGACTTTGTAAAAATGCCGCTTGGGGCCCCCGAAAGCCCTAATAAGCAGGCATATACATAGAATGAAGGCTACTGCTAAGCTTGTAAGCCGCCCTGAGTCTTCGGAGAAGGGCGGGATATAAATGGAATTAAAATATAATAAAAAAATAAAATTCAAAATTCCCTCTATTCACCATTAATTGGTGCAGTATAGTACTTAACGACTGACAACTGTGGAAGGAAACTGAGAAGCTGAGTCCTCATTATGAGCGGGGAGCAACTGGCAAAGATTTCCCCCCCTCACCCCGATTCTTACAGTAAGCCTCTTGGTCTGTTCGGTGCCTGTGGAGTTAGTGTTGACAAGCGATTGCCTGAGTCACGTTCGGGAGGATGTTTTACCAACCTCTACTTTTTATTTTTGCTGTGCAGGGTCTGACCCACCTTGGCAAAGGAACACTTACTCTCTGCCCTTACCACAGCGACCGGCAGCTCATGAGCCAGGTGGCTGTGGCTGGCCTCTTGACCGTGCTGGTGTCTTTCCTGGATGTGCGTAACAGTAAGTGTCTTCTTGGATTCTCTGGAGACTAGCCGGTCAAAGCAGGCACCGTTGTTTAAAGATTCTCCCTCCCATAATGGGGTAGGGGAGAGAAGCTTAGGTGAAAAAAGGGCTTGGGGTCCCATATTTATAATCGTAGTTGCAGAATAATAATAATAATTAATAATAATAATAATAATAATAATAATAATAATAATAATAATAATAATAATAATAATAATAATAAATAAAGTTGAAAGGGACCTTGGAGGTCATCTAGTCCAACCCCCTGCTCAGGCAGGAAACCTTATACCATTTCAGGCAAATGGCTGTCCAGTCTCTTCTTAAAAACCTCCAGTGTTGGAGCATTCACAGCTTCTGGAGGCAGGTTGTTCCACTGGTTAATTGTTCTAACTGTCAGGAAGTTTCTCCTTAGTTCTAGGTTGCTTCTCTCCTTGACTAGTTTCCATCCGTTGCTTCTTGTCCTGCCTTCAGGTGTTTTGGAGAACAGCTTGACTCCTTCTTCTTTGTGGCAGCCCCTGAGATATTGGAAGACTGCTATCATGTCACCCCTCACCCTTCTCTTCATTAAACTAGACATACCCAATTCCAGCAACCGTTCCCAGTGATCCGCTGATGCCGCTACCAGCCGAGGGGCAACTTGCTGCCAGTCCTGGAAACACCTTTTCTCTAGTTCTGTCAAGGTAGAAGGTTGCCTTGCTTAACTGAACCTGCCACTTGGGGAGGATGTCAGATTAAGGATGGTACAATGAGAGGAGCAGCCATTTTAGCACCTTTCGGTCTCCTCCTATCCCTGCCCCTGAAACACATCCTGTGTTGGTTGTCTGTTTGTTGTTTTTTGTGTTTTTTTTTAAATAGCCAGGTAAGAATCCTAGTTGCGATCTCAGAGGGCCCTGTTATTATTAGTTGATCTAAGCCAGGTGTCAACGCCGCTAACATCGGATGTTCTTTAGTTTGACAACATTGGAGATGCTGCCATTTTCCTTCTTATGTTTTACTCTTAAGAGTTAGAATTAGATGATAATGGGTGGGGACGGAGGAGGAATATGCATGGGAGTTTAGTTCGGCATAACCATACTGTAACTAGTGTGAGAACCAAGGTTTTTGAAAGAAGAGATGATAAGAAATGGCGGGTTGGAGAACTGGAGGGAAAGCCAGCATTTCCAGCTAATTAGGGAATGTGATTTCTGATTCTTAATGAGAGGAGGGAATTGTGCTTTGATACTACGTGCTCAGGGGAGGGGAAATTCAGATTTTGGCTTCGCCTGTGTACGTGCCGATGCCCTACTCCTCGAATAAAGATTCTTGCAAGGTAAGCAATGCCTCGAAGTTCTTCGAAGAGTTTCACCTGTTGGAACCGTGACACCAGAGGTCTTCAAACTTGGTTGCTTTAAGACTTGTGGACTTCAATTCCCAGAATTCCTCAGCCAGCCATGCTGAGTTGAAGTCCACAACTCTTAAAGCGGCCAGGTTTTTGGAGACCCCTGATCTAATCAGTCCCTTATATTAAGATGACTCTTTTTGTACATTTGAGTCATGTCCTGTTTTACCATTTGGGCTCGGTAAGAAACACTTGGTTACAGCCACGTCACTTTGCGCCAGATGGGGAGAGCACTCCTTGGCAAAATACAAAGCAACGGAGAGATCACTTCTTTTGCTTGTATGTCCCTTCCCGGGGACTGTATGTAGCTGACTCCATCTGTGTTTATGGCATAGGATCTAAGTGAGATGTGAGGCATCTTTCAGTGATATTTATTTATTGCATTTATATCCCTTTTTTCCCCCTGGGAGCCCAGAGTAGCTTTCAGAGTAGATCATCCCTAACTTAACCTCCACAAGAGCAATTTTGTGAGGTGGACTGGCTTCAGGCAAAATAATTAACCAAAAGGCACCCAAGTAAAGTCTGGACTTGAAACTGTCGTTCACAAGAAGCGTGTTACTCTACTGTCACATGAACAGAACAGCAACAGAGATGATTGGGGGACTGGAGGCTAAAACATAGGGAACGGTTGCTGGAATTGGGTATGTGTAGTTTAACGAAGAGAAGGGTGAGGGGTGACATGATAGCAGTGTTCCAATATCTCAGGGGCTGCCCCAAAGAAGAGGGAGTCAAGCTATTCTCCAAAGCACCTGAAAGCAGGACAAGAAGCAACGGATGGAAACTAGTCAAGGAGAGAAGCAACCTAGAACTAAGGAGAAACTTCCTGACAGTTAGGACAATTAACCAGTGGAACAACCTGCCTCCAGAAGCTGTGAATGCTCCAACAGTGGAAGTTTTTAAGAAGAGACTGGACAGCCATTTGTCTGACATGGTATAGGATTTCCTGCCTGAGCAGGGGGTTGGACTAAATCAGAGGCCCGCAACCTTTTGGTCACCAGGGACTGGTTCCATGGAGAGAGGTTTTTCTGCGGACCAGAAAGTGTGGTTTTCTGGGCTGCCTGCATCCCACGGATAGGGCTTTGCTTGTTTGTGCAGGCCAGTTGCTGGCATGCTGCGGCCTGGTACCGGTCCACGGATCAGGGGATTGGGACCCCTGGACTAGATGACTTCCAAGGTCCCTTCCATCATCATATCATCTGTTGTTGTTGTTGTTGTTATTACTATTAGGTCCATTTTGGTCCAGCCTCCTCACGCTTTGTCCCTTGTCTTCCTTTCTCTTCTAGTCATCCTTGGGAAGTCCCACTACGTGCTCTACGGCCTCGTGGCTGCCATGCAACCACGCATGCTTGTGACTTTTGATGAGGAGTTGCGTCCACTGCCAGTATCCGTAAGAGTGGGGCAGGTAAGTGGTCTCAAAAAGCGCAACCTGCCAGGGATGGTCCGAGTGGAGAGGGTCCCGAGGATATTTGGGGACCCTGGACCACTTGCGTATTTTGTGCCTGTTGCGGGGACCTGGGGTTTGGACTGGACGATGGTTGTCTGGATGTTTTGCCACCACTAACCGCCTGGCCCCATCCCGCAGGCAGTGGATGTGGTGGGCCAAGCTGGGAAGCCAAAGACGATTACCGGCTTCCAGACCCACACTACCCCGGTGCTGCTGGCACACGGCGAGCGGGCGGAGCTGGCCACCGAAGAGCACATCCCTGTCACACCTATCCTGGAAGGTTTTGTAATCCTGCGCAAGAATCCCAACTACGATGTCTGAATTGCCTGGGGGTTGGGACGCGGGTTGGGAGCTGTTCTCTCTCTCTCTTTTTTTGTTTTGTTACAAAAAGCGTTTGTCGGAGGAAAATAAATTTGTCTTCAGAGAAAGACTGGCTTCTTCTTGTTTAAGGGTGAAAATAGGATGCGAGCTCTTTTATTTTGGCAGCAGGGGTTGGGAGGGTAAAGCTTGAAGGAGTCAGGCCTTAAACCCCTCAGCCGGAGTTGTCTGTGGGCATCCTTGAGGCTTGGTAGTACCTGTAGCTTGAAATGACCATCCAGCTGTAAAATGAATGTGGGGTGTTTTGTTTTTTTTAGCTTCGTTTGATTGGACACTAAGCTGCTCAGAGTTGCCTTGAAATGTAAGATGGGTAGCAAATAAATGGAATAATAAGAAAAGGCAGCTTTGGAACAGTTGACATCCTGCTTGCAACACCCATCGTATACCCACATCTGCCTATCTTGGGAAGGACAAAAATGGTGGACAAAAACGCCGAATCCAGTCTGAACAATCTGGCTGACTGTGCGACGAACCAAAATAATAAAAGACTAACCTTCTGAGATACGGCCAGATTTCAGATTTCTGAGGCACTACTGAGAAGGCCCTTTTTGGGGGGCCCGACCAAATGTAAATCCCATATAGATGGGACGCACAACGCACCCTGCCTTCCTGTCGTAGTCAACCAGGTAGATGTAACAGGGGAGAGGTAGGCCTTCAAATGACCTGGGCCCAAAGTAGGTAGGACTTTAAAGGCGATATCCAGCACATTGAATCACGTGGCATACAATAATAATAATAATTGTTGTTGTTAGTTGCGAAGTCGTGTCCGACCCATCGCGACCCTATGGACAACGTTCCTCCAGGCCTTCCTGTCCTCTACCATCTTCTGGAGTCCGTTTAAGCTCACGCCTACTGCTTCAGTGACTCCATCCAGCCACCTCATTCTCTGTCGTCCCCTTCTTCTATTGCCCTCGATCTTTCCCAGCATTAGGCTCTTCTCCAGTGAGTCCTTCCTTCTCATTAGGTGGCCAAAGTATTTGAGTTTTAGCTTCAGGATCTGGCCTTCTAAAGAGCAGTCAGGGTGGATCTCCTCTAGGACTGACCGGTTTGATCGCCTTGCAGTCCAAGGGACTCGCAGGATGATGATGATGATGATGATGATGATAATAATAATAATAATATAATAATAATAATAATAATAATAATAATAATAATAATAATAATAATAATAATAATAATAATAATAATACAATAATAATGTCTTTGGGAAGGACTCAATAAGTGGATAAAAATGCCAAATTCAGTCTTAACCATTTGGCTGGCTGTGTGATTAAACAAGAGCAAGAGCACTTGGATTTATATACTGCTTCATAGTGCTTTCCATCCCTCTGTAAGCCGTTTGCAGAATCAGCATCTTGCCTGCCCCCCAACAATCTGGGTCCCCATTTTGCTCACCTCAGGAGGATGGAAAGCCGAGTCAACCTCGAGCCAGTCAGGATCGAACTGGCAAATTGTCAACCAGTACAGCTCCTGCAAAAGAAGTGGCATGTACACATCTTATACAAAACGGTGCGAGCCACACTGCATTTTGAACCAACTAAAGCTTCTGGATAGTCTTCAAGGGCAGCCTCACATAGAGCATATAACGATAAGTCAAAAGAAGGTGACCCCGGGGCATGGTTGACTGTGCGAAGGGCACATTAGTCCAGGAATGGGCATAACTGGCACACGCAGGGGATGCAAATCTAGGAGAGCCCTCCAAATGTAACACATGCTGGGTCTCTCTGGGACAGTGCAAGCCCATCCCCCACCAAAGGTTCGCCAAGAACCAAGGGCTCCCAGCTCCAAAGCCACTTGGTCTTTCTGGGGATCAGTTTTAGCCTGTTCCCTTGTGGCTTGGAAAACTAGACCCTTGCCAATGCAAAGACAACATATGTGAGCAGGAGGAGAAAGATTAGACTCGTTGATTGGATGATGATCAGCTCTGAACTGATGAAGGAGACTATCGGTACCTAGGGGTTGAAATGAAGGGTCCTTTGTGGTGCTATCTGGGCTTGATTGCTTTAACAGCATAGCAGAATTGGAAGGGACCTTGAAGGCCTTCTAGTCCAACCCCCTGCTCAAGCAAGAGACCCTATGCCATTTCAGACAAATGGTTGTCCAATCTCTTAAAAACCTCCAGTGGTGGAGCACCCACAACTTCTGGAGGCAAGCCGTTCCACTGATTAATTGCTCTGTCAGGAAATTCCTTCTTAGTTCTAGCTTGGTTCTCTCCTGGATTAGTCTTCATCCGTTGCTTCTTGTCCTGCCTTCAGGTGCTCTGGAGAGTAGCTTGACTCCCTCTTCTTGGTGGCAACTCCTCGGATATTGGAACACTGCTATCGTGTCACTCCTTGTCCTTCTCTTCATTAGACTAGACCAGTGGTGGTGAACCTATGGCATAGATGCCAGAGGCGTCACTCAGAGCCCTCCCTGTGGGCACCCACGCCATGCCTCAGAGGTGGCAACTGTCCCTCTTCAACCAACTGCCCCCCACAGGTGTCTCTCCCCACGAGCAACATTGAGGGGACCACACCCACCTTGGCCACACCCACCCAATCTTCCATGACCACCACAGCCACCCGCACCCAGTAGGCCACGCCCACCTGGCACCCAGTGATAAATAAGTGGGTTTGGGGTTCCAGTTTCGGCACTGGGTCTCTAAAAGGTTCGCCATCACCGGAGTAGACATACTAATTCCTGCAACCTTTCTTTGTATGTTTTAACCACCTGTCCCCTAATCATCTTGTTTTCATCTGCAATCCTCTAATCTTCCGGTTTTCTTGCAGACATTTCATTATACCCAAACTAAGTAACTTCATCAGTGGGTAACGAAAAGTCTGGAAGAAAACAGCCAAGTTCAGAGAGCACCAAGGACCCCTCAAAGGCTCTGTCTGTGGAAGGATGCTGGCGGCGGGGAAGATCCCTGCTATGTTTAGCTGATTGGACTGCTGAGTCAGGGCGAGTCAGTGCATTGTGTCAGCTGAGGAACAGTAGGCAGTGGAGAAATGGATCTTTTCCCCTTTCTCTCCAAGCGGTTCAGCTGAGTCACAAACTTCTGCTCATTTGGAGAAGGTGTGCTGTGCGGAGGAGAGGCTGCCAAGAGTGTAGCGCTGGACTTTGTGCCAGGGATTACGTGCCAATATTTTGCTCCTCAGCGAAATGAGCAACGGTACGTGGAAACATCCCATTCACTCTCTCTTACCTGCTAATGCTGATGACAGGTTGCAGACTGTTTCAGCAGAAGCAAAGACATCCCAAACAGGAACATTTAAATTGCAATAACTGAGAGCAGCGCTAAAATAATAAAATATGGTTCCTATGTGTTTGGGTATAGCACATTATGAACTTACATTTGTGTAGGCCTGTCACGCTTCCTTTTAGAATATGGAGAGCAGAGAAAGTATAAAAAAAATGTACCACAGAAAGTCAAGATATTTAAAAAAAAAGGAAAAGAGAAGGAAATAAATCTTAAATCAGGGTTACTAACACCATTCACTCTCTCTTATCATATCTTGCTATTTTTCCAAACTATCTATGTACCATGTAATCTACTTCATGGGTGTCAAACCCATGATTTCACGTGACGCGTCACGACGTATCATGACTTTTCTCCCATTGCTGGCAATGGGGTGGGTGCGGCTTTGGCGTGACGCATCCGACCCGCGGGCCACTCTGAGCGGTTTACAATGTCAGCATATTTCCCCTAACAATCTGACTCATTTCCCAACCTCGGAAGGATGGAAGGTCAACCTTGAGCTTGTCAGGATCAAACTCCTGGCCATGGGCAGAGTTGAATTGCAATACTGCATTCCAATCACTGTACCACCACAGCTCAGGAACTTTTTGCTGTTTTAGAGCAAAAATCTGGTTGCACATCCAGATTATGTTAAATAAGTCAGTTTGGCCTAATAGTTAAAGCACTAGCCTAGAAACCAGGTGACTGTGGATTCTAGTCTCCTTTTAGATATGAAAGCCAGATGTCTGATTTTGGACCAGTGACCCTAATTCAGCCCATCCTACCTCACAGGGTTGCTTGGGGAAAAAAGAGGAAGAGAAAGGAATATTAGGTATTTTTGCTGCCTTGAGTTACTTATAAAGCAGGGGTGTCAAACTGCTGGCCTGTAGGCCGGACGCATCATGAGGAAAATGTGCCCACCCCATTGCTGGCAATGGGGAAAAAGTTCCGATATGTCGCACGGTGTCACGTGATGTCGCGAGTTTGACATATCTGTTATAAAGTAATAAAGGATTTTTTTAAAAATGTAATAAAATGCCTTTGCAGCAAGAAGGCTATCTAGAATTTAGCATGCTGTATGAATGCAGCTGGTTATCTCAGAACCCGGAGATCCCATTTACTGTAACTTATGGCTGAATTATATAAAATATTACAATGGAAAGGTCACATGGTAGGGCTGCCTTCTTATGAAGTATGAAGATTTACACCAAGGCAGGCTAAGAGGCAGGAAACAAAGTACAATTTACTTGAATTTCCTCTTTCTCAGTAACTGAGAAGCAAGTTGCATTGATGTTTTTACTGACTGATTTAAATGGAATGATTTAATGGAAAATTAAAAGCCCCCAAATATAGCTACGTCTAAACATGCTTAACTAAACTACACAGGAAATGACATTCAGACATTAAACAGTCAACTGACTGTGGCTTAGTTAAGTTACAGAAACCAAGTCCATTCAGTTAGGGCAGGGGTAGGCAATGCTGACTCAGGAATTCTGGGAGTTGAAGTCCATGAGTCATAAAAGAGCCGAGGTTGCCTACCCCTGAGTTAGGGGCTCAATTTATTGTAGCAATGTTTCTTAATCTTGCCTAAAATCTGCAGACTTAACTCTGTGGGAAATTCTGGGATTTGAAGTCGGCAGATCTTAAAATTACAAAGGTTGAGAAACATTGTTATCAAGGCAATCCAGAAAGCAGGTTAATTAAAAAGTCAGTTTAATAAGGTGCACAGGGAATAGGGTTTGCATTTTAGGCTGTAATTTCCTAATTGGGTTATCATTTCAGAAAAGACTTATCTAAACAGAGCAGATTTTTAAAAAGGGAGTTTCCTGGTATGTGTATGGTGGGACAGGGTTAGTCTTAATGAGGGGCTACCACAAAGAGGGGGTCAAACTATTCACCAAAGCACCAGAGGGCAGGACAAGAAACAATGGTTGGAAACTGATCAAAAAGAGCAACCTGGAATTAAGGAGGAACTTCCTGACAGTGAGGACAATTAAACAATGGAACAGCTTACCCCCAGAAATCGTGGGTGCTCCATCACTGGAGGTTTTTAAGAAGAGACTGAGATGGTACAGGTCTTCCTGCTTGAGCAGGGGGCTGAACTAGAAGACCTTCAAGGCCCCTTCCAGCTCTATGCTACTCTATAACTCAAAAGTGGGACGCGGTGGCTCAGTGGGTTAGGACGCTGAGCTTGTCGATCAGAAGGTCGGCAGTTTGGCGGGTCAAATCCCCGAGTGCTGCGTAGCAGAGTGACCGCCTATTACTCGTCCCAGCTTCTGCCAACCTAGCAGTTCAAAAGCACGTAAAAATGCAAGTAGAAAAATAGGGACCGCTCCGGTGGGAAGGTAACAGTGTTCCGTGCGCCTTTGGCGTCTAGTCATGCCGGCCACACGACCACGGAGTCGTCCTCGGACAAGCGCTGGCTGTTCGGCTTTGAAACAGAGATGAGCACCGGCCCCTAGAGTCGGAAACAACTAGCACACATGTGCGGGGGAACCTTTACCTTATAACTCAAAGGTGACACCCTCATGAAACTGCTATTCTGTGGTCTGATTAAGCGCTTCATAGGTAGACGTTTTTTTTAAAAAAAATAACGCATATGCATTACGCATACAGGGAGTGCAGAATTATTAGGCAAATGAGTATTTTGACCACATCATCCTCTTTATGCATGTTGTCTTACTCCAAGCTGTATAGGCTCGAAAGCCTACTACCAATTAAGCATATTAGGTGATGTGCATCTCTGTAATGAGAAGGGGTGTGGTCTAATGACATCAACACCCTGTATCAGGTGTGCATAATTATTAGGCAACTTCCTTTCCTTTGGCAAAATGGGTCAAAAGAAGGACTTGACAGGCTCAGAAAAGTCAAAAATAGTGAGATATCTTGCAGAGGGATGCAGCACTCTTAAAATTGCAAAGCTTCTGAAGCGTGATCATCGAACAATCAAGCGTTTCATTCAAAATAGTCAACAGGGTCACAAGAAGCGTGTGGAGAAACCAAGGCGCAAAATAACTGCCCATGAACTGAGAAAAGTCAAGCGTGCAGCTGCCAAGATGCCACTTGCCACCAGTTTGGCCATATTTCAGAGCTGCAACATCACTGGAGTGCCCAAAAGCACAAGGTGTGCAATACTCAGAGACATGGCCAAGGTAAGAAAGGCTGAAAGACGACCACCACTGAACAAGACACACAAGCTGAAACGTCAAGACTGGGCCAAGAAATATCTCAAGACTGATTTTTCTAAGGTTTTATGGACTGATGAAATGAGAGTGAGTCTTGATGGGCCAGATGGATGGGCCCGTGGCTGGATTGGTAAAGGGCAGAGAGCTCCAGTCCGACTCAGACGCCAGCAAGGTGGAGGTGGAGTACTGGTTTGGGCTGGTATCATCAAAGATGAGCTTGTGGGGCCTTTTCGGGTTGAGGATGGAGTCAAGCTCAACTCCCAGTCCTACTGCCAGTTTCTGGAAGACACCTTCTTCAAGCAGTGGTACAGGAAGAAGTCTGCATCCTTCAAGAAAAACATGATTTTCATGCAGGACAATGCTCCATCACACGCGTCCAAGTACTCCACAGCGTGGCTGGCAAGAAAGGGTATAAAAGCAGGAAATCTAATGACATGGCCTCCTTGTTCACCTGATCTGAACCCCATTGAGAACCTGTGGTCCATCATCAAATGTGAGATTTACAAGGAGGGAAAACAGTACACCTCTCTGAACAGTGTCTGGGAGGCTGTGGTTGCTGCTGCACGCAATGTTGATGGTGAACAGATCAAAACACTGACAGAATCCATGGATGGCAGGCTTTTGAGTGTCCTTGCAAAGAAAGGTGGCTATATTGGTCACTGATTTGTTTTTGTTATGTTTTTGAATGTCAGAAATGTATATTTGTGAATGTTGAGATGTTATATTGGTTTCACTGGTAAAAATAAATAATTGAAATGGGTATATATTTGTTTTTTGTTAAGTTGCCTAATAATTATGCACAGTAATAGTCACCTGCACACACAGATATCCCCCTAAAATAGCTATAACTAAAAACAAACTAAAAACTACTTCCAAAAATATTCAGCTTTGATATTAATGAGTTTTTTGGGTTCATTGAGAACATGGTTGTTGTTCAATAATAAAATTAATCCTCAAAAATACAACTTGCCTAATAATTCTGCACTCCCTGTATATTAACACACGTAGCATCTTCCCTAGTTGAATGCTGATTAATGTCTTTTTTCCCTAGTTTTCAATATTTTGGTCTTTTGCAATTTAACTCGTCTTGAATAAACTCAGGATTATTCTTTATTTTTTTAAAAGAGCTTTTATAAGCTGGACGACTGGGGGGTGGGTGGTCTCGCTCGCCCTTCCGCTTCACAGCAACGCAACCCAGCCCGGGTTTGTGAAGAAGCACCATCCGCACCCAAGACCCTAGGACGGGGACGCTTTCCCACGCCCCAACACGTGTCCTCTAAGCCAGCGTTTCCCAACCTTAGGAACTTGAAGATGCGTGGACTTCAACTCCCAGAATTCCCCAGCCAGCGTAGCTGGCTGGGGAATTCTGGGAGTTGAAGTCCACGCATCTTCAAGTTCCTAAGGTTGGGAAACGCTGCGGTAAAGGCTGGAAGCCTGGCGGAAGAAAAAAAAAAAAGGAGGCGGAAGCCCGGCGGGCGGCCACGTGACGCAGGCGCCGTGCGAGCCTGGTTGGGAGGTCACGTGCCAGAGCGCTCAGCTGACCCGCCCGGGCGGCCTTTCTTCTCGCCTCGAGGCCGCGCGAGGCAAGAGCCATGGCGCGGGTCACGTGACGAGGGCCTCCTTTTTTTTTTCCTCCTCCTCCTCCTTCTCCTCCTCCTCCCCCTCCCGGGAAAGGCTTCAGGCGAGCCCCGCCCCTTCCCCCTCCCCCTCTCTCTTCTGGCCCTCGCCCCGTGACCGGCCCTCCCCCCTCCCTCCCGGCCCCGCCCCTCCCCGCGGAGCGGCTCCGGAAATGGTCGTGCTGGGCTCCGCTGCGGCTGCGTCGGGCCTGGCTCCCCGGACTCGAGGCGACTGAAAGGTAACCGCGCGGGTAGGCCGCGGCGGGAGCCGGGTGGGGTGGGGGGGCGGCGGGGCGGGGACCAGACAGGCCCCGCCCCCTCCCCCCCCGCCGGGCTCTTCTCTTCTTCTCCCGCACCGCTTCGGCCGCCATTGCTCCCTCCCTCCCTCACCTGCGAGGCCTGGCCTCGGCACCACGTGGGAGCCCAGGCCGGAGGCCCTGCCCGGGACAGAGGCCGCGTGGAAGGGAGCCCAGGCCGAGCCTCCCCCCCCCACCCCACCGCTCCCATTTTGTCTCCCTCCGCCGCCCTGGCTAGATGGCCGGCTTCCCATCGCCCGCTCGCCCGGCCGGCCCGAGAGCCAGCGGCTTGCCTCTCCCCCAACGTGCTCCTGGGGCTGAGGAGGGTGTCCTCCTGGGAATGGGTCCGCCTCGGTCCCCCGTGTTAAAAGTGTCGTGAGAACGCGGCCTTTGGCGCCCGAGTTAAGAGTTTACAGCCCCCCCATTCCTCCTCCCAAGCCGGCGTTGGCCTATAAAGTCACCGGCTGGCTGAGTCGAAGACATCTGGAGGGGGCTGAGGAGGGTGTCCTCCTGGGAATGGGTCCGCCTCGGTCCCCCGTGTTAAAAAGTGTCGTCAGAACGCGGCCTTGGCGCCCGAGTTAAGAGTTTACAGCACCCCTCAATTCCCCCTCCCAAGCCGGCGTTGGCCTATAAAGTCACCGGCTGGCTGAGTCGAAGACATCTGGAGGGGGCTGAGGAGGGTGTCCTCCTGGGAATGGGTCCGCCTCCGTCCCCCGTGTTAAAAAGTGTCGTCAGAACGCGGCCTTTGGCGCCCGAGTTAAGAGTTTACAGCCCCCCCATTCCTCCTCCCAAGCCAGCCCCCCCATTCCTCCTCCCAAGTGACTATAAAGTCACCGGCTGGCTGAGTCGAAGACATCCGGAGGAGGCTGGCTGTGGCTCTGGAGGCCTGGCTCGGCCTCCTCTCTCGCCCTTTGGCTTCCCTGGACTGTGAACTCTCAAACCTCTTGGCTGTCACCGAGACTCAACTCTGGAGTCAGGGCACCCCCCCTCTCCCTCCCTTGCTAAGGATTAATAAATTTAATGTAATAATAATAATAATAAAAAATACATTAAATGGAGCAGGGGTCTTCAAACTTGGCCCTTTTATGACTTGTGGACTTCAACTTCCAGAATTCCTCAGCCAGCACGCCTGGCTGAGGAATTCTGGGAGTTGAAGTCCACAAGTCATAAAAGGGCCAAGTTTGAAGACCCCTGAAATGGAGGATTTATTGGCCTCAGGGACTCTTGGGAAACGTGTTAAAAAACGCTGCCCTTCCCTCTTTTCGGTAAATTTAGCTTTTGGTTTTTAACCTTTCCGCCTTTGAGGAATGCTGAGATTCTCCTTCTCTCTCCTCTGCGAGCCAGAAATGATGGCATATTAAAACCTGGTTTGCCTAGTTATCTATGGCAAGTTGTCTTCGTTAGCTGGCCTTTTTTTTCCTTCTGCGCTGTTTCGTCATTTGAAGCTTGAGCTTGGCAGACAAGTGTGCCCTCAGCAATGGGGTATTACTGAGATCAAGATCTGTTCTCGCATTGCTTCTTTTTGGAAAAACGGTTGAGCCTTAATTTGACTGCTATGCCCTGTTCACTGCCCTGAGTCCTTCGGGAGAAGGGCGGTATACAAATATAATAAACTTAAACTTTCCCTGCCGACTGCCTACCGTAACTGGTAGCTGTGCCCTCTCAGGCAGTACCAACCAAAGCCTTTTCTCTAGGGAGTCTCCATTCTTGATGTATGTATTGGTATCCTGCCTTAATTTTTACAAATAACTCCTCTTCCCCTCCAACAACTACTCAGTGAGGTGAATTGGGCTGAGAAAGAATGACTGGGCCAAAGTCACCCAGCTAGCTTTCATGGCTAAGGCAGGACTTGAATTCGGTCTCTCACTTTCTAGCCTGGCGGCTTAAATCACTAGACCAAACTGGGTCTTGCCTCTCTTCTTACCCTTTTGCTGCTGGGTTAAGTCCAAAGGCCTACTCTTGTGTATAACCAAATTGAGCAATAATTGGAAATAATTTTGCACTGGTGAAGTACTGTACAAATGATTAATGAATCTATATACAGAACATCCAGTTCTGCAGCTGGCTTTTCCCTGCAAACATCCAGGGGTGGTGGTGGAAATCCCTCCCACTCTTGAATCGTGGCTTGTTGAAGGCATAAAATTCGGTTTCCTGAACTATTGCACCTGAAACCATGAGCCTTGCTCTTGGACCCGGAATCCCATTATTTGGACTCCCATCAATTTTGTCATATCTGTAGTGTCTTAACATGTTGTGTCTTCATGAACTGAGATCGTGTAAACACAAAGGTTGTGAGCTCTCTTGCCTTTGAGCAGCAAAGCTACCATCTGTGTAATAATAGTTCTAGTATGTTTAAAGATGTTTGAAGTAAAACCAGCTGCTTGTATAACACATTATATTCTTAGACAAAACCTCTTTCTCCACCTATTCCTCTCCTGCATGATCTTGTTCTTGTCCCCTCCCGCCTTATCTGTAGGACCCAGAATCTAAGGCACACACTATCTAGGATGTATTTTTTTTTTAATTTTAATTCCATTTATATCCCGCCCTTCTCCGAAGACTCAGGGCGGCTTACAAGCTTAGCATTTGCCATGTTTTGCACAAAATTTGGAGTGCCTGAGCCTTCAGCCAGTTGTTAAAACAGTACTGGTAATATTTGTAGGATGGGACTTAGTCTATAAATTTGAGTAAAAGCAGCCTGCAATCTGATTCATTTCTCAGGCACTATCTATGAGACAAATTACTGTAGTTGTTATTGTCACATTTAATGTCTCTGAATTTATAGCAGCACGAGATTTGGCTTTTTTAAAAGTGACTTATGTATCATCCTAACTTAAAATGTGAATTTCATATAAAAAGAGGATTGGTTTGATTTCACAAATTGCACTGTTCTTTTGGTGTGTTTCTAAGCCATTAAATGAGGGATATAATTTTTTTGGAGGAGGGAGAGAATGTTTTCACTTAAATGAAAAATTTCTGTTTGCAATTTCAGATCTCTCATTCTCTTCCTTCCTGGACTGCACAGATCTCAAAAAGCTATATCAAATCATATCAAATGACGGTGGCGATGATAAAATATCTTCAAGTTGTTTCCAAGAAAACTACAGGTAGTTCTTGATGTATGACCATACGTGTAATAACCATTCAAAATTACTCTGGTGCCGAAAAAATTGACTTATGACCAGTCCTTACACTTATGACCATTGCAGCATCCCCACAGTCATGGGATCAAATTTTTTTTCACTTGACAGTTGTCAAGACTGGTATTCACAATGGTTGTATCATCCCAGGGTCAGGTGGTCACAATTTCCAATCTTCCCAAAGGGCTTTCAGCAAGCAGAGACACTGGAGGATACCACCTTTGCTTAAGGATTGCAAGATTTGCTTAACAAACGTGGTGGTTCGCTTAACAATCTTGGCAAAATAGATTGTAAAATTGGACACGATTCTTGTCTTAACAGCCCCGTTGCTTAGCCATGCAAGGTCCGGGGCCAATTGTGGTCATAAGTTGAGGACTACTTATATTTCTCTATAAAATCAGAAGATCACCTGATTCCAAGCTCACATACAGAAAGGTTTCCAAGAAGTAAAGATGCTTATAGAATTTCATTGTTGAGGTTTATTTTCAAATAGAGAAATACTATTTTGGAAAATGAGTTCCAACATAATTGTTTTTTAAAGAACAAGATTTTATAGGTATTTTTAGTTCTTGCAAGCCCTTCCCCATGTTATAAGTTGAAGTGTGATCTCCGATTTCCGATGTATCTTCTGGTACTTCAATCCAGGATCTGCCCTCTTTTCTTCAGTCGGTAAATCTGACTTTAAACCTGATGACCTTAGACGTGGCTCCCAAACATCTTGCTTGTCACCAAGTTGAGCAGGTTTCATGTTTCATGAAGGCTTGTGCCTTTTATTAAAATGTGGCCAGACTCCTGTTCATTTGCCAGGTTGAGCAAGTTTCTTGTAAAGCTGGGAGGGTTTTTCCTCTGCAATTAAATGTGTACTACCGATGTACAAATACTAGGAAATAATCCCATTCTCTAAAGGTGAACATCCAAAGAGGCATTTGTTCCCTCCCGCCTTTGCCTTTTGTAAGTTTGGCAGCCCACTAACTTTCTTTGTGTAAACTTAATGTCACTCAAAAAGATACTTTGCTGAGCACAAGTGAACTCAGGCTAATCATTGTCTCATCTGGCACCCCCTTGTTGTATCTGGCAATTCCTGTAAACACCCCCTCCTCAACATTGCCATTTTTAAAAATTCTGTGCCTTCTTGGGTTTGCATTTCCAGCGCTGGCCTGTACATGTAGTCCTTGACTTAACGACCATAATTGAGTCTAAAATTTCTGTTGCTAAGTAAGATGTTAGGTTTTGTCCCGTTTTACAACCTTTCTTGCCACAGTGAGGTGAATCACTGCAGTTAAGTTAGTAACGTGGTTATTAAGCAGTCAACATAGAAGCCAGTAACACCAGACAGGTCGCAAAATACGATTACATGACCCTCCACACTGAAACTCGTACATTTATGCGGGTTGCCAACTGTCTGAATTTTGATCATGTGACCATGGGGGGGGGTGCTGCAAACAGCCATCTGAAAAATGGTCCTAAGTAGAACGGCCACTAAACCAAACTGTTGTAAGTCAAGGACTACCTGTATGTCAGAAATCCTTCCCCAGCATGTTCTATTTATGGAATTCTGAGTTTATTATCCCAGTTTAATTTTCATTTTTTTCTCAGGGGAGATATAGAATATTGGAGTCTTGCGCCCCCAGTTCACCCTCCCATCAGGAAAGGAGGGTAAAAATACATATTTTGAATCGTGAATCAAGTCTGAGCGCTCCCAACCTCACGCCCTCCCGATTGTGCTAAGAGCATGCCTTCTATCTGCCCCAGATAGAAGTTTGTAAGTTGAGGACTATCTATAGTATCTTTGGATATATTTTTACTACTGCAATAGTAAAAAAAGGTAGCTAACATCTATTATCTATGTGTGGATGAGGCAGTCCTCAAGTTATAACAGCTGAGCCCAAAATTTGCTGTTAAGTTGGAAATTGGTTAGGTGAATTTTGCCCCACTGTACATCTGTCTTGCCACGTTTGTTAAGTGAATCACTGCAGCTGTTAACTTAGCACGCTGGTTAAGTGAAATGAATGAATCCGGCTTCCCCAATCGGCTTTGCTTGTCGGAAGGTCGCAAAAAGGGGGATGGCTCGGGGACAGCGCAGCCCTCATAAAATGCGAGTCCATCGACAAGCATCACTGGATGGCAGGGATGCTGCAGGTGGTCACGAAGGGTGAAAAATGAAGTCACTTTCCCGCCCTCCCTCCCAGTGCCATTGTTAACTTGGACCGGTCACTAAATGAACTGCTGTAAGTTGAGGACAACCGGTAAGCGTGTGCTCCAGTTCCTTGGAAAAGGAGGGCATCCTACGGGTTAGGATAGCCTTTGTTGGACACGTGTGTGTGTGTGTGTGTGTGTGTGAGAGAGAGAGAGAGAGAGAGAGAGAGAGAGAGAGAGAGAGAGAGAGAGAGAGAGAGAGAGAGTGTAGCTCTTCCTTAGAGGTCTTCAAACTCGGCCCTTTTATGACTCATGGACTTCAACTCCCAGAATTCCTCAGCCAGGCACACTGGCTGAGGAATTCTGGGAATTGAAGTCCACGAGTCATAAAAGGGCCGAGAGTTTGAAGACCCCTGCTCTTCCTACTTGCAAAGAGCCTTCTGCCACCTCCGTTTCCCCACTTCGTGGGTTCCTAGGGGGGGGCTTAGATATTTTATATATTTATTAATTCGCTTTATATACCGCCCTATTCCCCCGAAGGACTCAGGGTGGGCGGTTGACAGGGCAGAATTTAAAAACAAAACAAAACACAATACAATATACAATTAAAATAACATAAGATACCCTCTTCGCCCCACTTAAGTTGGGGAGGGGGGGCGATGGAAGAGACGCTGCTGCGGCTCGTGGGAAGGCGGGGATCCCCTTCCCCCCTCCCCCTGACCTCTCCCTCCCCACCTCCCCCTCCCTCCCCCCTCCCCCTCCCCCTCCCTCTCCCTCTCCCCACCTCCCCCTCCCTCCCCACCTCCCCTCCCCCTCCCCCCTCCCCCTCCCCCCTCCCTCTCCCCACCTCCCCCTCCCTCCCCACCTCCCCTCCCTCCCCCCCTCCCCCTCCCCCCCTCCCCCCAGCCCGGAGCCTCCTTTTCCTTCCCGGCCAGGGCGCAGCTTGGGGAAACGGACCCGCTTTGCGGCCGGTGCCTTGGCTGGAAGCGGCGTCAGGCCTCCTTTCCTTTCCTTCCCCCCCCCCCTCCTCCTGGCTAGGCCCAAAGCCCGCCGGCCCCACGTGCTCTCCTCCCTCTCTTCCTGCCTGCCTGCCTGCCTCCCTCCCTCGCCTTGCCCGAGGCCGTGGCGGGGTTTGGCCTTGGCGCGGCTCCTCCTCCTCCTCGCCCCTCCCCTCGCTCGCTCGCTCGCTCGCTGGCTGCCGCCGCTGCCGCCACCGCGCCGCTCCTCGGCTCGGCGTCCGCCTTCCTGCGATCCGGCCGGCCCCACGTGCTTCAGGGCTGAAATCGGTAAGGCGGCTCGGTAGGATCGGCTGGATTGGGGGGTAGGGGTGCTGGTGGGGGGGGGTTGAGGGGGAAGGGAGGAGAACCCGGCCGGGCTCGGCCCGCCTCCTGGCTTTCTCTGCGCCGAGGCTCTTCTTGCCGCCGCCGCCGCGTGGGCCTGGCGATCGCCTGCCTCCTTCCCTTCTGGGGCCGCCCGGCTTGGGGACACGTGTCCTTGGATCGAGCGGATCCGGCCTGCTTTTCCGGCCAGCCGGGCCGGCCGGCTAGCCAGCCGGGTCGGTGCTAGGTAAAAGGGAGCGAGAGGCGGCCCCGAGGAAGAGGAGGAGGAGCGGGGGGGGGTCTTGGGTCGGGGGTCTTGGGTCCCCCTTCGCTCCCACGTGCTCTCCGCGGGAGGGGTCGAGCTTTTCTGCTCGGCGGGGCGCCCGGATTTGGGGGTTCTGGCAGGGGTGGGGGGGTGGGGAGAAACCTTTGGCAGAGGAGGGAATTATTAGTGCAGGTTCGAGTCCCACCAAGGCTCAAGGTTGACTCAGCCTTCCATCCTCCTTCCGAGGTAGGTAAAACGAGGAGCCAGATTGTTGGGGGGGCAATTAAGCTGACTTTGTAATAATGCCACATTGGGGGGGCCTAATAAGCGGGCATATCCATCGAATGAAGGCTATTTCTAAGAAACATTGATTTGTGCTTTAAATTGTGAGCCGCCCTGAGTCTTCGGAGAAGGGCGGGATATAAATGGGATTTTTTAAAAAAGTGTTAAGACCTGGCTGCGGGGCTATTAGTTCCCTCTTGGAGGCTGCCCCCCCTCCCCAAAACAGGCCTGCCCAACCTTTTTTTTTTTCTTCTCTCCAGCTGCCTTTGCGCCCCCCCCTTCCCTTTCCCAAGAGGGGCTCTTAGGGGAAGCCTCTCTCCCTTTGTAAAGAGGTGTAAAGGATAAATAAGCCTTGGCATCTTGCCTGGCTGCTCCTCCTCTGGATCCTTTTGATTTGGTGGGTCTCCCAATTTTTGGGGGTGGGTGGTTGGGAGGAACGGGGTGGCTCCTTGCCTCTGCTGCCTTCCACCATATGTTTGCAGGGAAGGAGGAGGCTCTGCTGGTATCTTAACCTGGTTTTCCCGGTCTTCCCTCTTGGAATGTCTGCCTTGGCTTTTGACAGGTGTTTGTGTCAACAGACAGTGGGAGCTGGGCGCCTGCAGTTAAGACTCTCTTTAATTTTTCTTCCGAGCCTGGTTGACTGCCACGGAGGTGGGATCTTATAGGGAAGGAAAGGGAACTTGCCGTGTGGAGCAACTCCGATTCTCCTTAACGGGGGAAGGAAGACATTTTGAACCTCTCCACGTTTCCTGGTTTGGGGGAATTCGGCCTTTTAAGGGAAGCCGGGTTCCCGGAAAAGTTGGTAACTTAAACAGATCGCATTTTGTCCTAGCCAGCTCTTTTTTCTAGGCTACTCCTGTGATGGGCAGAACCTACATTTATTTTAATAAAGAGTGTATCAGATTAGTAGAAGGAAGAGCAGTGCGGTAATCGAGTTTTCTCTAGCAAGGCAGGTCGTGCTGAGGGAATACAGTGGTTCCCCTTTATAACTCTGGAGACATGGGTGTGTGCCTCAAAAGAAGGGCTGGGGAAATATTTGAAATTCCTAAGCTACAGGATAAAGACATTTAGGAACGAGCCCTGGATAGGGATGGAAGGAGTCACTTTATGTAAAAAAAAAACAGTTACCTGCTTTCCGTCCCTGTTCGGTAGCCGGTAAAGTCCTGGCAAATAGGTTTTGAAAACAAGCTAGAGGGTGATGGTAGCTTATTTTGACTCTTGAATTACTAAAAAATATCATTTATAAGGTGCTTCCCATTGTATTTCTCGGGCCACATTTTTCAAGTAGTTCCTTTGGGAATTACTTCCCTTAGCAGGGAAAGTTATGACCACAGTTGAGTCCAAAATGTATGTTGTTAAGTGAGAAATTTGTTAAGTGAGTTTTGCCCCATTTTATGATTTTTCTTGCCACATTTGAATCATTGCAGTTGAATTAGTGACATGGCTAAGTGAATCTGGCTTTCCCCATTGACTTTGCTTGTCAGAAAGTTACAAAGCAGGGGATCACATGACCCCCCCCCCCAGGATGCTGCAGCCGTCATCAGTGTGAGTCAGTTGTCCAGCATCCGAATGTAAATCACATGACCACGGGGATGCTGCAACGGTTATAACTGCAAAACAATCATAAATCACTTTTTACGGTGCCACTGTGAGCACTTTGGTGCCATTGTAACTTCGATCGGTCACTAAGCAAACAGTTGTAAGCTGAGGACTTTGGATAAAGGAGAACGTTTTTTAGCTCAGGGTTGAAATGAGGGGTCCTTGGTGCTGTCTGACCTTGGTTGTTTCCTTGCAGCCAAAGGTGGTTTTCTTAATGGCCTTCTTCCCCCCCCCCCCCACTTTGAGTAGTCCTGTCTGCTGCCTAAAGAATTCAGGATCCTCTTGAGTATCAACAATGGGTTGTGTTTCTAGCATTGACGTTTAAAGTTACAAGAATACAAGATCAAGGGATAGACGGGGGGGGGAGTCGTTTGCCTGTGAGACGGGCTGCATGTAAATTTAATAAATAAAAATAAACAGTGAAGGTCCTAGTTAAAAATCTCACCTCTCCCAGTATCTCGTGATTAGTGATTTGTGCTGGGGGGGGGGGCAATCTGGCCACCCCCATCTGTGCAGTCTGGAATTCCACGAAGGGAGAAAAAGGACGACTGCAAGTAAGTTGCTTGATAAACCACTATGGGTCCCTGTTCTGAAATGGGAACAGAATAGGGTTAACTTGTGTTTCATTTCTTTCTTTTTTTAAAAAAATGCTTCGATTAAATGTGCAGAAAGGGTCCCGTTATCAATACGAAGTATCGCTGTTTTCATGAAGCGGCTCTGGGATTGTGGCTTCTCCAGGGCTTGTGAAAAGTTGAGTTTGTGACCCAGCTGGAATCTAGCCCAAGGCCTTTCAGGATACAAGGACATCACCCTGTTGCATCTTGCCACAGTAGTTGCCTTTCACCCCGCGGTCACAGACGCTGATTTAATATCTGGGAAATTACATGTGCCCACTTTACCATGTCATTTAC
Source organism: Vipera ursinii (assembly GCF_947247035.1). Classification (NCBI taxonomy): domain Eukaryota; kingdom Metazoa; phylum Chordata; class Lepidosauria; order Squamata; family Viperidae; genus Vipera; species Vipera ursinii. The sequence continues at coordinate 6,564,907 of NC_139518.1, forward strand.
TTATTGCCTGGGTATTGTATACTTTCTCTGAGAATCAAGGCACCAGGCATAACTTTACCCTTACAACAACAACAACAACAGTGTGGGAGAGTAGCCTGGCCCAGGGTCCTCTAGTGATTTTGTGACTCCCATGTGAGGACCTGAACTATGATCCAAATCCATCGGGTTAAACCTCTCTGCTACACCGACTACACTGGGCCCAAGTGGTGTTCAAGATACACATCTCCATGTGTTCAATGCAAAAAGTTTATAGAATCCATACTTATCTTCGTTGACAGAGTAAGTGTGTTGTTCTTCATGTGCAAAAATGTGTGCATAGTTTTCTGTTTAGAAACAGGGCCAGCTATTTTTAGTTTCTAATCATATAGTATGTTTCTAATCATATAGTATGTTTCTAATCATATAGCTGCCTGAGGAATTCTGGGAGTTGAAGTCCGCAAGTCATAAAAGGGTCAGGTTTGAAGACCCCCTGATCTAGATAAACGATATACAGGTAGTCCTCTGCTTATAACCTCTCATTTAGTGACTTTTCGAAGTTACAACAGCACTGGAAAAAAACGACTTGTGGCCGTTTCTCACACTTAACGACCATTGCAGCATCTGATGAAAAATCGGACACTTGGCGACTGGCATGCACAGGCAGTCCTCGACTTACAACAGTTCGCTCGCTTAGTGACCGTTCAAAGCTACAATGGCAGTGAAAAAAGTGACGTGGATGTTTTTCACACGACCATTACAGCATCCCCATGAGCATGTGACTTATGTTCTGAGGCTTGACAGCTGATTCACATTTATGACAGTTGCCGTGTCCCAGGGTCACAACGATCCCCTTTTTGCGACTTTCTGACAAGTACAGTACTACTGACAAACTAACCGTATTACTAATTTTAACACCTGCAGTGATCCGCTTAACCAGCGTGGCAGGAAAAGTCATAAAACGGGGTAAAGCTCACTTAACGAATTTCTTACTTAGCAACATAGATTTTGCGCTCAGTTACGGCCGTAAATTGAGGACTACCTATACTTAGGACAGTCGCAGTGTCTCAGGGTCACATAATCACACTTTTTGCCACCTGATAAGCAAAGTCAAAGGGATGCGGTGGCTCAGTGGGTTAGGACGCTGAGCTTGTCGATCAGAAGGTCGGCAGTTTGGCGGGTCGAATCCCGAGTGCCGCGTAGCAGAGTGAGCGCCTGTTACTCGTCCCAGCTTCTGCCAACCTAGCAGTTCGAAAGCACGTAAAAATGCAAGTAGAAAAATAGGGACCACTACGGTGGGAAGGTAACAGCGTTCCGTGCGCCTTTGGCATCTAGTCATGCTGGCCACATGACCACGGAGACGTCCTCAGACAAGCGCTGGCTCTTCGGCTTTGAAACGGAGATGAGCGCCGGCCCCTAGAGTCAGAAACGACTAGCACGCGTGTGCGGGGGAACCTTTACCTTTTTACCTTAAGCAAAGTCAATGGGGAAGCCAGATCCCCTTAACGACCGTGTTACTAATTTAACAGCTGAAGCGATTCACTTAAGAACTGTGGCAAGAAAGGTCATAAACTGGGGCAAAACTCTAATGGGGCAAAACCTAGCAATGGAATGCGTTGAGTTCACTTCTGGTCGTACGTTGAGGACTACCTGTCTTTGTTTCTAGGCTTATTCGGTGGAATATTTTATAGTATATTTTATATTTTATCGCCTGTTTTCCTTGGGTTCCTAGTGACTTCCAATCACACAGCCCAAGGAACGGGGTTTTATTTTCGGAGCAGCAGGAAAAAGAACTGAAGCATAGGGAGGAGGTGCAAAATGCTCCCTTTTCCCCTTTCTCAGCCTCCTTACTTTGAAGAAAATCTTGCTGTCCAGGTTTTTAGTAGTTCTTCAGGTGCCTCCTCCAAAAGGGCATTTCAGGAAATGATTTGGCCAGAGGCGAGAGAGAAAGAAATACGTTCTTCCTTTTAATTCTGCTGTGTTGAAATAACTGTCACTGGAGAAGCGCTGTGGACTTACTTATGAATCAGGAAGCCTCTGATAGGAATCTGATTTCAGTCACAGGGCTTTGAGTCCAGCCTACCTATTGGTGGGACGCGGTGGCTCAGTGGGTTAGGACGCTGAGCCTGTCAATCAGAAGTTCGGCAGTTTGGCGGGTCGAATCCCGGAGTGCCACGTAACAGAGTGAGCGCCTGTTACTCGTCCCAGCTTCTGCCAACCTAGCAGTTCGAAAGCACGTAAAAATGCAAGTAGAAAAAGAGGGACCGCTAAATAGGAAAGGTAACAGCGTTCCGTGCGCCTTTGGCGACTAGTCATGCCGGCCACATGACCACGGAGACGTCCTCGGACAAGCGCCGGCTCTTCGGCTTTGAAACGGAGATGAGCGCCGGCCCCTAGAATTGGAAACGACTAGCACGCATGTGCGGGGGAACCTTTACCTTTACCTATTGATTAAAGGTTCCTTTACCAAAGCAGGGCAAATGTCCAGGTAATTTCATTCCTTACGCCGATCGGCAAAGGCACGTCTGCTGGCGTTGCATAAATAAGCAAATGTGGTAGACGTTCTCCTTTAATGTCCCCCCCCAAAATCGGGGTTCACTTATTCACAATATTTATATAGCTGCCCAACTCAAAACAAACATGACTTTAGGCCGTGTAGAAAATCATTAAGCAAAGGAAAAAAAAAACAACGCGAAAGAACAGTACATGCCAGTAAGAGATGAATACAGGCAGTCCTCGACTTATGGCCACAATTGAGTCCAGCATTTCTGTCGCTAAGTGAAACCTTTGTGAAGTGAATTTTGCCCCATTTTGCGAGCTTTCCCTGCCACCGCGCTTAAGCGAATCAAGGCAGTTTAGTTAGTAACAGGGCTGTTAAGGGAATCTGGCCTCCCCATTGACTTTCCTTCTCGGAAGGCCGCAAAAGGTGATCACGTGACCCTAGGGGACACACTGCGACGGTCATAAATATGAGTCGGTTGCCAAGCGGTTCAAATTTGGATCACGGGACCCTGGGGATGTTTGCGGCCGTCGTGAGTGTGGGAAAAAAACCACATCCCTAAGTCATTTTTTTCAGTGCTGTCGTAACTTTGAATGGTCACTAAATGAACCGCTGTAAGTCGAGGACTCCCTGTGGTTAAATGCGGGGAGGGGAATCAGAACTTAAATTGGCTATTTCCTACAAAATGGGAGCACTGCTTATTATAACCCCGGACGTTCTAAAGTCCTGTAGGGTGGGACCCAGTTAGATCTAGGGTGGGAGATGTTTCTGAAGGACAGGAGGTGTCTCCTTGGTCCTCGACTTACGAGTGGTTCCTGCCCATCATGTTCGTAAGTCATGGCTGTAAAAGCAGGCTGCCCATGTGATTTGATGACCTTTTTGTGGAGGCCATTAACCTTCAGCCGATCGTTTGCTTGTGGGGCATTTTTTTTTGCTGAAAATCAGAAGCAAATGCTGCCTTTCTCCAAAAAAAAAGGTGGTGAAGATTGGTCCCACGGCCACAGGGCTCTGCGGTTGGCCATAAAACGCCGGCCACTAGCTGAGCATCTGAGACGCCGTCACATCACTGGGGAGTTGGCTTCGGAGACAGGTTTGTAAGTACCCTTGGGAGGGTCCATCAGAACGTCTGTACAGCCGCAAAGTGATGGTTATGGGGCAAGGGCTACTTGTATGTCCATCCGGTTAGGATGTGCCCGGACAGGTCCTCTTGGGCCAAGGTCATTCCACAAACAATAATTAGCAGATAAGTATTTCTCAGCCTTGATTACTTGTAAGTCAGGGGTCTTCAAACTTGGCCCTTTTGTGGCTTGTGGACTTCCAACTCCCAGTGCCTGGCTGAGGAATTCTGGGAGTTGAAGTCCACAAGTCACAAAAGGGCCAAGTTTGAAGACCCCTGCTTTTAAGGTCTGTGGACTTCCAACTCCCAGAATTCCCCAGCCAGCATGCTAGCTGAGGAATTCTGGGAGTTGAAGTCTACAGGTCTTGGAAGTTGCCAAGGTTGAGAAAATGCCAGGTAGTCCTCGACTTAACGACCACAATTGAGCCCAACATTTCCATTGCTAAGGAAGACAGTTGTTAAGTGAATTTTGCCCCATTTTAGGATCTTTTTGTCACGGTTGTTAAGTGAGTCCGGCTTCCCCATTGACTTCCCTTGTCGGAAGGTCGTCAAAGGGGATCACATGACCCCAGGAGGCTGCACAGATATATGCCAGTGGCCAAGCATCCACATGTGAATCACACTACAATGGGGATTCTGCAATGGTGGCGAGTGTGAAAAAACCCGTCACTTTTTTCAGTGCTGATACAAATTTGAACCATCGCTGAACAAAAGGATTGTAAGGTGTGAACTACCTGTATTTATGACGGCTGCAGTATCTCGGGGTCGTGTGATCACCTTTTGCAACCTGGCAAGCAAACTCAATGGGGATTCACTTAACCACATTAGTAACTTAGCAACTGCAGTGATTCACTTAACAAATGTGGCCAGAAAGGTCATAAAATGGGACAAAACTCATAACAATTATCTTACTTAGCGGAAATCTTGGGCTCAATTGTGGTCGTAAGTCAAGGACAACCTACACTCAGTGAGGGAGACTGGAGCTTAATCTTCACTGCAGGCTCCTGAATAAACTCCAAGAAAGAGTCTTGTATACATACCGCCTGCATTTTCACGAGGGACTAAACCAGGGGTGGGGAACCTTGGCTGTTTTATGACTTGTGGACTTCAACTCCCAGAATTCCTCAGCCAGCCACATTTTAATGTGGTATCTTGTGGGAATCTAGTCCATGGGGTCAGACTGTGTGTTGTTTCAACCCAGAAAATTGAGATAATTGCGTATGTTGTGGTTTGCCAAACCCTCCATAAAGGCATTGTGCAATCAGGTCATAGAATGTCTTCTATTTTAACCACTTAAATCAGGGGTCTTCATACTTGGCTCTTTTATGACTTGTGGACTCCCAACTCCCAGAATTCCTCAGCCACGCACGCTGGCTGAGGAATTCTGGGAGTTGAAGTCTACAAGTCATAAAAGGGCCAAGTTTGAAGACCCCTGACTTAAATGAATCTTTGTGGGGTGGGGAGAGAGAGAGAAAGAGCAGATAAGCCATGGCCCAAAATCACCCATCCAACTTTCATGCCTAAGGGAGGTCTAGGACTCACAATCTCTTTCTAGGCCAGCACCTTAAAACCACTATACAAAACTGCCTCTCCAGTGTTCGTAGCTACTTGACAATGTATCTACGCAGTACTTTTTTCATTAATATAGAATTTGTACTTTTATTTGTAGCTGCCACATTTTCCCTCCCTTTTAAATGACATTTAATTTTTGTCTTCTTATAGTCTATACTTTCCCCCCAGTACTAGAAATAACTTTCACTGGGGTGAAAATAGCCTCCTTATAAGCCTTTTGAGTGTACGTGTATCTGCCTAAACTTGGTGGCACCTATATTCATCTGGCTGCCATGTATATATTTATCCAACTCTAAATTATAGGGAATAAACCTTATTACTTAGTAAAGTGTATTGACTGTTTTCTCTAATGTAAACAGTCTTGTAAAGGTTTTTTTTAATCCTAAAATAGCAGAAGGACGCATTTAAATAACATTGGTAAGTTTCTTAAAACTTGTACAATATTTTATTGTCTGGATGTTGAGTCATGGCAACAGGATTTGGAGAATCAAATCTGGCTCGGTCACTAAAGTCTTCTCAGCTTTGGGACTCGTGCTGGAGCCCCCAGAAGAGGATCTCAAAACTGAAGAAGCTATTTGGAGAAGCAGCAAAACATTTCAATCCAAAAAGAAAAAAGGCCAGTTGCCGTGACACAACTTCCAGACAGCTCTGTCTGGATGACTTGAGAGTCTTCATGGACATACAATATTTATTGTTTTGTTAAATGTCTATCCTGCCCCTTCCTTCAAGAGCTCAAGGTCATGCACATAATACAGGCAGTCCTACACTTGTGACAACAATTGAGCCCAAAGTTTATGTTGCTAAGTGAGACATTGGTTAAGTGAATTTTGCCCCATGTTATGACAGTTCTTGCCTCAGCTGTTAAGTGAACCACTGCAGTTGGTCGTTAATAGCTTCCCCACTGACTTTGCTTGTCAGAAAGTTGCAAAAGGTGATCACGTGACCCCCAGGACACTACAACTGTCACAAATGCATGCCAGTGGCCAAGTGTCCCAAATTTTGATCACATGACCATAGGGATGCTGCAATGGTTGTAAGTTGGAAAAAACAGTCATTTTTTTCAGGGCCGATGGAGGACAATTCATTCAGCAACCTTTTGAAATTACGATGGCGCTGAATAAATGGTGCTTATGACTGGACCTTGGAGTTAACGGCTATCCTAGTGTCCAACTTTCTCTGCAGGCTTCCCCAGAAAGTCAGTGGGAAAGCCAGCAGGGAAACATCACAAGTTACTGGGATAATCTGCTTCCCTCACCCAACCTCTTGAAATCTCTCTGTACTTGGCCCACACTGAACAGTAGTGCAGCTGTCCCTCACAAACTCTTCTCAACCTCTCCAGTGGCTTTTTGCACACTTCACACACACTTGGGTTGTCCCAAAGCCGCTTTTTCAAAAGGCAGCTGGACTTTTTATTTTCCCTTGAAAACGTTTCGCTTCTCATCCAAGAAGCTTCTTCAGAACGTCTTGAAGGAAAAACAAAAGTTGCCTTTTGAAAGAAAGTGCCTTTGGGATACTTATATAACACTTAACGAGAAAAGAAATGTCTTTTGTCTCAATGCATTTTACAGTCTTAAATTGGTGCTGTGCTGGCATGAAGCAGATGAGATAGGGAAAACGGAAAATGGATAGATAAAAGGGAAGAAATGTAAGCAAAATGGTTCACACAATTTTGGATTTCCCAGGTTTCTGGTGAGTTAAGTAACACGTTTCATGGACGTTTTCCTTCCGAATTGCATGAATAATCATAGAAGCAAAAGTGGTTGGATCAGAGAATCCTGTAGGAAGCTCTCATAAGCCCTATTGTTGAAAAACAAAAGTGCGATTCCTGTTTTGTGAGTTCTTCGGCAGCTCGCATTCATTGTCAGCGGTTTTGCAAATAGGGAATTTTAGAGCAATAAGATTGCGCTCTGGCAAATGCAAATCCTGCAATTGTTTTGAATTACACAACCTTATTTCATAAAAGTAGACCGTGCCTTAGCCCTATTGACCACTTCTGATTTAAATCGGCTCTGTAACTGACCTGCTTGGCTGGATAATTGAGTTACAGTCCTGACATATTTATTCCAACTGACCGCAGAGTGAATTTAATCAGGTGCCTACAGAACCTGGGCAGGTGCGCTGGTGTGACAACAAGCCTGTAATCGGCCTCCGAAAGTCCTCTGGTTATAGCCTCAAGATGATTTATGACCGGCACCTGCCTTGTGCTCCTTCTTAAATGTCTTCTATTCTTTTCTTTTTTTTGTCTGGTGTTCAGCCCTGATGGGCCAGGATTTTAACTTTATACACAGGTAGTCCTCAACTTATGACCTCAGTTGAGCCCAACATTTTTTTTGGTCAAGTGAGTTTTGCCCCATTTTACGACCTTTCTTGCCACAGTTATTAACGAATCGGAGCAGTCGTTAAATTAGTAACAGGGTTGTTAAGTGAATCGCGTTTCCCTCATTGACTTCTTCTGACCAGAAAGTTGCAAAAAGCGATTACATGACCCCGGGACACCGCGACCGTCATAAAATATAAGTCTGCTGCTAAGTGTCTGGATTTCGATCACGTGACCACGGGGAATGTGGCGATGGTCGTAAGTGTAAAAAATGGTCATACCTCCCTGCCATTGTAACCTTAAACGGTCACTAAATGAATTGTTGTCAATGGTTAGCCCCATTGGTAGCAATAGCACTTAGACTTCTGTACCGCTTCACAGTGCTTTCAAGCCTTCTCTAAAGCGCTTTATGGAGTCGGCATACTGCCCCCCAACCACCTGGGTCCTCATTTAACGACCTCGGAAGGATGGAAGGCTGAGTCAAGCTTGAGCCAGTGAGAATCGAACTGTCGAACTGCTGGCAGCCGGCAGTCAGCAGAATTAAGCCTGGAGCACTGCATTTTAACCACTGTGCCGCCACGGCTCTTAGTAGTCGTATTTAAGCCTCGGGGCATCATCCTACCTTGGTAACTTGGAAGACCTGCGGACTTCAACTCCCAGAATTCCTCTGCCAGGAGATCCAGACTCCATTCTAGCTGATGAGCATTGGCTGTTCTTAGGCCCGGATTGTGGTGGGTGGTTGCTTGCTTGCTTGATTAATGCCAGCCATTGCTGCAGGCCCGGTTTGCAATATTACGCTTGATCACGAAAGCCTTGCTCTGACAACCGCTCGGGCGATCCCGCTTGTCTGTCTGCATACATGGGCATTTGCTTCCCCGCTTCTTCCATTCAGGTGGCCCCTCTCACGCTTCTAAAGCGTGATGTTTTCGGAGAACATTTTTGCAGTTCAGGAGGGCTGGTGCTTGTCTTGTGTGCGGTACCCCAGCAATCCTCCCAGTGGCCCTGAAAAGGGCTGTCAACGTTTTTATTTTTTTATTTTAATTCCATTTATATCCCGCCCTTCTCCGAAGACTCAGGGCGGCTTACAAGCTTAGCGTTATTTGTTTCTGCACAACGTATCGGGGGGGGGGAGAGGAACGGCTCTTAATCAAACCAGGCGGTGTAGGCTGGTAATTCAGGATGCGAGCTACGCGCTCTGGTCCTTCCGATGTCGATGGTTACCTGAAAGAGAGAGAGAGAGAGAGCTGCTGAAAGAGGTTTGGTGTTGCCTTTGAAACCAACCATGGTCGCCCTGTCTGGAGGATTATGGGAGCCGAAATTTAATACACAGCTAGGGAGCACCTATTTGCCCCAGCTGATCATCGCTCACTTTCCGTCTTCTCTTGGTCTCCTTGATGTACGTAGCCCTCGGAGCACCAGGGTTTGGCCTTGGAGCACGTGGCACATGTGCCGAAGACCCTGGCTTGTGGTGTGCTGACTCCGTCTCCTCCTCCTCCCCTGCTTTCGCAGGATTTAACCTTCAAGTGTTTGCTTAATGGGCCGGCCTGACTAATCGCGTTGTGTCAGAAGACCTTGAGTAGCTGAAGTCTTGGACCAGCGTGAATCTAACCACAGTCAGCCGGTCGCCTTTCCTGGCAAGCAGCTGTTGGGGGTTTCTGCCGCTTTCTCTCCCTCAATAGGGCCAATCAAGGACCATTTGGGACAAGGCTGGAGTGGGCTTGCTCTAAGGAATAAATAGCTGCTTGGGAAATAGGCTGGGTACCATTGTTGGCTACAGTGGCATTGATGCATTATCAACACATTTCAGCTGTTCCCTTTGCTTGGGATAATGCAGGGGTAGGCAACCTTGGCTCTTTTATGACTCGTGGACTTCAACTCCCAGAATTCCTGAGGCAACCTTGGCTCTTTTATGACTCGTGGACTTCAACTCCCAGAATTCCTGAGCCAGCATGGCCCTGCTTGGCAACCTCTCCCTTTCCCCTCAGCGCGGCTGGCTCAGGAATTTTGGGAGTTGAAGTCCATGAGTTATAAAAGAGTCAAGGTTGCCTACCTCCCTGGGGTAGTGGATAGTTCCTTCTGACTTCCTCCATATGTTTTTCTAAGTTAAATGATGGGTTTATTATACCTTTAAACGTAGTCACTATTCTACCTCCCTCTGTCCTCTTCGCAGTTTGGGCTCCTTGGATTTGGGATACCTTAGCAGTCGATTGTGAGTCTCTGTCCATTTAGGGATTCTTCAAGACCTTCCCTATTCCAGTTATCTCCAGATCCCCATCCCAATTGCCTCCACTTACCACCAAGTGCAGGAATTCTAGGAACCGAAGACCTAAGGCAGGGGTCTTCAAACCTGGCCCCTTTATGACTTGTGGACCTCAACTCCCAGAATTCCTCGGCCAGGCACGAATTCTGAGAGTTGAGGTCCACAAGTCATAAAAACGCCAACTTTGAAGACCCCTGACCTAATGTGTCTGAGAGGAGAGCTGTTTTGGCATCGTGGATATGAAAAGTCTTCCCCTCCTAACACCGTTCCCAGAGGCTTAAGCAACATCGATACAGACCAGGGGTTTCCAAACTTGGCAGACTTGTGAACTTCAACTTCCTGCTGGCTGAGGAATTCTGGGAACTGACGTCCCCAAGTCTTAAACCTGCCCCTGATATAAACGTAAGGGTAACGAAAGGGTCCTCTCCAGATGATCGGGAGCTCCCACAGTTCCTTGTCACTGATACCTTGCCAAGCACCAATAAATGGGGGATCCAGAAGATTGGAGAGCTAAACGTTGGAACTCAGAAGGTGGTCCTTTCTCTCCTACCAAGTTCTGCCTCTTGCCCTCCCCAGTTTGCCTATGGCTCTTCTCCCAGAGATGCCCAACTTTGCTATGGGATGCATTCTGGGTGCGATCCGAGTTCCAAGTAAGCGGCTGAGATTTTTGTTTGTCCTCTGGAATGAAGAGGTGTCTAGGTGAGCGCCCACGTTTGGAGGGTCATTCTGTACTCCCACTGGGAGAAGACTCTCTGGTTGGGACGACTGGGGTAGTAGCAGATAGCATCCTAGTCCCGGTCCCCTCTCAGGTGGATTGTGCAGGAGGCAAAGATGTATTTTTAAGCTCTCAAGGACGTTTCGAACATGGGAAGGAAAGAGAAATGGAGGGTAAAAGGTCACAAGGCAGCTATAATTGTCCGTCCTGAATGCCTGGTTCCATCCTGAGCCTCCACAGACTGCAAGCTCCAATTGCCCATAGCAATTTACTCCCAGCTGGGAATTGCCTCTTCTCTGGAAAACGTCCATCCTTGTGCTTTAGATGATTCCTGAATGCTAGAATGGTAAATCCATTTACCGGTGGGATTGTTTTTTTTTTATTAGTACGTGTTTGTGCGAGAAGGCAGCCCCTGAATTCTTTAGCAACAGCTGTTTTCCTCTGCTGCTGAGATGGTCCCCGAGTTAAGTTGCGTTGGCTTCTCTCAACGTACCCGGGTAGTCCCAGTGCCTCCCTTCCCTTCAGTTTGCCTCCGGAGCTCTCCCCGTTGTAAAAATCCTCCAAAGGGGATCCTCTTAACCTCCGATCTGGAGCCGAAAGCGCAGGTCGACATTGCACGAACTGAATTCACGATGCTGGTTTAGTCCTCAGAAGCTAGCTGTCCGCATGAAGTTCCTGTAGAGAGCGTGGCTGGCTACTGCTAGCGCCAGGTACTAATTTTGCACAGTGCGTTGCGTTATCTCTCCGTTTTGTGAAGAAGGCCCAGTTTGCTCTTATTTCCTCCTTGTCTGATGGGTAACTGAGCCTGAGAATGATGTTGCCCAAAGCCAAAGTAAATTATGAGATATCCTAAAAATGGTCCTGAGCCCAAAGTAGACCTTTGAAAGGAAAAGGCAATTAACGCTCTCCTTGCACTCTCCCAGGGACGTGGTGGGTCAGTGGGTTAGGACGCTGAGCTTGTCGATCAGAAGGTCGGCAGTTTGGCGGGTCGAATCCCGAGTGCCGCGTAGCAGAGTGAGCGCCTGTTACTCGTCCCAGCTTCTGCCAACCTAGCAGTTCGAAAGCACATAAAAAATGCAAGTAGAAAAATAGGGACCACTACGGTGGGAAGGTAACAGCGTTCCGTGCGCCTTTGGCGTCTAGTCATGCCGGCCACATGACCACGGAGACGTCCTCGGACAAGCGCTGGCTCTTCGGCTTTGAAACGGAGATGAGCACCAGCCCCTAGAGTCGGAATCGACTAGCACGCGTGTGCGGGGGAACCTTTACCTGCACTCTCCCTCCTTAATTCATGTCTCACCTTCCCAAATACTGACAGGTCTCATTGTTTGCTCAATCACGTGAAATACGCCTTTTGTGGCTGTTGTTTATTCGGTAAGCACACCATGGCCGCCCCCCCCCCAAAATCTTCCACGGTCTCCCGGAGTTTGCTCGAATTCATGTTCATTGCGGCTTGCTATCACCCCCTTCCTCGTAAGTCCTCGACTTACGACCGTAATTGGCCCCAAAATTTCTGTTGCTAAGCAAGACAGCGGCTAAGTGAGCTTTGCCCCAATTTACAACCTTTCTGGCCACAGTCGTTAAAGTGAATCACCGTAGTTGTTAAATGAGTAACACACCCGTTAAGTGAAGCTGGCTTCCCCATTGGTTTTGCTTGTCAGGAGGTCGCAAAAGGGGATCGATCCCATGACGTGGGGACACGGCAAAGCCAGTTGCCGAGCCTCCGAATTCTTTATCTTGTGCCCGTGGGGTGCGCTGCAGTGGTGGTAAGCGTGGGTAAATGCTCCCAAGTCACTTTGTTTTCAATGCCTGTCATAACTTCGAACCCTCACGGAAGGCATGGTTGTAAGTGGCATGGTTATAAGTTGAGCACCAGCCGTGTGACTTCCCCCAAGCAGCTGCTTAAGATGCTCAGTTAAGTTTCCTTTCCTCAAACACCCCCCCACCCCGGTCTTCTGCCCTTTGGAGCGGAGGTGAGATGATGGGGCAGGTTCCCGGGCGAGGGCACGCTTCCCGTGGGCGTAGGCACTGCACCCAGGTTTCCTGCAGCCGGGCTCCCATGCCTGCTGTGATCGGCCCGGATGGGTGTCGGCTGGGCTAAGGTGGGCCCTAAGGTTGCTTCAGCCCTCTTTTTTTCTCCTGCTGCTTCAGCCTGGGCAGCGCCAGTGACTCAGCCACGTGGGTGTGAAGCTTCCTCCAACTGGTTTGGGCAGTGCTGATCCAGCGCTGAGACCAAACGGCTGCGACTGGGTGGGGCTCCGAGTCCTCTCTGGTTCTCCTTAGGCTCCTCTCCTCTCGTCTCTATGTCTCTGCAGTGCAGCAGAGTGCGATCTGACACCGCCAGCACCGACGGCAGCTCCCCCCCCTCCGGCACTCATGTTCCCGGCCTTTCCAGGGTGGGGGCGGGGGGCAATCCCCTGCCTTGCCCATGTTTGGCGAGCCCGGACCGCCGTGCCATGCACCAGCCGGTTTGCAGGCTGATCTTTTCTCTCTTCCCCCCCCCCCCCTCTTCCCCTACCCCCAATTCCTTTCGGAAAGCCAGGCAGATGAAAAGTCTCAGCCGTTTGCCAAAACACTTGCCTGGGGTTTTCCTACTTGGGTAAGTATTTTTTCATCTCCCTCTCCGCCTGCCGTGCGTCTTTTCGCCGCCTGCCTTGAGTTAGGAGTGGGATAAGAGACAGGCTTTCCCACCACCCCCCGTCCCCCCAAGGAAGATCGCCTCTTTTCTTTCGGTTTGCCGCGATCCCAGATAGACGGGCACGAAGGATTCGGAGAGAGGGGTGGTCCCGAGGCCGAAAATTAAGTTCCAAAGTTGGTTCCGTCTTTTTTTCTTCTTTTTCTTTTCTTTCTTACCAACCTATCGGTGGGGTGGTGGGGTCGGTCGGGCCTGGGCTTAAAAAAAACAACACGTCTTGGCCTTTTCAAAGTGCTGCTTTTTTGTGTGTGTGTGTGTGTGTGTGTGTGTAAACAGTTCAGCAGGCAGACTTGGATTAAAAAGGGGGAGGGGGGCTGCCCCACAATTACCATTAGTGCTGTGCCGGTTTTGTGATTTTTTCCCCCCCCCCCAGAAGTTCCTTTTGCCTCCCGGTGATGTGGGTGGGGGCTGTGGTTAATTCAGAGACAACCATGAATGATGGAGAATCGGCCCTGGAAGGTTAATTCAGGACTTTTCATCAGCTTCCCAACAGTGGGGCCTGGACTCTTGATTTCCGAGTGGCTGTCGTCCTCGTTCACCCAAAAGGGATGCCCTGCAGTTTGTTGTCCTGGATTAGAGAGGAGATTTAGTATTTCAGTCTGGAAAGCAGGGGTCATTTGAGACTTGACACCTCTTGATTGGCTTAGCCCCAGTTACTTCCTGTCGGAAGAGATGCTGCAGGCCGCCTGGCCTCGACCACCTGGGTGCCACGCTGCATCACAGGCACATTGGCTGCTTGCAAGGGTGCGCGCACGCGTGTGTGTGTATGGATGGGAGAGAATTGTTGCCGACGGTGCAGTTGTGCTCAGAGCAGCTAAATCTCTTTCCCAGAGACATGGCAGGCGCCAAGGTGCCCAAAGAGTGCCTGAACTAAATGTTGTGAATGGTTCGGCGGGGCCATCTTGGACTCCAAGGCCATCGCGCAACTCCTCTTTTTTTCGGGAACTGTTAGTGCAGGGGAAGGGAATAAGTGACGTGACGGCGGGCCAGCCTTCTTTCACAACCCACGGACTTTCATCTTGATTCAAACAATTCACGAGCAGTGTGGAGCAGGGATGGGCAACTATGGCAACTTCCAGACTTGTGGACTTCAACTCCCAGAATTCCTCAGCCAGCACGGCTGGCTGAGGAATTCTGGGAGTTGAAGTCCACAAGTCTGGAAGTTGCCAAGTTTGAAAACCCCTGTCGAACATATCGGCTCATGTGGGCTGCGTTGAGTAAAGAGCAGTTTGTCCTGGGCAATTCATAATACAGTTAATCTTTAGAAATCCCATATTATTCAAAAGTGTGTGATCTTATGGGGCCGCATTACTAGCTGTCCAGAGCTGCCTGGGACTGGAGGTTGTACCCAATTGTGCTAGATTGAGATTTAATAGGAACTTAATATGACTTTTAAAGCATTCTTTTTGAGCAAGACCTTGATAAGCTAGCCAGATTACTTGACTATCTAAGCCAAGCATCTTCAAACTTGGCCCTTTTAGGACTTGTGGACTTCAACTCCCAGAATTCCTCAGCCAGCGTGCCTGGCTGAGGAATTCTGGGAGTTGAAGTCCACAAGTCCTAAAAGAGCTCAGGTTTGAAGACTATAAAGACCATTGCAGCATCCTCATGGTCACATGATCAAAATTTGGATGTTTGGCAACTGGCATGTACTTAACGACAGTTGCAGTCTCCTGGGCGGGGTCATGTGATCCCCTTTTTGCGACCTGCTGACGAGCAGAGCCAGATTCACTTAACCACTTAACAGCTGGGTCACTAAGTTAAAAACCACGGCGATTCACTTAACGATTCTGGCAAGAAAGGCCATAAAACGGGGCAAAAGCTCACTTCACGACTGTCTTGCTCAGCCGTGGAAATGGCTGAGCAAGGCCGCGGTCGTAAGACGAGGACTTCCTGCGTTCCACAGCGTTTGAAGTGAGAATTATATGGCTCTCCTCTCTGAGCGAAGGGGAGGGAAGGCTAGTCTAATGAGGTCTTGGGCTGGTTTTCCCATTTTACTTCTGCCGTTTCTGCGTCCGTTTTAACGATGTCAACCGAAATCTTCCATCCGTGCTTCCATGCTGCTTGGTACATGTCCTTCCTGGTCTGTTTATTACTTTCCTAGAGCGGCGATGTTTCTGTAGACTTTGTCCTCATCCCCACACGTTTCGACTGCCCTTTTTTCTTGCTGCAGATAATTCCTTCTTTTTTTAAAAAAAAAAAAAAACATTGTCAGGTCACGGAATTCTGAAAAGTCCCCGGTTTTTTTTTTAATACACTTTGGCAGGTTGCGTCTGTGGCAAATTGACATAAAAATCTGGGTTTCAGCGATTCCCACAGAGCCTTTCTCGCCTTGTGCGTTGCGTAGCCTCCGGCTTGGTTTCTCAGCCCTTCTTCGTTCACCGTGTCCGATTCCTCCCTGTGTTCATCTTGGTGACCCTTCTCTCGTCCTCCCTCTCTGCAGATAGCAAGAGGATCCTTATGCAGCAACACGTGAAATGAACAAAGCTCCACAACCCTCAGGAGGAACCCCATCAGCCCCGCACCCCTCCCCTTCTCCTGGACTTCCACAGGTAAGGAGTCTCCTCCCCGGGCTACCTTCCGCACTTGGGCTACTTCCGAGGGAGTCGTTTCCCCCTAGATAACACTCAGATTTTTGCCGCTTTACCTTGTTTTGGTGGCTTGAGGGGGGGGGGAGATCCTCTAGCAGAGGTGGGAAACTACGGCCCTTTTAGGACTTCTTGTGGACTTCAACTCCCAGAATTCCTCAGCTAGCCAGCCAGCCTCAGGAATTCTGGGAGTTGAAGACCACAAGTGCTAAATGGCTGGCTCAGGAATCCTGGGAATTGAAATCCTAAAAAGCTGGCTCAGAAATTCTGGGGGTTGAAGTCCACAAGTGCTAAAAGGCTGGCTCAGGAATTCTGGGAATTGAAGTCCTAAAAGGCTGGCTCAGGAATTCTGGGAATTGAAGTCCTAAAAGGCTGGCTCAGGAATTCTGGGAATTGAAGTCCACAAGTGCTAAAAGGCTGGCTCAGGAATTCTGGGAATTGAAGTCCTAAAAGGCTGGCTCAGGAATTCTGGGAATTGAAGTCCACAAGTGCTAAAAGGCTGGCTCAGGAATTCTGGGAATTGAAGTCCTAAAAGGCTGGCTCAGGAATTCTGGGAGTTGAAGTCCACAAGTGCTAAAAGGCTGGCTCAGGAATTCTGGGAATTGAAGTCCTAAAAGGCTGGCTCAGGAATTCTGGGAATTGAAGTCCACAAGTGCTAAAAGGCTGGCTCAGGAATTCTGGGAATTGAAGTCCTAAAAGGCTGGCTCAGGAATTCTGGGAATTGAAGTCCTAAAAGGCTGGCTCAGGAATTCTGGGAATTGAAGTCCTAAAAGGCTGGCTCAGGAATTCTGGGAATTGAAGTCCTAAAAGGCTGGCTCAGGAATTCTGGGAATTGAAGTCCTAAAAGGCTGGCTCAGGAATTCTGGGAATTGAAGTCCACAAGTCCTAAAAGGCTAGCTCAGGAATTCTGGGAATTGAAGTGCTAAAAGGCTGGCTCAGGAACTCTGGGAATTGAATTCCACAAGTGCTAAAAGGCTGGCTTAGGAATTCTGGGAATTGAAGTCCACAAGTGCTAAACAGGCCGTAGTTCTTCAACCCTGTGACACTGCTACCAGTTTTACCAGAATGAACTTGTAATGAACTTTTCTGTAGATCGCCTGCCTTTGGGCCTCTTGGCTGGCTTTGGCATAGGGAAGGTTGGCCAACGCCATTTTAATTCCTTTTCGTCTTCGAGTCAGAGCTTCACATTCCTCAAATGCTGCCGCAGCTGCGGTTGGGAGGGTTGGGGCAGCTGCCACGAAGCTGCTAACCTGCTTCTTCTCTTCTCCCTTCTCCTAGCAGTCAGCATTTCCTCCTGGCCAGGCGGCACCTGTGGTTTTTAACCCAGCGCAAGCTACCCAAATGAATACGCCTTCCCAGCCTCGACCGGTAAGAGGGTGGCGACAGCCGCCGGGCCTGCAGCTCCACGGGGGGCTGCAAGGACTCACTCTCGAGGTGGCAGCCGAGCCTTCTCGGATGCGGGCTGCCCAACAGGTTCTTTGGTTTGGCCCGGGGCTGGCCGGCCACAAAAGCAGCCCTGCAGGCTGACTCTGTCTGCAGGCACCGCTGACTCTGACTCGGGAGCAGCTCTCACGGCGTGTGCCAGGCCGGGGGGGGGGGCGGGTTGGGACGAGCAACGGAGCCAGCCATGAGGTTCAGAGATGTGGTGGAAACCTCCTAGCTAGGGTCCGCATGGAAGAGAGGAGGCAGGGAGGGCGGGCCTGTTGCCCCGAGGAGAGAAGAATTTGGGGAAAGGGGGATGGGGGAGGAAGCAGAGAGTAGGCAGAGGGGCCTGTAACTGTCGGTGACGTTCTCCTCTTGTCTCCTTTCCCCCCGCGCTCTTTCTTGTCGTAGTTTCCAGCAGGGCCTCGTGCTTTACATCAGCAGGTACTAACCTCCCCCTGCTTGCCTCACTGCATGCTGGATGCCATCCCAGGGTTAGGGTGCCGTCCGATCAGGGGTGGTGCTTGGACACTGCAGGGCCACTGACCGCAGGGCTGGAGGATTGTGTGTATGGGGGGGGTGGGGGTCTGAGGTAATCAGGGTCAAACCCCCAGGTTAGACACACTGCGTCTCCTGGAAGCTCTCCTGTCTCTGGGCAGCTTACCCCCCCTCCCCCCCCTTTCGTTCTCAGCTGCCCGGTTTTTCAAGACAGAGACGATAGTAACCAGGAGTCCTCGACTTACGACTACAATTGAGCCCCAGCTTTCCGTTGCCGAGCAAGGCAGCTGTTTAAAGCGAATTTCGCCCCGTTGTACGGCCATTCTGAATCGCTGCCGTTGTTCGGTTAATAACAAGGTGGTGAAGTGAATCTGGCCTTTCCCCTGTTGTTGGCGAAAAGGGCCGCAAAGCCGGGCCGCCGTCATTAAAACGTAAGCCAGTTGCCGAGCATCCGAATTTTGATCACTGTAACACCAGGGCGAAAAAAAAAAACCCCGGTCGTAAGTCCTCTCCCCCCCCCCCCCGCAGTGCCTTTGTAACTTTGAACGGTGGCCAAACGGACGGTTGTAAGTCAAGGACTACCTGTACTGTGTTTTTTTTGTTGTTGTTATGTTTTTTTTCCCCTTCCTGGGTCGGATTACGATGGCTATAAGGAGCCATTTGGTCTCGCGGCTGTAACACATTTGAAAGGGGAG
Organism: Vipera ursinii; assembly: GCF_947247035.1. Classification (NCBI taxonomy): domain Eukaryota; kingdom Metazoa; phylum Chordata; class Lepidosauria; order Squamata; family Viperidae; genus Vipera; species Vipera ursinii. Next base: position 6,583,262 of record NC_139518.1, read on the forward strand.
CCGATTGTGGATCACACCAACCACTTTTAAGCCCGCAAGGGGAGAGCTGGTTGGGGTGTGGAAGAAGATACCAGTCCCAAAGAACAACACAAATCAAAACCTGTAACAGGGGCCTGGGGCAGGGATTTGCTAGGGCCACCTTTCCCCTGAGTTTATGACCAACGAGATTGCGGTTAGGGCCAGTTTGACTGCAGTGTCCACAGCCCAGAAGCTTTCCTTCCTCCTCTCCTCCCCCCCCCCCCTTCACCACTTTTCCCTTGTGACTTGCATGGCATCTGACTCACGATACTGCTTCTCTTGTCACCGTTTCTCATTTTTGGAAAACTCCACTCCCGCTGTCTCGCGTCCCCGTTTGGGTGCTCCGTTCTGGCCTTCCCCTCTGAACGGACTTCCTGGCCGCTCCCGGGACGGATCGCAAGATGTTTGGCCTTTTCCTTTCCTTTCTCCCTTACCCCTGTCAACGACCTTTCGGTGTGTTGCACGTCTTCGAGAGCCCCGGACTCTGTTCTCCGTCTCTTGTCTTCTTGGCAGACTGCCTGCAGACCCCCCACCCCCACCCCAGAAGGGCTGTGTCCTCCGTGGTCCTGAAAACAGTCACCCCTACATCCCCGTTGGCTATAGGTGTGTGTGTGTGTGTGTGTGTGTGTGTCTGCTCCTGCTCCTCCATCACATCCGGCTGTCAGAGAGCTTGCTTGGTTGGGCATGAAGGCCGAAGGAATGGCAGGAGGTTTCATCCTGTCGCCTTAGGCTGGGACTTGGGAATTGAGCTGGAGTTAACTTAGGCAAGATCTCAGCAGCGGTTCCCCTGTGATGCAGCGACATGTTCTCCTCAATCTGGCCAGTAGTTGTTTGTTTGTTAAAACCCTCAATTTATTTAAAAACTGCCTACTTTGGCATTCTTTAAAAAAAAAAAACACGCCAGCTACGAATCTTGGTGGAGTTTGTGCTCCTTCCCACTGATGTATCTAGTCCAGGGCATAGGCAACCTCGGCTCTTTTATGACTTGTGGACTTTGATACCCAGAATTCCTGAACCAGCCATGCCGACTCGGGGAATGCTGGGAGTTGGAGGTCCGCAAGTCATAAAAGAGCCGAGGGTCCCTACCTAACCTGCTGATCTAGGCGTTCAACCCACCCGTACTGTTTCCAAACTTCAGCACCCTGGTGAACGAATAGGATTATATCTTCACGGCCTGAATTGGGTGATGCGTTTTGTCTGAACAAAACTGCCACTTCTGGAGCTGGCCTTCCCTCCTGGGTGCAGTCTGACCCTCAAGGAAGAAGCCTTGATCCTCGGCGTGAAGCTTCTGAGTCAGATCAAAGCTTCGGGTGTCTGTCTTGCTGGTCCATCCAGTCTCTTGCGGAGAGATTGGGATATGAATGAGGAAGTCCGGCTCATATATAATTACTACACCCATCTCAGCGAGTGATCTTAGGAACCTGCAGCCTCTTAGCATCTGTCACGTGGAATGGAGGATCCCGGCCTAAATCTAGTGTAACCACTAGCAAGCTTTGAAATGCGGGTGCTTCGGGCCTGTGCTTCGGAGTCTCGCCCAGTCTGGCCTCTCTCGAGGCGCGTTGGATGAAAGACCAGGCTGACTTAAGGATGCCGGGAATTGAAGTCTTCACACAGCTTCCGAGAGACGGGAACTCTGCAGGCGAGCTAACGACAGGTAGTCCTCGACGTAACAGTTCGCTTAGTGACCATTTGAAGTTAACAGCATTGGGGGGGAAAAACAAAAACCGAGCCGTTTTCACACTTAAGGATGGTTGCAGCATTCCCCCATGCTCACGTGATTGACATTTGGGTGCTGGATCAGCGGTTCCTATTTACGACGGTCGCAGCGTCCCAGGGTCATGTAATCCCTTGTTGCAACCTTCTGACAAGCAAGGCCAGCGGGGAAAGCCAGATTTACTTAACAGCCGTGTTGTTAATTGAACGACTGCAGCGATTCACTTAATCCAGGGCTCTGAGGCACGCTGGCTGAGGAATTCTGGGAGTTGAAGTCCACAAGTCACAAAAGGGCCAAGTTTGAAGACCACCCCCCTCCACACACACACACACACACACCCTGACTTAACCAATGTGGCAAGAAAAGTCGTAAACTGGGGCAAAAACTCCACAAAGGTCTCGCTTAGCAGCAGAAATTTTGGCCTCAGTTGTGGTCGTAAGTCGAGGACTGTCTGTATTTAGTCGCACTCCTGTCCCCCTCAGTTTTGGGTGGAAATGATCAGTTACCAATGCTCATTGCGATCGCCAAACTTTAACCCTGGGTAGTAATGCTCATTGTTGCTGTTCGCCGTTTCCCCCACTGGGATCAAGCACGTGCTGGCCATTAGACGCGGCCTCTCCGTGCTCGGAATCCCACAGCAAAATTTGCAAGGGCGCCTGGGGAGGGTCAAGAGGGCAGGCTGACGTCCACCACAGCTGTCTGTCACTGTCCGGTGAGAACGTGAGGCGCAGGGCCGAATTACAACACAGAATGTAGAGCGCGAGACCCACGGTACACGGGCCTTGTTCGCGCTATGAGTGTTGATTGAGCACTGATGCCTTGGACCACCCTCTCCTGCATTCTTCACCCTGGAGCTCCAATGGTCTCCTTGCCCTCTTGGCACGGAGAGGCCACGTCTAACGGCCAACGCGTGGCTTAATCACAGCGGGGAACTGTGAACAGCAACAGTGAGCATTACTATCCAGGGTTAAGGAGAGTGGTCACTGACAACTGATCATTTCTTAGATCAGGGTTCTGCAACCTTGGGTCACTTTTTAAGACAGGTGGACTTCAACTCTCAGAATTCTGGGCGTTGAAGTCCACCTGGTTTAAAAATGAGCAAGGTTGCAGGACCCTGGCTTAGAGCTTTCCCTTGGCTAATTCCTAAGGTTGTGCTCTTGTGTTGTTATTTAGACATTATCCCGTAGCTTTGCAAAAGTCAGCGGGAGGGCTGTTGCGTAGAAGCTCCTTTGGGGTAGAAAGGCTGATTCTTCTCTCTCAGACTCGGATATTTCCACTTTGCAGCATAAAGCCTGTGGAGATTTCGTTGCTGATATTCTAAGGGCAGAGGTCTTGAAACTTGGCCCTTTCGTGACTTGTGGACTTCAACTCCCAGAATTCCTCAGCCAGCGTGCCTGGCTGAGGAATTCTGGGAGTTGAAGTCCACAAGTCAGGAAAGGGCCAGGTTTGAAGACCCCCCTGTTCTAAGGGCTTGAGAGGAAGTTGCTCTTTCTTATCTTGTGTATAATACTCAAAGGGTGTATATCCTGGGAAAGACACCACCTCCTAGTTCAGAGGTAGGCAACCTCGGCTCTTTTATGACTCGTGGACTTCAACTCCCAGAATTCCTGAGCCAGCTTGGCTCAGCTTGGAAACCTCTCCCTTTCCCCTCAGCATGGTTGGCTCAGGAATTCTGGGAGTTGAAGTCCACGAGTCATAAAGCAGCCTATGCCCAGTCCAGGGGTAGGCAACCTCGGCTCTTTTATGACTCGTGGACTTCAACTCCCAGAATTCTTCAGCCAGCAGGGCTCAGCTTGGAAACCTCTCCCTTTCCCCTCAGCATGGTTGGCTCAGGAATTCTGGGAGTTGAAGTCCACGAGTCATAAAAGAGCCAAGGTTGCCTACCCCTGTCTTAGTTTTTTCTTAAGTTTCTCCCCTCCTCAAGTTTGTTAAGGCCTTGCAAGAGGTACAGGCAGCCCTCGACGACCACAAATGAGCCCAAAATTTCTATTGCTCAGCAGAACAGTTGTTAAGAGAGTTTTGCTCCGTTTTGCGACCTTTCTTTGCCACAGTTGTTCAGCAAATCAGCGGTAGTTCTTAAGTTAGTAAAAAGGTTGTTAAGGGGGGATCTGGCGCTGCTTCTCAGAAGGTTGCAAAAGGGGATCACGTGACCCTAGGACCCTGCAGCGGTCACAAGTAGGAGTCAGTTTCCAAGCCTTTGAATTTTTGATCACGTGACCATGGGGGAGGGGTGCTGCAGCGTCGTAAGTAAGAAATGCAGCCCTAAGTCACTTTCAGTGCTGTTGAAACTGAACCGTCGCTCAACGAACTGTTATCAGTAGACTACCTGCATTTGTAAAAAAACAAAAACAAAAAAACAGCATTTTTTTTTAACATTCGCCTATTGCACAGCTCTACTTAACAGCCTGAAAATTTGCTGGGACTCCAGAAGATGGTAGAGGACAGGAAAGCCTGGAGGAACGTTGTCCACGAGGTCGCGATGGGTCGGACGCGACTTCGCAGCTAAAAACAACAAATAGACAGTTGAAACCATAAGCAAACTTTTTAAAGTTGTCATATTCTATCTGCAATCTTCGATAAACCATAGGCTTAGCCAAAATAAACAAGTCATCTCACTTCCTTAAGCTGCTGGTATTTTCCCTGGGTTAAAGATCACTTTCTAATGTTTTGCATATACCGTAACAATCTTGAGACCATTAAGACACACCTCAAACCGTATAAAGATACGTAAAGGGAGGGCATTTTTTTTCCTTTGCACAGCACAATAGTTTGGAAAGTGAATGTTTCACTGATTTGGCTACTTCTTTCGTTAATACCTACAACCACCACCCCCTCCCATCATTTAAGGTCATCTTGGATGGACAGCTTGCATAGAAGAAGTGATAATAATAACAACAGCAGAGCTGGAAGGGACCTTGGAGGTCATTTAGTCCAACCCCCTGCTCAATCAGGAAACCCTGTACCATTTCAGACAAATGGTTGTCCAGTGTCTTCTTAGCTTCCAGTCTTGGAGCATTCACAGCTTCTGGAGGCCGGTTGTTCCACTGATTTAATTGTTTTAACTGTCAGGAAGTTTCTCCTTAGTTCTAGGTTGCTTCTCTCCTTGACTAGTTTCCATCCGTTGCTTCTTCTCCTGCCTTCTGGTGCTTTGGAGAATAGCTTGACTTCCTCTTCTTTGGGGCAGCCCCTGAGATATTGGAGCACTACTATCATTTCCCCCCCCCCCCCGTCCTTCTGGTCATTAAACTACACCAGGGGTAGGCAACCTTGGCTCTTTTATGACTCGTGAACTTCAACTCCCAGAATTCCTGAGCCAACATGGCTCAGCTTGGAAACCTCTCCCTTTCCCCTCAGCATGGCTGGCTCAGGAATTCTGGGAGTTGAAGTCCACGAGTCATAAAAGAGCCAAGGTTGCCTACCCCTGAACTAGACATACTGAATTCCAGCAACCGTTCCTTATATGTTTTAATCTCCAGTCCTCTAGTACTTTCCATTAGTATGTTACAGGTAGTCCAAGACTTACCATCCCATCCCATTTGAGCCCAAAATTTCCACTGCTAAGTGAGACAGTTGTTAACAGAGTTTTCCCCTATTTTATGACCTTTCTTGCTGCCGTTGTTAAGTGAATCCCTGCAGTTGTTAAGCTAGCAACATGGATGTTCAGTGAAACTGGCTTCCCCGTGGACACTGTTTGTCAGAAGGTCGCAAAAGGGGGATCGCGTGACCCTCCGGGACTCTTCAACCATCATAAATATGAACCAATTGCCAAGCATCACCTGACTTTGGGGATGCCGCAACACTTGTAAGTGTGAATAATGGTCCTAAAGTCACTTTTGTCAGCGCTGCTGTAACTTTGGAACAGTTGCTAAACAAAGGGTTGTAAGTCGAGGACTACCTGTATGAACGTGAAATTATTTCCCCAATGCTTGGGGCATGTTACTGCCACTCTTAAGGATATGAAAATATCCGTAGAAACTAGCCAAGTATAAGTAGTAAATTTGGTTAGAAGAGGAGGAAGATTTGATGTTTCTCAACAGTTATTCCCTTGTCTATGGAGATTCTCAGTTATTCACGTCGCGGTTGTCCCAAAGGTGCTTTTTTAAAAAGGCAACTGGATTTTCTTTGTTTTTTTTCCTTGAAGACGTTTCACTTCTCATCCAAGAAGCTTCTTCGGTTCTGCTTCAGCTTCTTGGGATGAGAAGCGAAACGTCTTCAAGAAAAAACAAAAGAAAGTCGAGTTGCCTCTTGAAAAAACCTCTTTGGGAAACCTCTTTGTCCATTCCAATATTCATAATTACAGAGAGCTCCTCCAATACGCCATTGTACTGAATATCCTTTTTCTAGGTAGCCTCTACTACAGGGGTCTTCAAACTTGGCCCTTTTATGACTTGTGGACTTCAACTCCCAGAATTCCTCAGCCAGGCACATTGGCTGAGGAATTCTGGGAGTTGAAGTCCACAAGTCATAAAAGGGCCAGGTTTGAAGACCTCTGCTCTACTATATTAAAACACACAGTTTTTTGGATGACCAAAAAGTTTAATTGGAAGTCCTCGGGAAGGGAATACAGAGAGTTGTCTTCGGTGCTTTTTTTTGTAAAAGAAAAAGGTGCCGGAACTCACACATGTCATACAACCCGCCTTGCCCTACCCTACAAGGTTCCATCCAAAAAAGGTGCCGGAAATCTGTTCTGAGCGTTCTATGAGGAAAAAAAGCCCTGGTTGTCTTAAACTCTGTGGTAAAACTCTGATTCATGAGAGAGCTTGAAGACTTCATCTTGTGTTTATTTTATTTTGAAACACCACGATCTAATTAAGCAAGCCTTTCATTTCTGAGGCCAGCAGTTGCGTGTTGGGTTTTTTTTGGCATGCTTTAAAAATGTTTTTATCTCACACTTTTTCTACGGAGACTTAAGACGGGTGCTTGCATCATCTGCGTCTCTTGACAAAGAGGTTTCTTGTGAGTTTTTGTGAGTCCTACATTGCAAGTTGCAGGCAATCAATATGCTGGGCCTTTGAAGATTGCTTCTCTGCCAGAGTTTGCACATGGATGGAAGCAACAACAATCCCAACTATTGTGTCTTTCCCTCCACACTAGATTTGTGCGTGTGTGTCTGGGGACAATCCATGGAAGAAATAGTGGGGAAAGATGGCTGCACAGGTAGTCTTCCACTTACGACCGCAACGGAGCCCAAAGTTTTTGTTGTTAAGCGAAACCTTTGTTAAGTGAATTTTGCCCCATTTTACAACCATTCTTGCCACAGTTGTTGTGTAATCTTCTTGTTAAGTTAGCCACACGGTTGTTAAGTCAATCCGGCTTCCTCATTGACCTGGCTTTTTCTGAAAGTCGCAAAAGGTGACCGCATTACCCCGGGACGCTGCAACTGTCATAAATGTGAGTCAGTTGCCAACATCTGAATTTTGATCGCGTGACCCTGGGGATGCTGCAAGAGTCGTAACTCTGAAAAACGGTCATAAATCACTTTTTTTTTCAGGGCCGTTGTAACTTTGATCGGTCACTAAATGAACTGTTGTAAGCCGAGGGCGACCTGTATTCCAGAACTCCTGGCTAAGTCGACATTATTTCCAACGTATCAGCCGAGGGCACCTAGTTGCATTAACAGAGGGATATCATCAAGATATCAAGAGGTCTTCAAACTTGGCCCTTTTATGACTCGTGGACTTCAACTCCCAGATTTTCGGGAGTTGAAGTCCACGAGTCAAAAAAGGGCCAGCTTTGAAGAGCCCTGATCAAGATCATGTGAAACCTTAGTATCGCTTTATAATCCCTTAAATAACAATGAGTTGTATACCGTGTCGCAGTGCTTTACAGCCCCTCTCTTAAGCGGTTTACAGAGTCAACATACTTGCCTCCCCCCACAATCTGGGTCCTCATTTTACCGACCTCGGAAGGATGGAAGGCTGAGTCCACCTTGAGCCCCATCAGGATCGAACCCTTGGAAGCGAGCAAGGTGTTAGCCTGCAATAAATACTGCATTTTAACCACTCCGCCACCTCAGCTCTTAATAAAAACAACACTTGGAATATTGCACACCCAGTTTTGGTGGTTACAATATAAAAAAAAGACGTTGAGACTCTGGAAAGAGTGCAGAGAAGAGCAACAAAGATGATTAGGGGACCGGAGGCTAAAACAAATGGAGGGTTGCAGGAATTGGGGATGTCCGGTCTAGTGAAAAAGAAGGATTAAGGGTGACATGACAGCAGTGTTCCAATATTTGAGGGGCTGCCACAAAGAAGAGGGGGTCAAGCTGTTCTCCAAAGCACTTGAGAGCAAGACGAGAAGTAACAGATGGAAAACAACCAAAGGAGAGAAACCAACTTAGGATTAAGGAGGAATGTCCTGACAGAACAATTCATCAGCGGAACAAGTTTGCCTCCAGAAGCACCTCTCCAAAGCACCTGAAAGCAGGACAAGAAGCAACGGATGGAAACTAGTCAAGGAGAGAAGCAACCTAGAACTAAGGTGACACTTCCTGACAGTTAGAACAATTAACCAGCGGAACAACCTGCCTCCAGAGGCGGTGAATGCTCCAACACTGGAAGTTTTTAAGAAGAGACTGGACAGCCATTTGTCTGAAATGGTATAAGGTTTCCTGCCTGAGCAGGGGGTTGGACTATATGACCTCCAAGGTCCCTTCCAACTTTATTATTATTATTATTATTATTATTATTATTATTATTATTATTATTTATTATTATTATTATTATTATTATTATTATTATTATTATTATTATTATTATTATTATTATTATTATTAGCTGTGGATCCTCCCAACACTGGAGGTTTCTTGAGTTTGGACAGCCACGTGTCTGAAATGGTATGGGATCTCTTAATTTGAGCAAGGAGGTTGGACTAGAAGACCTCCAAGGTCCCTTCCAACTCTTGTTATTCTGTTATTAGATGGCGTGCAGCCCACCAGCTCTGTCCATTGAGGTCTCCATTAGAGGGATTCAGAGTTTCAGTGATTCCCAGAACTTCTTTTTTTTTAAAAAATTTTAATTCCATTTATATCCCGCCCTTCTCCGAAGACTCAGGGCGGCTTACAAGCTTAGCAGTAGCCTTCATTCTATGTATATGCCTGCTTATTAGGGCTTTCACACACACACACCCCAAGCGGCATTATTACAAAGTCAGCTTAATTGCCCCCAACAATCTGGGTCCTCATTTTACCTACCTGGGAAGGACGGAAGGCTGAGTCAACCTGGAGCCTGGTGGGACTCGAACCTGCACTAATTGCAGGCAGCTGGTGTTACTTAAGGAGGCATTAGCCCACTGCTCCACCAAGGCTAGTAGAACCCCTTTCCAACGGGATTGATACGAACACAAGCAAAGCCCATCTCTGCTGTCTGCGTTCCCTTACAATTACCTACTCCCCTTTGTTGGGGCGAGCCGCGTGTCCTATTGACCTGCTCTTCTCCCTATCCCTCCAGCCCCCCCCCCACCCTATTCCAGCTGCTTTTTCACATGGCTGCCGTTACTTTCTTGGGGGTCTTCCCAGGTGCCTGTTAACATGTCTGGCTGTAGGTAACTTCTGTCTCTTTCTCTTTTTTCCCCTTTTCTCCTTCTGTTTGTGTCTCTCTGTGTGTGTGTGTGTGTTTGTGTGTGTGTGTGTGTGTGTGTGTGTGTTTGTGTGGTGCTAACAGGGCGGATTCAGGTCTCTCCAGGTAATCCCATTTCTATAATCCTACTTGGGTTGGGAGTGGGAGGGCGCACGTGTGTGCGTGGAAGTACTTTAAGGCAGCGTTTTCCAACCTTAGGAACTTGAAGATGCGTGGACTTCAACTCCCAGAATTCCCCAGCCAGCTACGCTGGCTGGGGAATTCTGGGAGTTGAAGTCCACGCATCTTCAAGTTCCTAAGGTTGGGAAACGCTGCTTTAAGGCCCCTTCGTGCTGGAATTGTAGTTGGCTGTCGGTGTTAAAAAAACAGCTGTTAATTGAGCCCGTAGGGAACACGAGATCTTAAAAGATGGTGTGGGGTTTTATTTTTTTTTTTCCTTTTTTGTTTCCCCCCCCCCAACCCAGTCCCATGTTGCACAAACCTCTGGAAAAGTGGGATGGGTCTGTGAATTCCTCTGATTCATAACAACCTTTCCTTTCCACGATCATTCTGCTTCTCCGTATACATCCTCTTCCTCTCCCCCCCCCCCACCGGTGGGTTTGGTCTTTCACTCTTCTTTCTTTCTTTCTTTCTTTCTTTCTTTCTTTCTTTCTTTCTTTCTTTCTTTCTTTCTTTCTCTCTTTCTCTTCTCTTCTCTTCTCTTCTCTTCTCTTCTCTTCTCTTCTCTTCTCTTCTCACCCCCAAGCGTTGCGTTACCGCAGTTTTCCCCCCAGTTCCTCAGATTGCAGAGATTGCCTATAACTCACAGAATAAACCCCCCTGCTAACAGGAATTCTTGAAATTTGTTTTATTTGTCACCTTTGGGGACCACTCCCCTCCCCTCTCAGAGGAACTCTGGGCGGTGTACAATAAAATGCGGAGACGAAAAAAATAAAATAAAAAGCACACAGCGGTTAAATTTTTTTTTTAAAAAAAAAAAGAGGCAGGGATGATGAAAAGCAACGTTAAAAAATAAATGAAAAAGTGGAAGGATGGCTTTGAGGGGCACCAGGCGAAAGAAAAGGACATCACGTCGCAGGGCATTTAATGTCAGCGTGCCCCTACCGTCTCTCAAGGGCTAAAGAGATTGGTTTGCATGTTCTTTTCCTTGGGTAGCTGACTTGAAACGTGGGGGAAGTTTTCAGGATCCGTAATATCCTAGCACTGCCGATTTCTATTCAGTGTAATTTGTAGTTTTCTGGCCCTCTGTTTGGTGATGAGGGGAAATGGGGCAAATAATCCCACTTTTATAGGATAGGAACATTTGCCTTACAGGTAGTCCTTGAGGTTAGGCCCACAGTTGAGCCCAGCATTTCCGATGCTCAGCGAGAAAAAATGGCTCCGTGAATTTTGCCCCATTTTACGACCTTGGCGGCCGCCCGTTGTTAAGTTGAACCACTGCAGTTGTTAAGTCAGCAAGCGGGGGGCGGTAAAGTGAATCTGCCCCCACCTCTGCCTTTGCCTGTCTGCAACCGTCATCAATAACAGGCCAGTTGCCAAAGCAATGACCCCGGGGAGGGGTTGGGAACGGGACCACGCACACGCACACACACACACACACACACACACGCTGCAACAATTGTAAGGGTGAAAAAACTGTCAGAAGTCACTCTTCACCCCCCCCACCCTATTGCCGTTGTAACTTCAACCGGTTACTAAACGAATGGTTGTTAAGCTGAGGACTACCTGTATGCATTTTCACCCTGGGTCTGTAATCCAGTTTATTTTACAGAACTTTGGTCCATTTGGGAAGAGGGCACATACATTAAGGCAGCCCAGGGCGGAGAGTCAGCAGAGAGAAGCCACAGGTTAACCTGAGCTGATTTTTCCTCCCCTTCTCCCCACCCCCCCCTTTCGCCTTTCCCTGCCTCTTATTCACGACGACCGCAACAAAGGTTGGTCGTAGGGCCCTCCTTAGAAACGGTGGAAACAGGTCTCCTTTGGCTCTCCAAAGCCCACCTTTGGGTAGGGGTCCCACCGTCTTTCCCTCTGAAGACTCTTTGGGCCAAGCCTAGCCCCGACGGCCTCAATCCTAGCCTTTCGTTACATCCTTCTCGGCTTTGGGGAGGGGGCAAAAGCTTTCATTCCGGAGCGAGTTGCTCCGTCCTGAAATTCAGCAAAGCTCCCTCTAAGCAGTGGCTGTCCTCATAGAGGTAGTCCTCGACTTACAGCAGTTCATTTTAGCGACCGTTTGAAGTTACAACGGTACTGAAGGAAAAAAAAAGGGGGGGACTTAACGACCGGTTTTTTCACGCTTGCGACTTTTGCGGCACGGTCACGTGGTTGACATTCGGATGCTTGACAACTGCTTCCCGTTTATGGCGGTTTGCAGTGTCCCCCATCCCTCCCCCCCCCCCCCCGGGGTCCCCTTTTGCGACCTCCCGACAAGCAAAGTCAAGGGGAAAAAGCCAGATTTTCCCTTAACAACCGCGGGGCTAATTTTATCAACTTGCGGCGATTCACTGAAAAGCCGTAAAACGGGGGTGGGGGTGGGGGGTGGGCAAAGCTCACCGAACAGATTTCTCACTGAACGACAACAAGCGTCGGGGTCGATTGCGGTCGTAAGTTGAGGACTACCTGTATCTGGAACCCCGGGGCAGATTGCTGACACATTCAGCCTCAGGAGACCTACGGTGGGGCTAGCTAGTTGTAGGGGAAGCAGCTGGGATTCCTCAGGCCTGGCCTTACTAACTAAGCGCGTCCCTCTCTCCTTTCTCTCTTGAAGCATTTCTACCAGAGCAGGGCCCAGCCACCGACCAGTGCTTCCCGGGTGCAGAGTAACACGTCGGCTCGGCCTGGCCCACCCACTCATGTTTATCCAGCTGCTTCCCAGGTCATGATGATCCCTTCACAGATCTCCTATCCTGCTTCGCAAGGTGCCTACTACATCCCTGGACAGGTGAGGGGTTAGATTGAGGCTGCGGCCTTCTTCTTTATTGTGGAGAGCTTTGCCGTGCTTTCCCAAGCCACCTCGTGTCTCCCGTAACTGGTGTGCGTAGCTCGCCTTCCCTCCCCCCCCAGGGTCGGTGTAATGAGGAGGAGAGAGGGGTAAGTTATCCGGTCTGCCCTCCTGCCTGTCGACAGATAGCATCCCAGTCGTTGGGGCTCCAGATGCCTCTCTTAACACCACGATCTTTGTTGTCTTTTGTCTGGGGAATGGCTGTATTTGTTAAAACAAAACACGCTGGTCGGTAAATTGCCACCCTGTGGATGTGTGCAAATGCCTCCCGCTCTTGCGGTGGTGCCTGGCCTCTTGTCGGCAGAAACGGCAGAATGAGGAGGTGACAGCAGAGGTTGGGTTTACCTGATGGGAGTCAACTCCTGCTCAACTCAGCTGCTCGTACAACCCAGCTGGTGGGCCGATGGTTTTATTCCACGGGATTTAACGGCTCTCACCGTGAGTCAGTAGCACAGGACAGCTCCTCTGACCTTCCTTTCCTTACCCGTCCCAAGCCGGATGGAATGAAAATGTGTATTTTGCGCCCTTTTGGGGAAATGAGCTTGGCTTGATTTCCCTAACGTGTCCAGGAATGTGACCGCTAAAGGAAGCCTTGCAAAACCTACTGTCTAAACTCAACAGTTCACACCTGAAAATGTTTCTGATTGCTATGGAAGGTCAAGCTGGAACGTGAGCTTTCTCCTAAAGCGAGGGTCTTCAAACTTGGCAGCCTTTCCGACTTGTGGACTTCAACTCCCAGGATTCCTCGGCAAGTCTTGAAAGTTGCCAAGTTTGAAGGCCCCTGTTCTGTCCTAGGAGATTCAGCTGGAGCCACTTCCTTTAGTTCCAAGTCCCTTAATAAACACGAGTGACATCCTGATCAGCTTTAAAACGAGGGCGTTCTGAGGTTTTTGCAACACAAAATAGACGGAAAGCCTATTTTTTTTTTAAAAAAATGGAGACCTAGTGTATAAAAGAGAAAGGGAAACAGCCCACAGGCGATGATGCCTTCTGCAGCTTCACGCGAAACATATCGTGTGGGTCTGGGACTGTTCTACATTGATAATACATATTCTTTAGTCCATGTGAGATTATAACGAAACCTTGCTGTGCTCCATCAGCTCCATCCTGGGTTCTTCCCTTGCAAGGTCATCCGTTTCCCCTTCCTGCTATTCTTCGCCTCTTCCAAACTCTTTAATTTAGGCCCCGTTATCCCATAGTTAGAGACGCGGTGGCTCAGTGGGTTGGGACGCTCAGCTTGTCGATCAGAAGGTCGGCAGTTTGTCGAATCCTGAGTGCCGCGTAACAGAGTGAGCCCCTGTTACGCGTCCCAGCTTCTGCCAACCTAGCAGTTCGAAAGCACGTAAAAATGCAAGTAGAAAAATAGGGACCACTCCGGTGGGAAGGTAACAGCGTTCCGTGCGCCTTTGGCGTCTAGTCATGCCGGCCACATGACCACGGAGACGTCCTCGGACAAGCGCTGGCTCTTCAGCTTTGAAACGGAGATGAGCACCGGCCCCTAGAGTCGGAAATGATTAGCACGCGTGTGCGGGGGAACCTTTACCTTTATCCCATAGTTATGAGGGCCTCGCCCTATCGGCATCAGAAGAGGTGTGTCTAGCACAGGGGTAGGCAACCTCGGCTCTTTTATGACTCGTGAGTCAGCTGAGTCAGGAATTCTGGGAGTTGAAGTCCACGAGTCATAAAAGAGCCAAGGTTGCCTACCCCTGGTCTAGCAGGTCAGATCTTCTGCAGGCAGGGACGCAAAGGAGAACCTCCTATTGCCTTGTGAGATAACAAGAGTCTCAGATATGAGAGCCATCTCAGCTTCCCCTTTCAGAGAAAAGGAATTGCAGAACGATTCTTCAATTGCAGATAATAATTGATTACCTTTGGTCCGTATGGACTCTATGTGCTCTCACTTCATATTAAAGGTGTTGATTGGTGGTGCAAAGGGATACTCTCAAACCAATGGTTACCTTTACGATTACTACTAGGATGTAATCCGTGATGGGTGGTGGTCCCTGAGACTTGCAGGGCAGAGGCTAGTCACCATAAAGGGAGACAGACTAGATGTGGGTTGGGGGCGGGGGGGGGGGGAAAGAAAGAATTTAGAAAGAAAGGCAACACCATCTCGGCAAACAGTATTGGAACGTTTTGGTGCCAGCCCCTATGAGTGAACCAGACAAGGGGTAAGTAAACAAATTGGCTCTGCATGAATCTAAAAAAAAAAAAGTTTTAAGGTTGGGAGAAACATTTCTTAAGCTATCATGAAGGGTTCACCTGCTTTATTTCCCCTCTTCTTCTAGGGTCGCAACACGTATGTTGTTCCGACGCAGCAGTATCCTGTCCAGCCTGGTGCCCCCAGCTTTTACCCTGGAGCCAGCCCTACAGAATTTGGCACTTTCGGTAAGTGATGCCTGCATACGCTGCTTGGGTTTCGCCCTAAAATGGCCGCCTTTTCCCTAGGGGAGGGTTGGGCAACTTTGGCTCTTTTGTGACTCGTGGACTTCAACTCCCAGAATTTTTGAGCTACTCATGCTGGCTCAGGAATTCTGGGAGTTGAAGTCCACGAGTCATAAAAAGAGCCAAGGTTGCCTACCCCTGCCCTGGGGGCTTGAAAGTGAGGGTAGTCCCCAACTTAGTGACCACAATTGAGCACCCAAAAGTTTTGCCCCATTTTACGACCTCTTGCCACCGTGAATCGTTGCAGTTAGTAGCACGGTGGTTAAGTAACTCTGGCTCCCCCATTGACTTTGCTCGTCAGACGTTCGCAAAAGGGGATCACACATGACCCCCAAGGGGCTCTGCAGCGGGCATAAATATGAGTCCGTCCCGAAGTGGCCGGATATTGATCATGTGACCATGGAGATGCTGCAACGTTCTTGTGAAAATGATCATAAGTTAACTTTTCTTCAAAAAGCGGTTGCATTTTCACACGTTCACTAAACAAATGGTTGTAAGTCAACAGGTACCGGTACAGGTAGCCCTCGACGTACGGCCAAAATTGAGCCCCAAATTTACGTTGCCAAGTGAGACGTTTTCTATGTGAGTTTTGTCCTGCTTTACGACCTTTCTTACCACAGTTGTTAAGTGAGCCTCTGGAGCTGTTAAGTAACCCAGGTTGTTAAGTGAACCTGGCTTCCCCATTGAATTGGCTGGTCAGAAGGTCGCAAAAGGGGATCACGTGACCCTGGGTCACTGCAACCGTCATAAATATGAATCAGTTGCCAAGTGTCTGAATTTGGATCGTGTGACCCACGGGGATGCTGCAACAGTCGTAAGTGTGAAAAATGGTTACAAGACACTTTTACCAGTGCCGTTGTATCTTCACAGTCACTAAACAAATGGTTGTAAGTTGAGAACTACCTGTGTATGGAAACGTATCTGGATCAGAGGCAGAACTGAGAAAGGTTAATGAAACATCAAGCTGTGCATTCTTGGTCTACCACTTAAATTAGCTCAGGGGTCTTCAAACTCGGCCCTTTTATGACTTGTGGACTTCAACTCCCAGAATTCCTCAGCCAGGCACGTGCCTGGCTGAGGAATTCTGGGAGTTGAAGTCCACAAGTCATAAAAGGGCCGAGTTTGAAGACCCCTGAATTAGCTGCTTCGAAAGTGTTGATGGCATCTCTATCCGGTTCTTCTTTAGTTCTCACTTTTCAAAGTTTTTGTCTCCTGTTGTTTTAGGCTTTGCAATTTATCCTCGAATATAGTGGCTTTGCTCTGATACTGATTTATTGATTTATTTTGTTCTCGGTTGAAACGATTAAGGATAATACTTGGGAAGATCATGGCCAGAAAAACCTGGAGTGGAGAGGGAGCAAAATTTCTTGGTAGGAGAGAAGATTGGTTTGAGTCCTTGAAGGGAAAATAAAAAGCTGCGAATAAGGAGTTCTAGATAATTCTAGATAAGGAATTCTAGATAAGGAAGGCCTTCTCATCAAACCTAACGCTCTGTTTGGAATTTTAAACACACACACACACACAGACACACAGACACACACCAAAAATGGCCTTTTATTGAATTTGATTCCTGGATACCGTCTCATGCATTATAGTAGTGGTTAATTGTTGTCTTTTTCTGGGGTGGCCTTTTTTCCCTTTTGCGTTCCAGCCAAATGTCCTGTATCGTCGTCCTCGACCTATGACCACAGCCGAGCCCCAGATTTCTGTTGCTAAGTGAGAATGGTTGCCAAGCGAGTTTTGTCCCATTTTCTTTCTTGCCACAGTCGTTCAGTGAATCCCTGCCGTGTTACTAAATTAGTTAACAATTCTGGGAGTTGAAGTCCGCAAGTCATAAAAGAGCCAAGGTTGCCTACCCCTGGAATAGGGGTTAAAATGGTGGTAAGATTTCTTTAGTGTCTGATTCATACAGCCTAAACAGGCAGTCCTCGACTTAACAACAATTCATTTAGTGACCATGTTGGAAGATACAACAGCATTGAAAAAAGGGACCAATGATCATTTTTCAGACTTAACGACCGTTGCAGCATCCCCACGGTCACATGATTTACATTCGGATGCTTGGCAACTGAATTTAGGACGGGTTGCAGCGTCCCGGGGTCATCTTTGGCAATCTTCTGGCAAGCAAAGTCAGTGGGGCAAGCCAGATTCACTCAACAACCGTGTCACTAAATGAACAGCTGCAGGGAATCCCCTTTACAAATGTGACAAGAAAAGCCGAAAAAATGGGGCCAAACTCACTTAGAAAATTTCTCTCTTAGCAGCGTAAATCTGCGTTCATTTCGCCGGGACCTGAAAACCTGGCTTTTCGATCCATCAGCCCTGGATTGAAGGGGTTTTAGCTTTTTTATATTGTTTTAATTGTTGGGCTTTAATTAATTTAATTCATTTTAGTTTTATATTATCTTTTTATATTGTCTTTTATACGCTGCCCTGTAAACCGCCCTGAGTCCTTTGGGAATAGGGCGGTATAGAAAACTAACTAACTAACTAACTAAATGAATGAATGAATGAATGAATGAATGAATGAATGAATGAATAAATAAATATGGGGCTCTGTGGCGGTTGTAAGTCGAGAACTACCTGTGTTTCATTTAAGCTTTCCATGCGTCACTCTATACACTGTTTCCCCCATCCATTCTTTTTTCCCCCTTTATTCCAATCCGTGCCTTCTCCTCTCCTCCCTGTGGAAGAGCCAAGAATGTGTTGTTGTCATTTGAGATGATCTTGAGCCAGTGAAATGACCAGGCAAATCTCACTTCAGTCACTTTTTGCTTTCCCAAAGGTGCTTTTTTTTCTCTTTCCCCAAGAGGCAACTGGACTTCCTTAGTTTCTCTTCGAAGACGTTTCGCTTCTTATCCCAAGAAGCTTCTTCGGCTCTGATTAGGTGGTGGGGAATGGAAGGATTTATACTCCTTGCAGACCCGCTGGTCATTTGCACGCGCATATACTCCGCAAGGAATGGAAATCCTTCTATTCGCCCACCAGCTAACAAAACAACCACAGGAATTTTGGTTTTAGTTGTAAGTCAAGGTCAACCCGTACTCTGACCTCCAGTAGAATCGTTCCAAGGAATGATTTTATTTTATTTTTTATTAATTTAAATTTGTATAGTGGATGGAATAACTAAGCAGAAAGAAACATACCTTTTGCAATGCTGTCCTTATTTTTTTTTCCCTCCACAAATGAGGAAGCTGCTTTTCATCAAGGAACAAAACGTTACACTAAGCAGGAAGGAAAGAGGTTAGAAGGAAAGGGGAAAGTGTTTGGAACGAGGGAACGCAAAGGGAGGAGATTTAGTGTTTGCTGAGCTGGCAGATGTGGGCTTCATCAAACTGGGTGAGTCATTGGGCTGAATGCCCATCCTGGAAAAGTGGCACGTCAGATTACCTGCATCATGGAAAGCTGGCTTGCAACTTAGCCTTGCTTCTGACACACAAGTAGCACAAGGTAGCCCGTCCTCTACTTAACGTCCTACTTACGATTGAGTCCAAAATACACACCAGTTTTGCCAAGCCTCCGGACTTTGATCACCTGACTTAAGGGGATGCTGCCGCGGCCATCAATGCGCAAACCTGTCATAAGTCACTTTTCTCAGCGCCGTTGTAACTTCGAACTAAATGAGCGGTTGTTAAGACTACCGATACACACGTCTTACGGAACGGCAGAACTCTGGAAAAGTGTTGAGCTACAGTAAGCTAATTTGGTTCGTCCAGATGCTCCATCAGTTCGGCTATTTTTGTTCGGTGCCCCGCCTGTCGTAAAATCTCAAAAGATTCCTTTAATTGATTGGGCAACCTTTCCTTCTCCCCCCCCCCCCCCGTCCCGACTGTTTAACCTTCCACCCGTTCATAGCTTGTTCCAGGGCATTTCCGGTCCAGCAGTTTCTTTTTAGCGATGGTTTCAAACATTAAAAACAAGAGAGATTTCTGCAAAGCTCCCAAGAGTGGTCTCTTGAGACTCATAGCCTGGCACCTTTGGAAAATTGTACCTTTTCAGGACATTTTTAACGCCTGGAGTAACTTGGAATATTGGTAGAACTGTTTGACTTGGTAGATCGTCAAATCTGCCGCAGGGAGATTTTGCAAGAGATCCCATGCAAATCCACCACCACTTCCTTCGATGTACGTTCTTTGGTCAGCATTTAGTTTGTATATTTCTGGCCCTTTTTTTTTTCATTTCCCCCTTTCCAAATGTCTTTGCAGACAGAATCTTTCTTGGATCTCGTTTGTTCAGAAAAGCTGGGAAACTCATCTCATCTTCTCTCAACCCCCCGTTTCTTTCTGGTGGGACTAGTTTAATGTTTAACCGACCGAACAGAAGCCGGGCAGACTTTAACCCCGACTTGCTTGTCCCAGCTACAGTAGCCGTGAATCCAAAGGTGGGATTGTGGACGACTCCTGATCCAGTTGCACCTGTAATCTCTTTTAGGAGCTTTTTTGAGGGCCAGTGAACACACACATGCATTCACCGATCAGGAACTGGCCTATTGAGAATGGTTCCTCTTGGAATTGGCGCTGTTCCTCATCTGCCCTGGACCCGATCATTGCTCCAACCCTCTTTGCTTCCCGACTTGACTTGTTTGCCGTTTGGATTCTTCTCCCCACATGATGCTCACATGCTCACTGACAGCTCTTCCTATATTTAGCCTGGAGCTGGCCCAGCAGCCTCCTGGAGGCTCAGAAATGTGAGCTGAGGCCCCTGCCCCACCCGCATTTCTGTTTCTTGACTAGTCCGACAGTGGTGGTGGGGGGGAAAAAAACATCAGCTTGCACCCCTTACCGAAAGGTAGGTATGCTTAGCCCTTTGGTGGACGGCTACATTGCCAGGCAAGCGGGCTGAGTCTGGCCCTTGACTTCGACCTCTCGGCCTGGGCATAACAAGGTTTCTAGCAGTGGGTTTTTTTGTTTTTTTTTTGTTTTGGAAAAGAGAGTGGCAGGGTTTGTTTTGTTGTTGTCGTTGGAATCCCGAGATGGTTTAAGATTGGCAGGGCAAGGCGGTTGGGCTGGCAATCCCAGTTAGGACTGAGCTGGCAGGAGAAGGTAAATTTCGCCGTCTTTCTCCTCGCCATCCAGTTCCTTAAAGCTGTGGTTCCCAAGCTTTCCAGCTTGGCGGCCTGGTGTGTGCATGTGTGCGTGCGTGTGTGTGTGTGTGTTGCCCCCCCCCTGTAAATTGCAGCCGCGTACACGCAGCTCTATTTGTGCAAGCGGCACACGGGCACCCTCCAGTTGTGCGAATGGAGCTTTGCGCATGAGCGGAGGAGGGCAGGTGAGCAGCACGTGCGAGGGCCCTCTGTTCACACAGGGGAGGCTTCGTGCGCAAGCGCCCCCTGCTTGCACCAGGGGAGCTTCGCCCGCCCATGCTTTTCCCATCTCTTGCAGCGGCCAATAGGCCGCATCCCGGGAGTGGGCTGGGGTTTGCCGACCTTTGCCTTAAAGGTTGGACAAAGGTCATTTCCCCCCCCCCCCCATGGCAGAGATGTCCCCAATGGCTGGCTGAGCTGCTGCAGCATCCAGAGATCATGGAGTTCATGGGTGTGTTTTACCCGCACTCGGCTCCCCACCCATAAAGTTTATTAGGCCAGATGACTCAGCAGAGCCCGGGTGCTGCCACCCTCCGTGTGCTCAGAACAGGCTCAGCCAGTCATTGCAGCAGCTCAGCCTCTCTCATTCCCCCCCCCCCCAAGGACTGAGATTGTGGCCGAGGAATTGCAGAGCACAGGGGGGCAAGTTTCTGAACAACAAGGGGAGATTTATTTTTTATTTTTATTTTAATTCCATTTATATCCCGCCCTTCTCCGAAGACTCAGGGCGGCTTACAAACTTAGCAGTAGCCTTCATTCTATGTATATGCCTGCTTATTAGGGCTTTCACACACACACCCCAAGCGGCATTATTACAAAGTCAGCTTAATTGCCCCCAACAATCTGGGTCCTCATTTTACCTACCTCGGAAGGATGGAAGGCTGAGTCAACCTTGAGCCTGGTGGGACGCGAACCTGCACTAATTGCAGGCAGCTGGTGTTACTTAAGGAGGCATTAGCCCACTGCTCCACCGAGGCTCTTAATATGCCCAGGAAAGGTCTTGTAGAGAGTTTCCGTGCCCTGTGCCTTCTTTTAATAATAAACCCTAATATCTCCGCTTTCTGAGCTGAAATCAAAGAGTGCTTTAACTTCAAATTCCTGAAGATCCAGGTATAAAGCAGAGTTATATATTGCCGTGGTCATCGGGCAGCGTGAAACGGTTCTTCCTGTCCTGCCGCTGGTCTAGTTTTTCCAGGCTTCGGTTGTTTTTTGTGTGTTTTGTTTTGTTTTTTGGGAAAGATGGATAATTATACGAAGCTCGCTGGGCAGCCCTTACTGTAGAAAAATGCATGAAAAAGATGGCAGGCGGGATTAGGCAGCCAGCTGCACCTTAACTCTTTGGGACTTCCGCCAGCTCTACTCTGCGGGGCCAGTAACAAGGAATTATGGGAGTTGTAGGCCAAACACTGAAAGTCCTCTCCAGATGCCTACCATTGATAAAGGCAAATCTGATAAATGTGCTGCTGAGAATTTAGGCACTGAGCAGTGGCTCAGTGGGTTGGGATGCTGAGCTTGTCGATCCGAAGGTCGGCAGTTTGGCGGGTCGAATCCCGAGTGCCGCGTAGCAGAGTGAGCGCCTGTTACTCGTCCCAGCTTCTGCCAACCTAGCAATTCGAAAGCACGTAAAAATGCAAGTAGAAAAATAGGGACCGCTACGGTGGGAAGGTAACAGCGTTCCGTGCGCCTTTGGCGTCTAGTCATGCCAGCCACATGACCACGGAGACGTCCTCGGACAAGCGCTGGCTCTTCGGCTTTGAAACGGAGATGAGCACCAGCCCCTAGAGTTGGAAATGACTAGCACGCTTGTGCGGGGCAACCTTTACCTTTATCCCATAGTTATGAGGTCCTCGCCCTATCGGCATCAGAAGAGGTGTGTCTAGCACAGGGGTAGGCAACCTCGGCTCTTTTATGACTCGTGGACTTCAACTCCCAGAATTTCTGAGTCAGCTGAGCTGAGCACCGGCCCCTAGAGTCGGAAACGACTAGCACGCGTGTGCGGGTGAACCTTTACCTTTTTACCCTGTATGAATTCCCTGGCTCAGGAATTCTGGGAGTTGAAGTCCCCAAGTCATAAAAGAACCAAGGTTCCCCACTCCTGCCCTATGCCATTCTTATCCTCTAGAGTTAATGTTCTTTTTTTTTACATTGCTTATCTCATTGTTTTATTATCTGACTTCTGTTTACATTCTTTTCCTTGTCCCAAAGGTGCCCTTTTCAAAAGGCAACTGGAGTTTGCTTTTCCTTGAAGAGGTTTCGCTTCCTCATCCAAGGAGCTTCTTCGATTCTGACTTTAGTTATTCTTCGGTCCGCTTGGCAGCTGTCTCATATTTATGACGGTTGGAGTGTCCCAGGGTCATGTGTTTCCCCCTTCTGAAACTGGGGGCTTTTAAGTGCACCATTGCACCTGTTAAGTTAGTAGCAGGGTTGTTAAGTCAACCTGGTTCCCCCATTGACTCTGCTTGTCGGAAGGTGGCAGAAGGGGATCACATGACCCCGGGACACTGTGACCGTCATAAATACGAGTCAGTTGCCAAGCCTCTGACTTTGGATCACATGGCCGTGGCGATGCTGCAGTGTTTTGGACGTGTGAGAAATGGTCATAAGCCGCTTGATTCAGTGCCATTTGTAACTTCCAATGCTCACCTGTTGTAAGTCAAAGACTACCTGGATTTATTTTGCTTTTGCCAGGATTGGAGCAGAAGGAGAAATTACATTTAAAAAAAAAGTGTAACGAATAAATGGAATGGTTCAGCCGCAGTATTATAAGGATCAATGGCTTGAACGGAGTCTAGCTGAAATTGGGGCGGGAAACTTGATTTCTATCAGTTTAATTGCATGACTTCTCAGATTCAAATGAGGATGCCCCCAGACACCAGCCAGTGGAGAAGAAGCTTGGAGAAAAGCTGTAACTGTATATGTGATCTTCCTACAGGTTTTTAAGGTGGTTTCCACCAGCCTGGAAAGCAGAACTTTACTTGTATTATTATGTGTACGTTGGGGGGCTGTGTAACTTAACAATAAGCCCATGTGAGGGGTGGGGGGGAAGTCTGGCTGATTTCAAAGACCTATTCTTTCCAGATCCTAAAGTCTTTCGAGAGATCAGGTTGCGGTTGAGATTGCCGCCGGGGCAAGATTAGGTATGTTGCTTGATCACAGTGCCCACCATCCCCAGGCAACGCGACCAGTGGATGAGAATGTGAGAGTTGCAGTCCAAAATTTCTGAAGGCACCGAGGCGGTTTCTGAAAAGGGTTAGAGCTCCTCAACGTAGTTTGGTTTAACGGTTAGGGCACCAGGCCAGAACGCAGGGGGGGGGGGCGTGAATTCTAGTCCTTAGACATGAAAGCCAGCTGGGCGACTTTGGGCCAGTCACACTCTCTCAGCCCAACCCACCTCTCAGGATTGTTGTTGTTGTTGTGGGGGATACGTTTGTGAGATGCAAATAAATGCATTCCCAAAGCTGCTTTCTGTTCTACCTCTGTCGATTTTCTCATAACGATGAAGATAATGTTTGAAGAGGAGGAGGGTGAAAAAATGAGGATATTATTCATAACTCTTGGTGATTCTCTGGGCCAGGTTTCTCTCCACATCCTCTGACCTCGCACTACTTCTTTTGAGTTGTTCTGTGCTCTGGTTGGTGTCAACTTTGGTGGTGTCCAGCCAGCCTGGTCGTTGATGGCCTGGCTTTCCTTTTACCGCTAACTCTTCCCAACATAATTTCTTTCTCCAGCGAGTTTTCTCTCGCAGGTCTTCAGCTGCGTGAAACTTTGTTTGCCCAAAATCCTCGGAAATCAAATCAAGGTTGAAAGGAATAAGACCCACCACTTTTTCTTCTGCTCTCTTCCTTGATATCTGGGTGGAAGCCGCCGGCTAGAGTTAGTTGCATTGGCTGGGTGCAAAGATAATAATAATAATAAGAATAAGAATAAGAAGAAGAAGAAGAAGAAGAAGAAGAAGAAGAAGAAGAAGAAGAAGAAGAAGAAGAAGTAGTTGTTCTTGTTGGAAGGGACCTTGGAGGTCATCTAGTCCAACCCCCTGCTCAGGCAGGAAACCCTATACCATTTCAGGCAAATGGCTGTCCAGTCTCTTCTTAAAAACTTCCAGTGTTGGAGCATTCACCACTTCTGGAGGCAGGTTGTTCCACTGGTTAGTTGTTCTAACTGTCAGGAAGTTTCTCCTTAGCTCTAGGTTGCTTCTCTCCTTGACTAGTTTCCATCCATTGCTTCTTGTCCTGCTTTCAGGTGCTTTGGAGAATAGCTTGGCTCCCTCTTCTTTGGGGCAGCCCCTGAGATACTGGAACACTGCTATCATGTCACCCCTCACCCCTCACCCCTCAGATCTGCAAAGGACAGTTTGATTTGCCCAAGAAAAGTGCCAGGATGAATGCCATAGGCCTGGCAACAAAGATGAGCACGGCACTTGGGAAAATAGCTGGAGGCACAGACGCATAATACGAGACGAGATAACTTTATTGTCATTTTTTACTGTGAGCACACTGGCCCTCATTAAAAATGAAATCCTGTTGCCTGCTCTCAAAAGAAAGCATATATCTACCCATACACATACATAACACACACATACACATGCTATATGCATACAGAACGTACATGTAGGAATTGAAGGGGAACTCATCAAATTTGCAGACGACAGAAGGAGTCAACACCCCAGGAGATAAACTCAGGATCCAAAAAGATCGTGACAAACCTGAACAATGGGCCCTGTCCAAAAGAATGAGTTTCAATGTGGAAAAAAGCAAAGTCTTACGTTTAGGCAGGAAAAATCAAAGGTGTACAAGTACAGATTAGGTGAGACTTGGCTCAAAAACAGCAACTTTTAGAGGGATCTTGGAGTCCTAGTGGACGATCACTTGATTATGAGCCAGCACTGTGCAGCAGCAGCCAGAAAAGCTAATATAATCCTGGGTTGTATAAACAGAGGCAGAGAATCAAGAACACACGAAATGTTAGTACCGTTTTATAAAACCCTAGTAAGACCACACCTGGAATACTGCAGCCAGTTTTGGTCACCGTATCACAAAAAAGATGTTGAGAAGAGCAACTAAGATGATCGAAGGCCTGGAGACGTAAAACATTTTAAGAATGGTTGCAGGACTTGGGTTTGGCCAGTCTAAAGAAAAGAAGAAATAGGGGAGACATGATAGCAGTGTTCCAGTGTCTGAGGGGCTGCCACAAAGAAGAGGGGGTCACGTTCTTCTCCAAAGCACCAGAGGGCAGGATGAGAAACAATGGCTGGAAATTGACCAGAGAGAAACAACCTGGAATTAAGGAGAAACTTCCTGACAGTGAGGACAATCAACCAGTGGAACAGCTTAACCCCAGAAATCGTGGGCGCTCCCATCGCTGGAGATTTTTAAGAAGAGGCTAGAAAGTCACTTGTCTTAAGATGGTATAGGTCAGGGGTAGGCAACCTTGGCTCTTTTATGACTTGAGGACTTCAACTCCCAGAATTCCTGAGCCAGCCATGCTGAGGGAAAAGGGAGAGGTTTCCAAGCTGAGCCAGGCTAGCTCAGGAATGCTGGGAATTGAAGTCCACAAGTCATAAAAGAGCCAAGGTTGCCTACCCCTGGTATAGGTCCTGCTTGATTAGAGGGCTGGACTAGAAGATCTCCAAGGTTCCCTTCCAGCTCTATTCTATTCTGACGAACACATATCTACCACCCATACACATGTAAATATTAACCACTGTCCATTTTAAACACATAGCGGAAAGAGGAAGCTTGAGAGTTCAGCAAGGTTGCTGCTATATGGACCCAAACTGTGACTGAATCTGGATGTTCTGCTTTGGATACTACGAAGCCCCCCTTTTCCCAGAAGGGGACAAGGAAAAAAAGGGTCCTGGAGAGATGATGGGTAGTGTCCCAGACAATCCTGCCAACATTGAACTAACGCTCTTCCCTATATTAGGTATTTTTTTTAATCCCATTTATATCCCGCCCTTCTCTGAAGACTCAGGGCGGCTTACAATCTAAAGCACAAATTTCTTTTTTGCTTTTACTTGGGAAAAGCATTGGGATCCACTCTGCCAGAACATCCTTCCAGATGATGGCCCTTGTGTGGTCCTCGACTTACAAAAGTTCATTTGGTGACTCTTCAAAATTACAATAGCACCTCAAAAAAAAAAGTGACTTACAACCATTTTTCACGCTTAACAACCATTGCAACACATACACACACACACACACACACACACACACACACACACACACACACTGTGGTCACGTGATCAAAATTCAGCCCTTGACAACTGCCTCTTACGACGGTCGTCGCGGTGTCACAGGATCCCCTTTTCTGTCCTTCTGAGGCGCGAAGTCGACAGGGCAGCCGGCTTCACTTAACAACTGTGTTACTTAACAACTGCACTGAGTCACTTAAGAATAGCGGCAAGAAGGGTCATAAAACGGGGCAAAACCCACTCCACAAACGCTTGGCTCGGCAACAGAAATTTGGGGCTTAACGGCAGTCATAAGCTGGGGACCACCTGTGCTTTATTCTTCCTCCGTGCCTCCAGGTGTCTTTGTGAATTTAAGCATCGCCAAGCTTCGTGCTCAAGAATGCCTTGGCCTGAGTTGGGACGGGGTGTGGCAGCTTCAAATTAGGGGTTGCCCGGGTGGGGTGGCTTAAGGATGCTCAACCGCCGGGGACATTTTATTTGTTTGGCTTGTTGGTCCAGGTTTTTGACATTCCTGACCGATCCCAGAGATGTACGGGTTCTCCCACCTCTGCTAGAAGCTTCCCTAAGTTATAAGCCAGGATTGTTTGTGGATAGGGTTATCCGGTGTGTATGTGTGTGTAGGGCGAGAGTTGTCAGCCGATCCAAGGATAATCGCACCATTTTGCATCATGACTATAGAGGCGTGTGTCTCCCCACTTTGGTTTCAAAATAGCTGAAAAATGTTGCCCTCTTTTTTTCCCCCTCTCATCCCAAACTCACGCGTGATTTTGGCAGTCTTGCCTACGTTCTTCTGCAATTTGTCTGTGTGGAGAGACTTTAGCCAGCAAAAGAAAAGTCAATTTTTGTGAGTCTCCGAAATGAACCACTTTTCTCTGGTGGAATATAATAGAGCTGGAAGGGACCTTGGAGGTCTTCTAGTCCAGCCCCCTGCACAAGCAGGAGACCCTATACCAGGGGTAGGCAACCTTGGCTCTTATAGGACTCATGTACTTCAACTCCCAGAATTCTTCAGCCAGCTGGCTCAGGAATTCTGGGAGTTGAAGTACATGAGTCCTAAAAGAGCCAAGGTTGCCTACCTCTGCCCTATACTATCTCAGACAGGTGAATGTCTTAAAAACTCCCATGATGGAGCGCCCACTATTTCTGGTGGCAAGCTGTTCCACTGGTTAATTGTCTTCACTGTTAGGAAGTTTCTCCTTAATTCCAGGTTGCTTCTCTCTTTGGTCAGTTTTCATCCGTTGTTTCTTGTCCTTCCCTCTGGTGCTTTGGAGAATGATTTGACCCCCTCCTCTTTGTGGCAGCCCCTCAAATACAGGAATACTGCTGTATGGGAGGCCAAACAGTGGTTTGCATCACTGGCTACACAATTGGTTTAGTGACTGTTCCAACAGGACTGAAAAAAAAGCTGTGCCTTGGTGGAGCAGGGGGCTAATGCCTCCTTAAGTAACACCAGCTGCCTGCAATTAGTGCAGGTTCGAGTCCCACCAGGCTCAAGGTTGACTCAGCCTTCCATCCTTCCGAGGTAGGTAAAATGAGGACCCAGATTGTTGGGGGCAATAAGCTGACTTTGTAATAATGCCGCTTGGGGTGTGTGTGAAAGCCCTAATAAGCAGGCATATACATAGAATGAAGGCTACTGCTAAGCTTGTAAGCCGCCCTGAGTCTTCGGAGAAGGGCGGGATATAAATGGAATTAAAATAAAAAAATAAAAAATAAAATAAAAAAGTGACTTACGATCAGTCTTCCCACTTAACAACCATTGCAGCCTGCCAGCCATCATGTGATCAAAGTCTGGGTGCTGGCAACCGGCACGAATTTTCAAACCGTTGTATCCTGCGGGGGCGGGGGGGGGCGGTATGTGATTGCTGTGAATGACCTTCCCAGCCAACATCCAACAATCAAAGCCAGCCTCGCTTAAGAACTGCATGATTCATAACGACTGCAGTACTTTTGCTTGACACCCGTGGCCAAAGGTGGTAAACTTTGGTGTGCGACTCAACAGTCAGCTTGCTTTAGCAATGGAGATTCTGGTCCCAATTGAAGCCATTAGTCGAGGATTACCTGTAGGCTACCTGAGAGGTGACTTTGTACTCTGCACGTTTGTACAGGTAGTCCTCGACTTTGTTGTTGTTGTTAGTTGCAAAGTCGTGTCCGACCCATCGCGACCCTATGGACAATGTTCCTCCAGGCCTTCCTGTCCTCTACCATCTTCTGGAGTCCATTTAGGCTCACGCCTACTGCTTCAGTGACTCCATCCAACCACCTCATTCTCTGTCGTTCCCCTTCTTCTCTTGCCCTTAACCTTTCCCAGCATGAGGCTCTTCTCCAGTGAGTCCTTCCTTCTCATTAGGTGGCCAAAGTATTTGAATTTCCACTTTAGGATCTGGCCTTCTAAAGAGCAGTCAGGGTTGATCTCCTCTAGGACTGACTGGTTTGATCGCCTTGCAGTCCAAGGGACTCGCAGGAGTCTTCTCCAGCACCAGAGTTCAAAGGCCTCAATTCTTTTGCGCTCAGCCTTTCTTATGGTCCAACTTTCACTGCCATACATTGCAACTGGGAAGACCATAGCCTTGACTATACGCACCTTTGTTGACAGGGTGATGTCTCTGCTTTTTAGTGTGCTGTCTAGATTTGCCATGGCTTTCCTCCCCAGGAGCAAGCGTCTTTTAATTTCTTGACTACAGTCCCCATCTGCGGTGATTTTGGAGCCCAGGAAAATAAAATCTGTCACTACCTCCATTTCTTCCCCATCTATTTGTAAGTCCTCGACTTACAAGAGTTTATTTTGTGACCGTTCAGAGTTATGATGGCACTGAAAAGGTGACCTATGACCGTTTTTCCACAATTCCGACCATTGCAGCATCCCTGTGGACACATGTTCAAAATTCGGCCGTTTGGCAATTGACTCATATTTACGATGGTCGCGGTGTCCCTGGGGATCACGTGATCCCCTTTGCCGACCTCACAAGCAAAGTCAATTGGGGGTGGGGGAGAAATCCAGATTCATTTAATAACCGTGTTACCAACTTAGCCAATGCAACGGTTCACTTACCGACTGTGGCAAGAGAGGTCATAAAATGGGGCAAAGCTCACTTAGCAAATGTTTCACCTAGCAACGTAAGTTGTGGTCGTAACATGGAGGACTTTTACCTGTACAAAGTTTGTACCCTTCAGACATGCTAGAGACTCAAAGCCCAGCCTGCCTATATGATGCCCGTGCAATAACTTGGATTTTTTCTTTTTTTTCTTTTTCTCCTTCAGCTGGCGCGTATTATCCTGCGCAGAACGTGCAACAATTCCCAACTTCCCAAGTCATGATGAACCCACAGCCACCGATCCCGCCAAAGCGAGAGCGCAAGACAGTAAGAAACTGGGGACAGGCAGCTTGGAGGGGGAGGGGAAATAATAAAATTTCCATTATTTAGGCCAGGGGTCTTCAAACGTGGCAACTTTTAAGACTTGTGGACTTCAACTCCCAGAATTCCTCAGCCAAGGGCTGGCTGAGGAATTCTGGGAATTGAAGTCCACAAGTCTTAAAGTTGCCAAGTTTGAAGACCCCCTGATTTAGGCCTTGTTTAGTTGGTTGGTTTTTTTTCCTACCTGTCTCATATATAAATTAAATTAATAATAATAATAATAATTCCCTACTTTCACCTTCCATTACTTCCTGTTTATTATTATTTTTTTTATTTCCACGATTTATGCCCTGCTTTTGAAACGAATACTGTATCGAAAGTTTCAAATACTGGTTCAGGTTGACAACAGAATCAATACTGAAAGAGAGAAAATGAACCGAGAAGGTCTTTGGGTTGCCCAGATCCTAACAATGTCAGGCAGTCATTTAAAATTCAATTTTTTTCGATATTTCTATCAAATATATTTATCTGTACACTCAAGTTCTAGTGTTTGTGATTCAAAGCTTTAAAACGAGAGGGACTAAGAATATTAGCCCAGATAGTCCTTGACTTGAAAGAGCTCGTTTAGTGACTGTTCAAAGTTACAACCGCAGTGAAAAAAGTGATTTATGACTCTTTTTTCACAAGGCTGTTGCAGTCTCCCCGTGATCACCTGATCAAAATTCAGATGTTTGGCAACCGACACATACATACGACGGTCGCCGTGTCCCTGGGTCACTTGAACCGCTTTTGTGACCTTCTGACAAGCAGAGACAATGGGGAAGCCAGATTCACTTAACAACTGTGTGGCTAACTTAACGGCAGTGATTCACTTAATAACCGTGGCCGGAAATGGGGCAAAACTCACTTAACACATGTCCCACTTAGCCACAGAAATGTGGGGCTCAATTGTGGTCATAAGTCGAGGATTACCCGCACTAAGGTTTATATTTAGCTTTTTTAGCTCAAGGTGGTTTAATTGAGAAATCTGCCTTTATTATCACACAGCTATCCAATAAAGGTAAGTGGGCCTGGGACAGGGGTAGGCAACCTTGGCTCTTTTATGACTGGTGGACTTCAACTCCCAGAATTCCTGAGCCAGCCACGCTGAGGGGAAAGGGAGAGCTTTCCAAGCTGAGCCAGGCTGGCTCAGGAATTCTGGGAGTTGGAGTCCTCGAGTCATAAAAGAGCCAAGGTTGCCTGCCCCTGGTCTGGGAGAAAGTGATAATCTTCAGAGTTACCTAGGCACATGGATGCAGTTGGATACGCAGAGGTGTAAGGGAAGAAGAAAGACAACTAGGATTTAAATAGGGCTATATTCTTGTGTTCTGCAGTAGCTGATTTTTACGGTTTTGCATCCGCAAGAGAACAACTAGCCCGTTAAATACATTGCTTTAATCAGCACCTAACTACAGGTAGACATGCGTTTATTTGGCAACTGTTTGAAGTTACAACAGCACTGAAAAGAGGGACTTACAACTGGTTCTTGCACTTAACGATATCAGGGCAGCCATCCCCATGGCAACGTGACTGAAAATGCAGGCACTTAGCAACTCTCAGGTATTTTACAGCTGCAGCATCCCAGGGTCATGTGGTCGCCATTTGCTTCATTCCCAGCTGGCTTCCAATAAGCACCGTGTGTGTGTGTGTGGGGGGGGAGCTGGATTCGCTTAACAGCCAGGCGATTCATTTAACAGCTGCAGTGATTCGCTTAACAGCTGTGGCAAACTGCCGCCTGCCTTAGCGACAGAGATTCTGTTCCCAATGGAGGCCTACTGTAACCTGCTCCCTCTTTTCTGTCTACTTGCAATGAAGTTTCAGTAAGAGGTTTATTCCGGTGAAACCACACCCTGCCCAACTTCAAATCTATAAAGACACCACGAGTGCCGTGTACCAAATTTGGGCAGCAATCTTTTATGTCATTTGCACAAAGGCGTCATTACGTGAATCGGATCCTTGGCATAATGCGCACACAACCCCCATTGGCACAAACGATGCCGTTTGTGTCATCTGCATACTGAGGTCGCTGCTGAAGGATTGTCATTCTGATTTTAATGGATAGCTAGAAATAATGGTCACCCTCGTGGCCCGACCTGGTCCCATTAAATTAAACTTTTCATTTATAGTTCTTACCAGGTATGTAAAAAAAACAACCCCTAATATTCTCCGGAATGTTCCATTCATTCACTCTGTGGCTCATACCAATCCATGTTTTCCGGGGAGTGTCCAGCAGACGTCATTCCTCTGAATGAAATTGTTGGGCAACCCTTAAAAGTCAGCTTGGCATATTCTAGATACAGAACTGGGAAAGTTCACAAAAGGCCAGCCTTGGCATATCCTGGTTATTTCCCTTGGGGCTTTATGAAATGATGCTTTTTCCTACCTGGTACAACAGGTGTGGCGAGCTCTGTTCTAGCTATGTAGGTGATTAAGGCACCAGGCTACAAGTTGCGACACTTGACTTTCAATCCCGACTTAGGCAGGAAAGCTGGCTGGATACCTTTGGGCTAATCACCAGGCGATAGTGAGTTCTAGTCCCGCCTTAGGGATGAAAAGCGGCTGGGTGACTTAGGGCCAATCACCAGAAGACTGTGAGTTTTACTCCCGCCTTAGGCGTGAAAGCCGACTTGAGTGACTTTGGGCTAATTACCGGGAGACTGAATTCTAGTTCTGCCCTAGGCATGCAAGCTAGCTGGGTGATTTTGGGCCAGTCACCAGGAGACTGTGAGTTCTAGTCTGCCTTAGGCATGAAAACCACTGTGTGACTTTTGGCCAATCACCAGGAGACTGGGAGTTCTAGTCCCACGTTAGGCGTGAAAGCTGGCTGGGTGACTTCCGAGCAATCACCAGGAGACTTTGAGTTCTAGTCCCACTTTAGGCATGAAAGCTAGCTGGGTGACATTGGACCAGTCACCGACTCCCAGCTCAGTCCCACCTCACAGGATGGTTGTGGGGAAAATAGGGGGAAGAAGGAATATTGTATTGGTCCACCGCCATGAATTATTTACAGAAATGATAAAGGTGGGATATAATAAATAGAATAATAATAATAATAATAATAATAATAATAATAATAATAATAATAATAATAATTTTAAAAAAATAGTAGTAGTAGTAGTAATAATAATAGTTGTTGTTGTTGTTGTTTAGCCTGGTGGGAAGCAGTAGCTTCTTACCTTTGGAAGATTCCAGATGTGGATTTAGCAGAAGAAACAGGACCCGCCCTGTGTGTGTGTTTGTGTACGTGCTATTTGTGGGAAATGTCGCAAGATGGGTCAGAGTTCAGCGAGGTACAAGAGTCCAGAAGGGTGGACGGAACATGAGCCGTGGGAGCAGGCTGGGATTCTGCAGAGAGAAAGACTGTTGAATGCCGGACTGCTTCTCTTTTAAGTCCCGAATCCTGCAGTGTTTCTGCCGAAGTTGCTCTCATGCCCCCTGATTTAGGTTCTTGTTGCAGCATCGGAGGAGAAGAATCAGGTGAGATAAATCAGTAATCGGGTTGTTGTTTTCCCCCCTTTGCAAAGGCTGGCACAATCCACCTTGAGGGGACCACTTTGCTTTTTCCCTTCCTTTGCTTAATTATTTTTTAATTTATATGTTATCTTTTAAAAGCTTTATCTCACCTTTATTATTTATCTAAATGACTCAATGCGGCCAACATGCCTAATATTCCTTCCTCCTGTTTATCCCACGCCAACCCTGTGAAGTGGGTTGGGCTGAGAGAAAGCGGTTGGCCCAAAGCTTTTAAACTTGAGTAGACAGGCCGAAAGAGCGTGCCCTCCTTCCACACAAAACTTGCTCCCAGTTTTAACGAGAGAGGCTCTGTTTGAATTTCCTCTCTGCAAAAAAAAAAAAAAAAAGAATGTTAAAAGCCACTTTCGCAGTATAGGAAAATTACTGTTTTGGCCAAGTTTTTGGTGCTGTGCTTATACTATCACCGGCTTCAGGCTGGTTTTCATCTAGTGTCCTGACAATTTTGTGGGGAGTTTTGTGAATGTCTTATTCCTCTTTTTGAAGCCTGGTTTGTACTAAAGTGCCTTCACCGAGATTCTACAGTTAAGAAGTGAGAAAGAAACTTAACAGTAAATAAGATCTCCAAACTCAGTTCCATTCAAAGGACAGCTGGCTGCACGTGAAGCGCTTTCGGCAGTGGGTTTTGGACCGTGTGTCGGAACTGACACGGGTAGTCTTCGGCTTTCGGCCACAAATTGAGCCCCACATTTCCGTTGCTAAGTGAGTCTTGTCCCATTTTACGACTTTTCTTGCCACATTTGTCAACTGAATCGCTGCAGTCGTTAAATTAGCAGCCCGGGTTGTCGGAAAGGTCGCCAAAGGGAATCGCATGACCCCCGGGACACGGCAACCGTCATAAATGTGAGTCAGTTGTTGAACATCGGAATATAAATCACATGAGCCTGTGGATGCTGCCACGGTCATAAGCGTGAAAAATGGTCCTAAGTCTCCTTTTTCAGTGCTGTTGTAACTTCGAAAGGCCACTAAATGAACTCTTGTAAGTCGAGGACAACCTGTCATGTCAATCACCAATATTTTATTTATTTATTTATTCGGTTTATATACCGCCCTATTCCCAAAGTACTCAGGGCGGTTTACAAGGCAAAATTTAAAAACAATCCAATATAAAATTAAAATAAATTAAAATCAATTAAAAAGTCTAGCCACAAAAATTAAATCACAATTTAAAAACATTAAACCCCTCAGTCCAGACCATTTTAGAGCAGCCCATATTGTTCAGGTGTTCATTTTCCAGGAGTAAGTTCTTGTGAAATAATTGGGCACTGAGGAAGCAATGATAGCATCCGCCTTAAATACGATTTCCCCCCCCTTGCTTCAGAAGTTAAAATCTGTGGTTCACACCCTACACAATGCACCATTGTGTAGAGGTGGATATGTCCAGTGGGAATTTTCAGAAGCACTTGTCCACTGATGCTGCTGGCCTTTGGACATAGCTAGGAGTTGAGATCAAATCCTACGTTGCTTTTTTCTTTTTAATTATCCTATGGTGGTAAAACCATGTGACGTACAATAAATGACGGATTTGTAAACAAAGGATGGTTCTATAAGATTTTTTTTCCAAGTGTTTAGAGATTTTTATTCTTTTTCATGCTGTGAAACACAAAATTTAAGAAGCGGCTTTTATTTAAATCTCTTCCTTTAGAACAGGATGCCTGCCCTGTAATTCCCTGGTGGTTATTTTTTCTTTTTCTTTTTTTAAAATAACAGGCTTTCACAAACACACGGTGTCTGTCAGTTTTGCTTGTTCACTTTAGCTTTTGCAAACCTGCGGTTGCTACTTAATAGGCTAACAGGTTTGAGAACACCTGGCATACATAGATTATGGAATTTAATACAGGTAGTCCCCACCTTACAACCATTGAGTTATTGACTGTTCAAAGTTACAGCCACCCTGTAAAAAGTGACTTGTGACCATTGCAGCATCCCCGTGATCACCTGATCAGAATCCTCAGATGCGTGGCAACGGACTCATACCTATGACGGTCACAGTGTCCCGGAGGCACTTGATCCCCTTTTGCGACCCTCTGACAAGCAAAGTCAATGGGGAAGCCCGATTCACCGAACAAAACGCGTGTTACGAACTTAACCACAGCAGTGATTCACTTAATAACTGCAGCAGGAATGGTCACAAAGTGGAACAAACCGCATTGTTTTGCTTAGCAGCAGACATTTTGAGTTCAACTGTGGTCATAAAGTTGGGGACTGCATGTACAGGCAGTGCCTGAGTTAAGAACATCCATCTTATGGGCAACCCTTAGCTTCCTATTAATCAAAATGGTGGATGGCATTCTCCTTCTTTGAGCTGAAGCCTCATAATGCTTTCAGAGGGTGCGGAAGCCGCACACTTAATTTACAGCCTGTTTTCCATGGTTCCTGAACACTTTGCGTTACTATAGCCATCTGCCATTTTCAGTAGTAGGCCGTTTATGTGTAAGTGCAACTTCTGACTTGCATACAAATTTAGGTTAAAGATGACTAAGGAACAGAACTTGTCCTTAATCCAGGGACTGCCTGTAATTAAATGTAGCCTCTTTTTATTTCTTGTCAATCATCTAATATTAATTAAATATGACTTTTGGGGAGCGTGGGGCTTCACACAAATTCATGGACTATTTTGGGGGAGATGCAGTACCGCAGAGTTTGAGAACCATTGCTTTAAAACAGAATTCCTCAACCTTGGCGACATTGAGATGGGTGAACTTCAACTCCCAGAATTTCCCCAGCCAGGACGTTGAAGACTTAAAGTGAGTGACCAAGGTTGAGAAACGCTGCTTTAGACCAGGGGTCTTCAAACTTGGCAACTTTAAGACTTGTGGACTTCAACTCAGGGCTGGCTGAGGAATTCTGGGAGTTGAAGTCCACAAATCTTAAAGTTGCCAGGTTTGAAGACCCCTGCTTTAGATTTAAGAAAACTAGTTAGCATTCTGTCCCAGCCAAGTCAGTGGGGAAGCCAGGTTCACTGAACACCCGTGTGACTAACTTAACGGCAGTGATTCACTTAATAACCGTGGCCAGAAAGGTTGGAAAATGGGGCAAAACTCACTTAACACATGCCTCCCTTAGCAACACAAGTTGTGGGCTCTGTTGTGGCTGTAAGGTGCAGGCTACTTGCACATGGCGGTTGCCAAGCAGCCGAATTTGGATCATGTGATCATGGCAAGGCTGCAACGGTCATCAGAGTAAGAACCAGTTGTAAGTCGCTTTTTCCCCCCAGTGCCATTTTAATGAATGATTGTAAATAGAATAGAATAGAATAGAATAGAATAGAATAGAATAGAATAGAATAGAATAGACATGTCAAACACAAGGCCCGGGGGCCGGATCAGGCCCGCGAAGTGGTTTCATGCGGCCCGCGAAGCCATCCTGGAAACAGTGAGGGAACGGCCCCCACTGCCTTGGCCCTGGCCCAGAGACCCTCCTCCTGCCAGAGACCCTCAGATCTGTCCCACTCCTGCCCAGGCCCCCATAGGCACCCTTGATGCGAACGATGTAGAGCTGGCCACGCCCACCCAGTAGGCCATACGCACTCTAGCCACGCCCACCCAGTAGGCCACGCCCACCCAGCCCCCTGAGGGCAACCGCAAAGCTGATGCAGCCCTCAATGAAATTGAGTTTGACACCCCTGGAATAGAATAAGGAAATTGATAGAATGGAATAGAATAGGGAATAGATATAGGGAATAGGAATAGAATAGAATATAATAGAAAAAGGAAATTAATGGAATGGAATAGAATAGGGAATAGCTATAGGGGATAGAATAGAATAGAATAGAATAGAATAGAATAGAATACTATAGAATAGAATAGAATAGAATACTATAGAATAGAATAGAATAGAAGAATAGAAAAAAAGGAAATTAATAGAATAGGGAATAGGTATAGGGAATAGAATAGAAAAAGGAAATTAATGGAATGGAATAGAATAGGGAACAGGAATAGGTATACTAAATGAATAGAATAGAATAGAAAAAGGAAATTAATATAATGGAATGGAATAGAATAGAATAGGGAATAGGAATAGGTTATAGGAAATGAATAGAATAGAATAAGAATAGAATAGAAAAAGGAAATTAATAGAATGGAATGGAATAGAATAGGGAATAGGCATAGGTATGAGAACAACACTTAGTGATAGTCGTAAACAATCATACCAGGGTACTAAACAAAACAACATAAATTGTAAGATACAAGCAACAAGTTGCAGTCACAAGAGGATAAGGTAATAGGTAAGATGAGAAGAATCTCATTTCCCTCAGTTTCCCCCACAACAACCCTACGGGGCAGGCTGGGCTAAGAGAGAATGACACAGCAGCTGAACGTGCACAGCTAGACATGTGGGCTGTTGCTTCCTCTGGATTCAGTTTCACCTCCTCGTGGTTTGCGTTGAGTCTTTAAGGCTGCTGTAGATTCATAAGGTAGCTGTTGCAATTTGCCTCGAGCAGTAAAACCCAATCTGGGCAGTCTATGGCGTTGCATTCAGAAGGCGGGCGCCAAGCTTTTTTAGCCCTTCACATTTGCTGTCGGCAAAAATGGGAATTTCCCCCACCCTTCTTGTTCTGAAGAAAGCCGAGACTCCCAAGACCCTGTTGGAAAAAATACCCTCAGATTTGGGTACACTCACACACTTGGCATTGCTACTCTCAAATTCTGAAACGCTTCCTCCTCGTTTCTTCAACATTCCTCACGACAGGTAATCCTGGACTTAAAACAGCGGTTCATTTAATGACTGAAGTTAACAACGGCACTGCAAAGAAGTGACTTAGGATCCTTTTTCCACACTTAACGGCCATTCCAGCATCCCCATGGTCATGTGATCACCATATAGAAGACTCTTGGCGATTGACACGTATTTATGACGGTCGCAGACTCCTGGGGTCGTGTCGTGAGGAAGCCAGAGTCACTTAACAACCGTGTTACTAACTTAACCGTTGCAGGGATTCACCTAACAACTGGGGCAGGAAAGGCTGTAAACGAGGGCAAAATTCACTTAAGATATGTCTTACTTAGCAGCAGAAATGTTGGGCTCAATTGTGGTTGTAAGTTGAGGCCTTTTCATTTTGATCCATTTCACCATTTATGGAAAAACTACCCCCGTAGACCAAGGTCTCCAACCTTGTAGACTTCCAACTCTCAGAATTCCTCAGCTGGCTGAGGAATTCTGGGAGTTGAGGTCCACACAAGTCTTAAAGTTGCCAAGGTTGGGACCTCTGCCCTAGACTGGCTATGCCAGGGGTCTTCAAACTCGGCCCTTTTATGACTGGTGGTCTTCAACTCCCAGAATTGGAGTTGCACGCCTGGCTGAGGAATTCTGGGAGTTGAGGTCCACACAAGTCTTAAAGTTGCCGCTGGCTGAGGAATTCTGGGAGTTGAGGTCCACACAAGTCTTAAAGTTGCCAAGGTTGGGACCTCTGCCCTAGACTGGCTATGCCAGGGGTCTTCAAACTCGGCCCTTTTATGACTGGTGGTCTTCAACTCCCAGAATTGGAGTTGCACGCCTGGCTGAGGAATTCTGGGAGTTGAGGTCCACACAAGTCTTAAAGTTGCCGCTGGCTGAGGAATTCTGGGAGTTGAGGTCCACACAAGTCTTAAAGTTGCCAAGGTTGGGACCTCTGCCCTAGACTGGCTATGCCAGGGGTCTTCAAACTCGGCCCTTTTATGACTGGTGGTCTTCAACTCCCAGAATTGGAGTTGCACGCCTGGCTGAGGAATTCTGGGAGTTGAGGTCCACACAAGTCTTAAAGTTGCCGCTGGCTGAGGAATTCTGGGAGTTGAGGTCCACACAAGTCTTAAAGTTGCCAAGGTTGGGACCTCTGCCCTAGACTGGCTATGCCAGGGGTCTTCAAACTCGGCCCTTTTATGACTAGTGGTCTTCAACTCCCAGAATTGGAGTTGCACGCCTGGCTGAGGAATTCTGGGAGTTGATGTCCACCAGTCATAAAAGGGCAGAGTTTGAAGACCCCTGCTATAAGAGGTGTGGACTTCATCTCCCAGAATGCCGGTTGGGGGGATTCTGGGAGTTGAAGTCCACCCATCTTAAAAGTGGCTGAGATTGAGAAATGCTGGTGTAACGTATTGTGCAAACCCAGAAAAGGGGCTAATGCACCAGCTGACTTAAGCAGATCATAGGAATGGAGGCTGCTGCCTGCCAGGGTTGCCAAGTGTTTGGGAATGAAAGTTTCTTCGTCATAAATAAGAAAACTTTGGGTAAGCAAGAAGGCCAGTTTGCTTCAGCATCTTGTTCCTGTGGTGGCCAACTGGAAAATAGGACCGGGTCCTGTTTTTCAGGGGATGAAATGCAGAGGGATTTGTGTCTTTGATCCATCAACGGGCACTGTGACAAGAGAAAACCTGCACATTTTCCCTCTGAAAGCCACCGTAATCGATGGACCTCTTGCCACCTGGTTGTATCACTCTGAAAGGAGTCTTTAGATTGTGTCCACACAGCACGTGCCCTGGTTGAATTGAGCGGCCTCATAAAAGTCAATTACAGGTAGCCCTCGACTTAACAACAGTTTGTTTACTGACTGTTCAGAGTTACGTCACTGAAAAATGTGACTTACGACCATTTCTTGCGATAACACTTAGACTTACTCCATCCGTCCGTCTGTCTGCCCGTCCATTAACTATAACAACAGCACTTCAAACTTACATAGCGCTTCCCAGTGCTTTACAGCCTTTTCTAAACAGTATACCAAGTCAGCATATTTGCCCCCAACAATCTTGGTCCCCATTTTGCCAAGCTCGGAAGGACGGAAGGCTGTGTCCAACCTTGAGCCGGTCAGGATGGAATTGCTGGCAGTCGGCAGAATTAGCCTGCAATACTGCATTCTAACCACGGCGCCTCCACAGCTCTTCATACTTAACGACCATTGTGGCATCCCTATGGCCACATGATCAAAATTGAGACGCTTGGCCTTTGACTCATATTATGACCATTGCAATGTTCCGGGGTCATGTGATCCCCTTTTGCAACCTTCTGAAAAGCCAAGTCAATGGGGAAGCCAGATTCACTTAACAGCCGTGTTACTAACATAACAACTGCATTGATTCACTT
Organism: Vipera ursinii; assembly: GCF_947247035.1. Taxonomy (NCBI): domain Eukaryota; kingdom Metazoa; phylum Chordata; class Lepidosauria; order Squamata; family Viperidae; genus Vipera; species Vipera ursinii. The sequence goes on from NC_139518.1 coordinate 6,623,269, forward strand.
AACAGCTGTGGCAAGAAAAGTCATAAAATGGGGGAAAAGTCACTTAATGTCCCACACAACGACAGAAATTTTGGGCTCAGTTGTGTTCGTAAGTCAAGGAGTACCTGTAATCGATGCTTAAGATCTAGTTAAAGACTCAATGCTTGCAGGCATGCACTCCACGCAAACTAAAAATCCTGTTTTTCTGTGTTTTGCTTTGCTTTGCTTTTAAATTTTCAGGCTGGCCTTCACTTGGTCAGCCATTTGGAACATTTTCAGGTGCAAAGTACCATTGCAAATGGGCCTATTAAACTGTCTGTCACTAAAGGGCCATCCCTTGGCAAACCCCCCCTCAGTCTCTGCAAAGGGACAGAATGCTGCAATTTTACTTCCGCCAATTTGGACCCGCCTAATAATGGCGGGTGTTTACATTGGTGTGGTTCCCAGCGCTGAGCTTCTTATAAGAGGATTTGAGCAATTCTTGCTTCAGATCCATCCTAAGTTCCCTGGAGGAGCTACTAAATTTCATTTAGCCTTCCCCGAAAACGCTTATCAGGCTAATTTTAAAACTGCAGCATGCTCTTTTTTTTCATACATAACATACATTTTTTTGAGATAATGTAAAATAGAAATAGAAATATAGGTAGTAGGGAAGTGAGAAAGGAAAAGATGGGGGGCGGGAAGAGAGCTGTAGGGTAAGTAGGAAAGAGGGGGGAAAGCATTGACCTCCAGCTTTTTTCAATCCAGTAAAACAAAATAGAATTACAGCCTCAACTTTTTATGTTTACATACTTAATAAATACTTGTGATTTCCTTATCAGCAAACTAAGTATTATTATTATTATTATTCTTACCTTCTTTACTGCAGCTCTTATTGGTATGGTGATCGTTATTAGTGTGTTGCTTTGCATGTACACTGAGAGCTTCGGCACCACAGACAAATTCCTTGAATGTCTAGTCACACTTGGCCAAATAAAGTACCGTATATACTTGAGTATAAGCCGACTCGAGTATAAGCCGAGACCCCCCAATTTCACCCCCCAAAACTGGAAAAAGTTATTGACTCGAGTATAAGCCGATCCGCCGTTCTGCAAGCCTCTGCCGCCAGCAGAGGCTCGATCCGCCATTTTGCAAGCCTGAATACACAGGAATACCCTGTGTGGCCGCGGCTCTCGGGGAAGCCCTGGCTGTCCGCTTCCTCGCTCCACGCTGCCATTCGGGGCCCGCGCGTTCCCCGGGCAAATCGCGGCGCCCAGCAGGCGAGGAAACACGCCCGCTCCAGTCGCCCCCCCCCTTCCCTCAGGAGACGCGAAGCAAGTGACCACCTGGAGCTTACCGAGGACTTGCGCGCGGCCGAGGCTTCGGTGCTTCCAGGATCGCGCGCACCTCTCCCAAGCCGCTGCCGTCCGGAGACCTGCCGAAGTTTGGGGAGGTTTGGGGAGGTGCGCGCGCACCTCCCCAAACCTCCCCAAACGTCGGCAGGTCTCCGGACCTCCGCGCCCTGCCTGCCTGCTTCTTTCCGCTGCGGAAAGAAGCAGGCAGGCAGGGCGCGGAGGAACGGAGACCTGCCGACGTTTGGGGAGGTTTGGGCACCTCCCCAAACGTCGGCAGGTCTCCGTTCCTCCTGCCGACGTTTGGGGAGGTTTGGGCGCCTCCCCAAACCTCCCCAGGTCTCCGTTCCTCCGCGCAGACCTGCCGACGTTTGGGGAGGTTTGGGCACCTCCCCAAACCTCCCCAGGTCTCCGTTCCTCCTGCCGACGTTTGGGGAGGTTTGGGCGCCTCCCCAAACCTCCCCAGGTCTCCGTTCCTCCGCGCAGACCTGCCGACGTTTGGGGAGGTTTGGGCGCCTCCCCAAACCTCCCCAGGTCTCCGTTCCTCCGCGCAGACCTGCCGACGTTTGGGGAGGTTTGGGCGCCTCCCCAAACCTCCCCAGGTCTCCGTTCCTCCGCGCAGACCTGCCGATGTTTGGGGAGGTTTGGGCGCCTCCCCAAACCTCCCCAAACGTCGGCAGGAGGAACGGAGACCTGCCGACGTTTGGGGAGGCGCCCAAACCTCCCCAAACGTCGGCAGGTCTGCACGGAGGAACGGAGACCTGGGGAGGTTTGGGGAGGCGCCCAAACCTCCCCAAACGTCGGCAGGAGGAACAGAGACCTGCCGACGTTTGGGGAGGTGCGCGCGCACCCCCCCAAACCTCCGCAAACTTCGGCAGGTCTCGGACGGCGGTGGCTTGGGAGAGGTGCGCGCGATCCTGGAAGCACCAAAGCCTCGGCCGCGCACAAGTCCTCGGTAAGTTTTTTTGTTGACTGGAGTATAAGCCGAAGTGGAATTTTTCAGCCCAAAAAGTGGGTTGAAAAATTCGGCTTATACTCAAGTATATACGGTATTCTGTTCTATTCTATTTGAGAAAACTTAAAAAATTCTGTCAGAATGTGCACAGTCTTATTGCGCGAGGTAACCCAGGAGTAAACACAGTAAACAGTGGTCTATAATTTGTTGTTGTTGTTAGTTGCGAAGTCGTGTCTGACCCATCGCGACCCTATGGACAACATTCCTCCAGGCTTTCCTGTCCTCTACCATCTTCTGGAGTCCATTTAAGCTCACGCCTACTGCTTCAGTGACTCCATCCAGCCGCCTCATTCTCCATCGTCCTATTCTTCTATTGCCCTCAATCTTTCCCAGCATTAGGCTCTTCTCCAGTGAGTCCTTCCTTCTCATTAGGTGGCCAAAGTATTTGAGTTTCAGCTTCAGGATCTGGCCTTCTAAAGAGCAGTCAGGGTTGATCTCCTCTAGGACTGACCGGTTGGATCGCCTTGCAGTCCGAGGGACTCGCAGGAGTCTTCTCCAGCACCAGAGTTCAAAGGCCTCAATTCTTTGGCGCTCAGCCTTTCTTATGGTCCAGCTTTCACTGCCATACATTGCAACTGGGAAGACCATAGCCTTGACTATACACACTTTTGTTGACAGGGTGATGTCTCTGCTTTTTAGTGTGCTGTCTAGATTTCCCATGGCTTTCCTCCCAAGGAGCAAGCGTCTTTTAATTTCTTGGCTGCAGTCCCCATCTGCAGTGATCTTGGAGCTCAGGAAAATAAAATCCGTCACTATCTCCATTTCTTCCCCATCTATTTGCCAGGAATTGAGAGGGCCGGATGCCATGATCTAGGTTTTCTTAATGTTTAGTTTCAAACTGTCTACTTAGCATTTTACAATATCATTCTCTCTCTCTTTTTTTTTTTTTTTTTGAGCACCAAAGTCTAGGAGCAGTTTCCAAGTAGAAACATAGCTAGGTATATTCTTTTCTCTGTTTAAAACAGTTAATGTTCCCATCTCTGCTAGCTCCCATCATTCCTTCAAAACTGTATTTAATTCCCAGTATTTCGTTTTATGCAAGGGGCGATTGCCAGAACCCCCTTTGGCAGTTCCCGAGACGGCTCCGTCAAAATTTTAATAAGGGACTGAATTTTAGCAAGATACTTTCTCTCCGTTACCTGAAAATAAAATGTAAAAATGCTACCCACGCCATAAAAAAAAAAAAAGCAGCCATTTGTAGTAAAACAGGTTTCGCCTCTGTGGCTGTTCAACAGGTCAGAAAGGGTTAAATTACTTCCCGGACACCTTACAAACTGGCTGTCCCTGTTTTAAGGTCAAGAGAAAAACGGACACCCCACCCCACCCCCAGGTATGGCGGGAAGATGTTAACCTGGCAATACGATACGGAAAATAAATTCAGAGCCTCAGATAAAGTCAACACGAAACCAACCAGCAGAGACGAATCTTCTGGGATGATGATGATGATGATGATGATGATGATGATGATGATGATGGATGATTTAACCCTTCAGCCAAGTCCGACTCTGGGCGATGCTGTGGGCCGGATCTCTCTCTCTCCATCATCTGATCTTTCGCTGCTACTTTTAAGTCGCTCTGTGCTCTGGCTGCTGTCAGCTGCGACGGTGCTCAGCTGCCCCGTCCATTTGCAGCCTGCTTTCCTTTTACAGGGAGCCCCCCCACTTAACAATAGTCCCATTTATTGACCGTTCAAACTTGCAAGGGCGCTGGAAGAAAAAAAAAAGTGACTTACGGATGTTTTTTTCACATTTAATGGCCATTGCAGCATCCCCAAGGTCACGCAAAGAAAATTCAGGCGCTTGGCAACTGACTCACATTTGTGACGGTCGCCGTGTCCCGGGGTCATGTGACGATCCCCCCCCTTTTTTTGAACTCCTGACAAGCCAAGTCAGTGGGACAGCCGGATCCACTTAACAACCCTGTGTCACTCGCTTAACAGCTGCAGTGATTCTCTTAAACGTGGCAAGGAAGGTCGTAAAAGGGGGCAGAATTCACCGAACCCCAACGTCTTGCTTAGCAACAGAAACTTTGTGCTTAGTTGTGGTCATTAAATCGGGGACTGCTTGCAGCGTTAACTCATCCAAACAGAATGGCTTTCACCAGTGAATGCCTTTGCCTGACACAAATCATCTTAAAAGGCTGCAGAAAATAACAAGATTTACTAACTTAACAACTGCAGTGATTCACTTAACAATTGTGGCAAGGAGGGTCGTAAAAGGGGGCAAAAATCAGCTAACCCGCAGTTTGGCGGGTCGAATCCCGAGTGCCGCGTAATAGAGTGAGCGCTTATTACTCGTCCCAGCTTCTGCCAACCTAGCAGTTCGAAAGCACGTAAAAATGCAAGTAGAAAAATAGGGACCACTCCGGTGGGAAGGGAACAGCGTTCCGTGCGCCTTTGGTGTCTAGTCATGCTGGTCACATGACCACGGAGACGTCCTTGGACAAGCGCTGGCTCTTTGACTCTGAAACAGAGATGAGCACCGGCCCCTAGAGTTGGAAAAGACTAGCACGCATGTGCGGGGGAACCTTTACCTTTTTATTGAACCTTCAATCAGGGGTCCCCAACCTCTAGGCTGCAGCCTGTTCGGAACTGGCGTCTCCCCTTACGCCCACGGCAAGCTTCTCATCCAAGAAGCTCCTTCAGAAGAACTGAATTTCAGAAGAACCAAAGAAGCTTCTTGGATGAGAAGCGAAACGTTTTCAAGGGGGGGGGGGAAACAAAACTCCCAAGAAAGTCCAGTTTGCCTTTTGGAAAAGCACTTGTGGGAAATCTGTGACCTGGAAGATTGAGAATCTCCACAGATGTTCAGACAGTCGGTGATTGCCAATACCGTTTGTATCGCAGTTAATGTATATCACGCAGGAATAGTGCACCTTATATATACTTTTATTGCTTTTTTTAAAAAAAAAATGTGTTAACAATTTCAGGCCTCTATTTGACGGTTGTGCTTTCTGCGGACTGGGAAGCTCGCCGCAACCATCTCGCCGTAGGACAACTCGCTGTGGGACGATTCCAACAGTTCAGTTTCACTATTTAGAAGAATTAGAACATTTATTTTAAGTTTTGTCACTCCCGTTTCATTTTGTTCCTCCTTTGGCACCCTTTTCTTTAACGATTCTCTTCCACTCTTTTATTTTAATACTAGCGTAACTCTTGTCCCGTGGCGAGTTGTCCTGCAACGGGGTTGGCTGCGGTGAGTTGGCTATGGCGAGTTGCCGGTAGCAAGTTGGCCGTGGCGAGTTGTCGTAGACCAGGGGTAGGCAAGCTCGGCTCTTTTCTGACTCGTGGACTTCTAACTCCCAGAATTCCTCAAGCCAGCGTGCCTGTGGAAGTCCACAAGTCACGTAGGGGCCATAGCTCCCCCATGCTGGCTCAGGAATTCTGGGAGTTGAAGTCCACGAGTCATCAAAGAGCCGAGCTTGCCTACCCCTGTCGTAGACCCTGCTTCCTGGCCCTTAAGCCCTAATGAAGGTGTTGATTACCTCACTCAGCTGCTGTGTCCTTGTCTGCCCAACAGAGCTTGCTTGTGACCTCATCGGTGGCTGCTAAGGACCACTCTCCCCTTTCCTTCCTCCTGCAGCCACCCACCCTGGGCGTTTAGGGCCAGGAGGAAGAAAGTGCTTCCTCCTGGCCTCAGCCCTGTGGTAGGGCGGGAGGAAGGGCCAGCCGGGAAGAAGTGCCAAGCTTTGAAAGACATGGCTGCCGCTGGCTTCTGGGAGGTTTAACCTCCTGTCATGGGTAGCGTGAGGCCCTTGCCAAGGACAAGTTGTCGTTGGTTGACTGCTGGCCTCGACGTGGACCACGGGCAGGTAGCCCTTCCCTTTTCTGATCTCCGCCTTCAAGACTGTCGCTACTTGTAAGATATACCTGGCGGGCCAGAATCTCTTTTCAAGTTGTTGGGGGAGCCGGGAAGGTGGGATTGGAGGAGTCCGTTAGAGGTCAGGAAATGAGCCCTGGTGGCGCAGTGGTTAAAAGGCAGTACTGCAGGCTACTTCTGCTGACTGCCGGCTGCCTGCAGTTTGGCAGTTCGATCCTGACCGGCTCAAAGCCGACTCAGCCTTCCGTCCTTCCGAGGTCGGTAAAATGAGGAGCCGGATTGTTGAGGTTGGGGGGAGGCAAATATGCTGACTCTGTAAAACCACTTAGAGAGGGGCTGCGAAGCGGCATATAAGTCTTGAGCGGCCGTCTGCAAGCCGTGATACCCACAGAGTTTTAACGACATCCCGAGGAGTGGTAGCTTGAAATAACAGCCGCTAAGGATCCACAGGCACCTTGCTGATATTTCTGTCTTTGTCATTTTTTTGTAGGGCCATTCTTGGAATTAACTAGGCTGAGCTGAAGAATTTGGGGTGGGGTGGGGAGGTTTGATCCATTAAGGCAGAGTTCCCCAACTTTTTTCGGCTTTGTGGACCGGTTGGATGTGAGGGGAGATGGGGATGGTTCCAGGTGAGCAGCAGGCAAGGGTGTGAGCGCGCACCGTTACCATTTGCGCAAGTAGAGCACGGGGGTGCACACCTTTGCCCGCTGCTCGGGCAAGTGGGGATGTGCAGACCTGCTTGTCTGCCGCTTCCATGGCCCGCTTTCAAATGGCTCAAGGGCCGGTAACAGGCCGTGGACTCCTGCATTAAAGGCTATTATTGTTGATGTCTGTATCCTAATGGTTGGACTAGCCCAGGGTTTTCTGCGACCTTGACAGCTTTTAAGGCTTGTGGACTTCAGCTCCCAGAATTCCTCAAGCCATCTGGGAGCTGAAGTCCACAAAGTTGTCAAGGTCGCAGAAACCCTGGGCTAGAAGACCCAGAATGCTTGTAGTAGGCATCTCTTCAAGCTTGGTTTGCCCTGCGTATAAAGCATGTCTTCTCTGTTTCTCTCTCTCCCCCCCCCCCCACTTCTGGTCCGGCAGATCCGAATACGAGATCCGAATCAGGGTGGCAAAGATATCACAGAGGAAATAATGTCTGGAGCTAGGACTTCTTCTACCCCAACTCCTCCTCAGGTAAGGAAGTTGGTTTCCTCCATCCCATTCCTCTTCCGAATATGTCCCGCTTTGGCGGATCGTCGTTGTTGTCCCCCCCCCCCGGTGTTTATAATACAAAAGCTCCGGGATTCAGTCACAGCCAACGTTCGTTATGGGTGAGCCCTAGGAATCCATCTCTGATGCAGGAAGAATGACAAAATAACAAGAGTTGGAAGGAAGGGGCCCTGGAGGTCTTCTAGTCCAACCCTTGAACAAGCAGGAAACCTGTATACCATTTCAGACAAAGGGTTGTCCAATATCGTCCTGAAAACTTCCAATCCATAGCTCACACAGGGAGTCTTCGAGTTACAGCCGTCCATTTAGTGACGGTTCAAAGTTACAACGGCCCCGGGGGGGGAAAAAAGCAACTTATGACCGTTTTTCACACTTTACGACCACCGCAGCATCCCCAGATCAAGTGATCAAAATTCAACCGCTTGGCGACTGGTTCATATTCATGACGGTCGCAGCGTCCTGGGGTCACACGATCCCCTTTTGCGACCTGACGAGCAAAGTCAGTGGGGAATTCGGATTCACTTAAACAACCACGTTACTGATTTCACAAATGCAATGATTCGCTTAACAACCGTGGCCAAAAAAAGTCGTAAAATGGGGCAAATTCGCTCAACCAGTACTTTGCTTAGCAACATACATGTTGGGCTCAAGTGTGGTTGTAACTATTATAATAATAATAAAGTTGGAAGGGACCTGGGAGGTCATCTAATCCAACCCCCTGCTCAGGCAGGAAACCCTATACCAGTGATGGCGAACCTTTTAGAGACCGAGTGCCCAAACTGCAACCCAAAACCCACTTATGTATCGTCGAGTGCCGGGTGGACGTGGCCCTTTGGGTAGGCGTGGCCCATTGGGTGTGTGTGGCTGCGGTGGTAATGGCAGACTGGGTGGGACTAAAAAGCTCAATCAATCAATTCCAACTTTGCGAGATCTTTTTTTTTCCCCGCGAGAAGTTGAAATTGATTGATTGATGGAACTTTTTCTCTTTTTTTGCACATGGCAGAGGCCTAAAGCAAAAAGGTTTTATAAAACCCAGCTGAAGGCTTAGGACTGGGGTGATGGAGCACGTGCCACCTGTGGCACGCATGCCATAGGTTCGCCACCACGGCCCTATACCATTTCAGACAAATGTTTGTCCAATCTGTTCTTAAAAACTTCCAATGTTGGAGCACTCACAGCTTCTGGAGGCAGGTTGTTCCACTGGTTAATTGTTCTAACTCTCGATAAGATAACTCAGGGGCTACCTGTATTTATCACGGTTGCAGCGTCCCGGAAGCATGTGATCACCTTTTGCAATCTTCTGACAAACAAAGACAACGGGGAAAGCACATTCCCTTAACTTCTGTGTTACTAATTCAAGCACTGCAGCTGTTTTTCCAAACCCTTAAACTTAGCGTAACCAATGGATGAAGCTGTCCCTTCCTCTGCACACAGCCAAGCGGTGACTCTGCCCAGATATTGGAAAGTCCATTCCTCTCGATACTCAAAATCGTCTTGCCAGCTCAGCTTTAGCCAGTCCCACACCCTAGAGTTGTGTCGAATCTCATCTGCTCTCTTGGAATTCCTAGCCAGAAAAATTCCTGGAACTGCAGTCCCAACACCTAGAAGTTTGGTTCACGTACATCTGATAATAGCTAGCGATAGGATAAATCATCTGCTTTGTGTGTGTTTCTGTGTGTGTAAGAGAGAGAAAGACAGAAATTCGTATTTGTTTCGGGGACTTATTAATCCTTCTTCCCCCCCTTCTGTTTTCCCAGGCCGGAAGCGGTTCAGAGCCACAGGCCAACGGAGAGACACCCCATGTAGCAGTTATTGTCCGCCAAGGTACGATGGACCATTGATATATGGCAGAACTGTTTGGTGTGTGTCTGTGTGATGGTGCATCCACAGCCCTACTTTGTAAATAATAAAGTTGGAAGGGACCTTGGAGGTCATCTAGTCCAACCCTCTGCTCAGGCAGGAAATCCTATACCAGTGATGGCGAACCTTTTAGAGACCGAGTGCCCAAATCACAACCCAAAGCCCACTTATGTATTGTCGGGTGGGTGTGGCCCATTGGGTGGGCGTGGCTGCGGTGGTAACGGCAGACTGGGTGGGACTACAAAGTTTAATCAATCAATTCCAACTTTACGAGATCTTTTTTTCCCCCCACGAGAAATTGAAACTGATTGATTGAAGCTTTTTTTTTTTTTTTTTTTTTTTTTGGTACACAGCAGTGGAGGCCTAAAGGGAAAACTTTTTATAAAACGCAGCTGAAAGCCTAGGACTGGGGCAACATTGCACGTGCCCACAAAGAGGGCTCTGCGTGCCATAGGTTCGCCACCACAGTCCTATACCATTTCAGATAAATGGCTGTCCAGTCTCTTCTTAAAAACTTAATTTAATTTAATTTAATATTTGCATTTGTATACCGCCCTTTCCCTGAGGACTCAGGGCGGTTTACAGGGAATTAAAATCGAAACATACAAAAGTTAAAACCAATTAAAAAAGCATTAAATTCACCCTGTAGATTAAAACCCCAGTTAAAATTTTCTCCTCAGCCTGGGCCCGAGAGCTCAAAGAGCCAGGTCTTCAGGCCCCGGCGGAATGATCGGAGGTCGGGAGCAGTCCTCAGCTCTACCGGCAGCTGGTTCCAGAGGGCAGGCGCTCCCACCGAGAAGGCCCTATCCCTGGGTGTCACCCGCCGGCAATCTCTCACCGGCGGAACCCTGAGCAGACCCTCCCTGTGGGAGCGCACTGGGCGAAGGGCGTTTGATGCCGGCAGCAGGTGTTCCCTCAAATAACCCGGACCCAGGCCATGTAGGGCTTTATAGGTGATAACCAGCACCTTGAATTTCACCCGGAGGGCAACCGGAAGCCAATGCAGCTCGCGGAGTAGAGGTGTTACATGGGAGTATCGGGAAACCCCCATTACAACTCGCGCGGCCGCATTCTGCACCAGTTGAAGCCTCCGAGTGGTCTTCAAGGGAAGCCCCATGTAGAGAGCGTTGCAGTAGTCCAAACGGGAGGTCACAAGCGCATGAGTGACTGTGCGTAGGGCGTCTCGGTCCACATAGGGACGCAACTGGCGCACCAGGCGAACCTGTGCAAAAGCCCCCCTGGTCACGGCTCCTATGTGATCTTCAAAATTGAGCCGTGAATCCAGGAGGACGCCCAAGTTGCGAGCCCTATCAACGGGGGGTAACACCTCACCCCCCATCGTTAGAGGTGGAATAACTTGGTTAACCCGAGACGCCGATATGCACAGCCACTCAGTCTTGGCGGGATTGAGACGAAGCCTGTTTCTCCCCATCCAGACCTGAACCGCCTCCAGGCACCGGGACATCACGGAGAGGGCATCACTGGGTTGGTTCGGGGTGGAAAGAAAAAGTTGGGTATCATCAGCGTACTGGTGATACCCCACCCCAAAACCACGAATGATCTCGCCCAGCGGCTTCATGTAGATGTTGAACAGGAGGGGCGAGAGAACCGACCCCTGAGGGACTCCACAAATGAGAGACCTCGGGGCGGATCTCTGCCCTCCTGTCAACACCGACTGCGAGCGGCCCTGGAGGTAGGAGGAGAACCACCGTAAAACGGTGCCTCCCACTCCCAGCCCCCTGAGACGCAGCAGCAGGATACCATGGTCGATGGTATCGAAAGCCGCTGAGAGATCTAATAGGACCAGGACAGAGGAGCAACCCCTGTCCCTAGCCCTCCAGAGATCATTCACCAGCGCGACCAATGCCGTCTCCGTGCTGTGTCCAGGCCTGAAGCCCGATTGGTACGGGTCCAGATAATCAGTTTCCTCCAGGAACAGAGGGAGCTGATGCGCCACCACACTCTCAACAACCTTCGCCAGGAAGCGAAGGTTGGAGACTGGACGATAGTTGTTTAAAACAGCCGGGTCCAAAGCAGGCTTCTTGAGGAGGGGTCTCACCGCCGCCTCCTTCAAGGCGGCAGGGAAGACACCCTCCTTCAAAGAAGCAGTTATTACTGCATGGAACCAGCCTCGTGTTCCCTCCCGAGCCGCATAAGCTAGCCAGGAGGGGCACGGATCCAACAAACAGGTGGTGGAGCTCAGTCTCCCCATGATCCTGTCCACATCATCAGGGGAAACAGGGTCGAACTCAGTCCAGATAACGTGCTCAAGACCGCCTGATTCCTCCACATCAGACTCTGCCCAGTCAGAGTCCAAGCCGGTCCGGATCCGAGCGATTTTGTCCGTCAGATGATGACTAAACTCCTCGGCTCGTCCCTGCAAGGGATCCTCCCTCACCTCCTGGTTAAGGAGGGAGCGAGTCACCCTAAACAGGGCGGCCGGGCGATTATCTGCGGACGCGATAAGGGCGGCAAAGTAGTTAGACTTCGCCGTCCTTATCGCCGCAAGATAAGACCTTATGAAGGTTCTTAACTGCAATCGGTCGGATTCGGATCGGCTGGATCTCCAACCGCTCTCTAGACCTCGTCTCCGACGCTTCATCTCCCGGAGCTCCACAGAGAACCATGGAGCCCAACGGGATCTGCGCCGAGTCAGAGGTCGCATGGGTACAACACAGTCGAGTGCCCTGGTGGCAGCCGTTTCCCAGGCCTCTGGTGTTGGAGCAACCCACAGCTTCTGGAGGCAGGTTGTTCCACTGATTAATTGTTCTAGCTGTCAGGAAATTTCTCCTTAGTTCTAGGCTGCTTCTCTCTTTGGTTAGTTACTTTTGTCTGTCTGTTTGCCTCTGTGGAGCTGGCACTTACAGCAGTTAAGAGGTTTTCGCTTTTCCTCTTGTCTTTCCAAGACTTTTGGAAGATGCTTAGTGACCGTTCTGAGTTGCAGCGGCACTGAAAAAATGGACTTAGGACCCCTTTTCACACTTAACAACCATTGCAGCATTCCGGCAGTCACATGTTTAAAATTCAGACGCTTGGCAACTGACTCATCTTTATGACGGTTGCAGCGTCCCGGGGATCATGTGGTCACCTTTTGCCACTTTCGGACAAGCAAAGTCACTGGGGGGGGGGGGAGATTAACAACTGGCAAGAAAGGTGATAAAATGGGGCAAAAATCTCACTTTGCAAATGTCTCCCTTAGCAGTGGAAATTTTGGGGCTCAGGTTGTGGTCGTAAGTCGAGGACTACCTGTGCAACACAATCCCGAATCCTAGGATTCTTGGTCCATTTGGAATCTTATTACTTGGAACAAAAGGAAAGGATTTGCCCATGGATCAGCATGCAAAGTACCTGTGGAAGGCCCAGCTAATTAAATTACTGGTGGTGGAATTCAGTTTTGTCTTGTGGTTTCAAGCAGAGCGTCACCAAACGTTTTGGCTTTGTGGACCGGTGGGGGGGGAGAGGGGAGGGAGAGGGGATGGTTCTGCACAAATGGTGGACAAGGGCACATGCGCAGCTCCATTTGCGCGAGTGGCAGAGGAGCGTGCCCACCACTTACGGAAATGGAGAGCGCAAGTTCGCCGGCCGCCACTCGTGCAAGTGGGAATGCGGGCGTGCTCTCCCACCGCTTCTGGGGCCTGGTTCCGAATGGCTCATGGCCCGGTATAGTGGGCTGCAGCCCGGGGGTTAGGGACCCCTGGTTTAGAGCAGCAGTCTCCAACCGTGACAGCTTTAAGACTTGTGGACTTCAATTCCTAGAAGCTGAGGGATTCTGGAAGTTGAAGTCCACAAGACTCAAAAGGTTACCAAATTTGAAAATCAGGGGTCTTCAAACGTGGCCCTTTTATGACTTCTGGACTTCAAATCTGCTGCCTGAGGAATTCTGGGAGTTGAAGTCCACAAGACTGAAAGGCTACCAAATTTGAAGAGCAGGGGTCTTCAAACTTGGCCCTTCTATGACTTCTGGACTTCAACTCCGCTGCCTGAGGAATTCTGGGAGTTGAAGTCCACAAGACTGAAAGGCTACCAAATTTGAAGAGCAGGGGTCTTCAAACTTGGCCCTTCTATGACTTGTGGACTTCAACTCCGCTGCCTGAGGAATTCTGGGAGTTGAAGTCCACAAGTCATAAAAGGGCCAAGTTTGAAGAGCCCTGCTCTAGTCTACGTATGGCCACTAGGAGGCAGACTCTTCTAAAATGGGTCAGCCGAGACCGGAGTGAGAAATCACTGTACAGGGACTCCTCGACTTAATGCCCACAAAGCTGGCCGAGGAGTTCTGGGAGTTGAGGTCCACAAGTCTTAAAAGTTGCCAAGGTTGAGGACCCCCCTTGCTCTAGAGGACTCAACTTGCTTCTTTCTCTTTCCCACCAGATGACCGTTCCAAGGCCAGCCCAGTCGTAAGTAAACCGGTATCCTTGGAGACGAGTAAATCCGCTTCCCCGTCTCCCCCTCCGCCCCTGACCGAGGTGGAGCCTGTGCAGCCGGCCGCTGTGACGCTGGTGCGCCCAGAGAGCCCTGTTGCTGTGGACACTAGAGAGGAGCTGCTGGAGGTCCCTGAAGACATCCTTGAGCCCATTAGCGCCACCACTACAGTGCCCGGGGGTCTTGTGCCCCCTCCGGAGTCCTTCGTTTTGGACACAGAGCCTCGGGAAGAGGTCGCTGCTAGCCCCGTTTTGGAGATTCCTCCCCAGCCGCTCCCGGAAACGCTGGTGGATGAGGAGGTGGCAGCAGCAGTAGCAGAAGAAGAGACGGTGGTTACCCCCCAACAGGAGGTTTTTCAACCCGAGGAGCTCCCCCTAACGCTGCCCTGTGCGCCTCCCGTTCCTTCTCCTTGCCCGGAGGAGGTGGCCGAAGGGGCCATCGAGTCAAATGGAGTCTTAGAAGAGGAGCTGCTGGAGGCGGTGGCTGAGGTACCGCCTCCCTCCCAGCCGGAACCGGCCATGGAATCCCCCATCGCTGAACCGGAAGAGGAGGTGGAGGAGGAGGAGGAGGAGGAGGAGGCCGTGCCTTGCGGGCTTGGGACCCCGGAGAAGCAAGAGGCCGAAAAGCCGGAGGAACCGCCCGAATCGGATGTCAGCCCCATCTCGGAACCCGAAGAGGCGAAGCCCGAGGAGGTGGTTGTCCCGGTGGCTGCCGCGCCTGCTGTAGGAGAAGAGGAGGCCGAGGCTGAGGCTGAGGAGGAAGTGGAGGAGACGGCCGAGGTCCCGGAGCAGAGTGCCCAACCGGCGGCTGCCCAACCCTTGGAGACCATGGAAGTGACGACGCAAGGTGAGTACCCACAGTGGCCTCCCACGCAGATGGATGCAGTCTTAGCCTTTGAGAAGTCCGTGAGGTGCAGAGTGGTGCTCTCTGAGCCTCGTTGCCCAAACGAGGTATAACATCCATCAGGGCTGGGCAAGCACTGACGATGCTACTGTTGTTGTTAGTTGCGAACTCATGTCCGACCCATCGCGACCCCATGGACAACGTTCCTCCAGGCCTTCCTGTCCTCTACCATCTTCTGGAGTCCATTGAAGCTCACGCCTACTGCTTCAGTGACTCCATCCAGCCACCTCATTCTCTGTCGTCCCCTTCTTCTATTGCCCTCAATCTTTCCCAGCATTAGGCTCTTCTCCAGTGAGTCCTTCCTTCTCATTGGGTGGCCAAAGTATTTGAGTTTCAGCTTCAGGATCTGGCCTTCTAAAGAGCAGTCAGGGTTGATCTCCTCTAGGACTGACCGGTTTGATCGCCTTGCAGTCCAAGGGACTCGCAGGAGTCTTCTCCAGCACCAGAGTTCAAAGGCCTCAATTCTTTGGCGCTCAGCCTTTCTTATGGTCCAACTTTCACTGCCGTACATTGCAACTGGGAAGACCGTAGCCTTGACTATACGCTACCAGGTTTGGGTTAATGAAACGTCTGCAAGGAACTCGGAGAGCAGCAAGGACCCCTCCTACCAATATATTATCCTTTATGGAGGGTGCAGGCGTCTTTTGTTTTTCCTTTTGCAACCCAGAGATGGAAACCTCCAGTCTTCCAGGTTGGAAGCATCCAGAATCCATCCGCAGGTCAGGCTGGGCGGGGCTACTGAGAGAGGTGGTTTTGGACCGTCTCAGAACATTTCCCCTCGAGCAGTTCACAGGATCCGTTTGGGCCCAGTTAGGATCTTTCCCTGAAGCTTTAGCTTTGCGTGGGGTTTGGCAAGGTGCCATGCTAGATGATTCTTCCAGTTGTGCCTGTGGGCGTTGGGTTGGTTACTCCTGTGCCTCGCCCTCACAGGCTGCTACACATGGGTAGTACAGGCCGTCCTCGACTTAACAGCGGTTCATTTAGTGACCAGTCAAAGTTACGACCTCACTGAAAACAGTGACTTAAGACTGACTGTTTTTCCACACTTAACGGTTGCAGCATCCCATGGCCAGGTGAGCAAAACACGGCGGTGTTGCAGCTGACTCGTACTTATGACAGTTGCCCTGTCCTGAGGGGGGTCACAGGATCCACTTTTGCGACCTTCTGATCAGCCAAATCAGTGGGGGAGTAGATCCACTTAACAACAGTGTTACTACCTTTAACACACACACACACACACACACACACAGAGAGAGAGAGAGAGAGAGAGAGAGAGTGATTGGCTTGCAAACTGTGGCAAGGAAGGTCGTAAAATGGGGCAAAACTCACTTAGCCAATGTCTCGCTTAGCAATGGACACTTGTTGTGGTCGTAAGTCGAGGACTACTTGCATTTGTGGGGCCCTCGAGGCTCTCTGAGCTTAGTTGGCAGATCCTGAGTTGGTAATTCTTGAGTTGGCACTATCAGCTCAGTAAGCAACAGCTAATCAAGGAAGCACCAAGCACGCCCGCCAACATTGACAGAGGAAGTCATTTGTATAGGCCAGGGGTAGACAACCTTGGCTCTTTTATGACTGGTGGACTTCAACTCCCAGAATTCCTCAGCCAGCAGGGCTCAGCTTGGAAACCTCTCCCTTTCCCCTCAGCATGGCTGGCTCAGGAATTCTGGGAGTTGAAGTCCACAAGGCCTAGGCCTAGCACAGGGGTAGGCAACCTTGGCCCTTTTATGACTCGTGGACTTCAACTCCCAGAATTCCTGAGCCAGCATGGCTCAGCTTGGAAACCTCTCCCTTTCCCCTCAGCATGGCTGGTTCAGGAATTCTGGGAGTTGAAGTCCACCAGTCATAAAAGAGCCAAGGTTGCCTACCCCTGGTATATAGAGAGAGCAAATTCCACTTCCTTTTAGCACTGAGGTTGTTAACTAGTTGGATAATGAAACATCTGCAAGAAAGCATTCAGCCCTAAGTTACAAATATTCTGTGGATGGTATTTCCTGTAGACCAAGGGTCCCCAGCAACATGTCCGCACAAACAAGCAGAGCCCCCTCCGTGGGATGCAGGCAGCACACAAAACCACGCACTTTCCAGTCCGTGGAAAAACCTTTCTCCGTGGAACCAGTCCCTGGTGCTCAAAGGTTTTGGGACCTGTGCTGTAGACTAAGGAATTTATTGTCTTCAGAAGATTTAATAATATAATAATACTAATACTACTACTACTACTACTACTACTACTACTAATGATGATGATGATAAGTTGGAAGGGACCTTGGAGGTCATCTAGTCCAACCCGCTGCTCAGGCAGGAAACCCTATACCATTTCAGACAAATGGCTTTCCAGTCTCTTCTTAAAAACGTCCAGTGTTGGAGCATCCACAGCTTCTGGAGGCAGGTTGTTCCACTGGTTAATTGTTCTAACTGTCAGGAAGTTTCTCCTTAGATATTGGAAGGCTGCTATCATGTCCCCCCTCGCCCTTCTCTTCGTTAAACTAGGCATACCCAATTCCAGCAACCATTCCTTATATGTTTTAGCCTCCGGTCCCCTAGGCACTTCTGCCTTTGATGCCTTGGTCCATTTCAGTCTTATGAAAGGTTCAAGGGCTGCTGTCCCATAGTATCCTGGTTAGATGGTATGGAGGCCATAGCTTCATCCCAGGATGCAACATCCTCTATTTCTGTCATGAGTTGACGCTCTTTTTACCCTCCAAAAATGGCTTCAGAGAAGGACTCTGCACTAGCTTGTTGCCTGGAGTGTCTCCCTGCCTCGTCGAGACATAATCCGTAACTCATGTGTCTCCATCCCTCTGTTTAATCCCCTAGTAGCCGTATCGGTGCCAAAGAGGAAGCGAAGGTTGAAGGATCTGAACAAGAAGGAAGCTGTCGGAGATCTGTTGGACGCCTTCAAAGAGGTGTGTAGCCTGCATATTGTTAGGGAAGACAACATGTTCCCCCCTGTGGATTAATGCACTGTTTCCCAACCTTCGCAACTCTTAAGATGGGTGGACCTCAGCTCCCAAAATTGCTCGGCCAGCAAGATATGGCTAGCTCTCCCCATGGTCATGTGATCAAAATCCAGACAATTGGCAACCAACCCATATGTATAACGGTTGCAGTGTTCTGGGGATCACGTGATCCCCTTTTGCGACCTTCTGACCAGCAGAGTCAATGGAGAAGCCAGATTCACTTAACAGCCGTGTTACTAACTTAAGCACGGCAGTGATTCACTTAACCTCTGTGGCAAGAAAGGTCGGAAAATGGGACAAGACTCCCTGAACAAATGTTTCGCTTATCAACAGAAATTTTGGGCTCAATTGTGGTCGTAAGTTGAGGACTACCTGATTATACGTACACACAATATATACCTATAACTATATGTCTGTCCATCCGTCCCATAGATTATCTATCTATCTATCTATCTATCTATCTATCTATCTATCTATCTATCTATCTATCTATCTATCTATCTATCTATCTATCGTAAGCTTTCCCTCCTGTTAAACAACTCGCCAAATTCTTATCTTCTCTTATTTCAAAACAGCCTTGAGAGACGTTCTTCCTACTCCCCCCAGCATCAACTAATTCTAATACTAAAAGTAAAACACACAAGTTTTAAAGAAGCAGAGCTGCCTCTCCACATGTTGTCAAAGCAAGAACATCTGATGTTAGCAGCGTTGACATCTACCTACCTACCTACCTACCTACCTACCTATCTATCTCATCTATCCATCATTTCTATATATTATCTGTCTCTACTGTCTATCTATCTTATCTATCTATCTTATCTATCTACCTATCTACCTATATCTATCTATCTATCTATCTATCTATCTATCTATCTATCTATCTATCTATCTATCTATCTATCTATCTATCGTAAGCTTTCCCTCCTGTTAAACAACTCGCCAAATTCTTATCTTCTCTTATTTCAAAACAGCCTTGAGAGACGTTCTTCCTACTCTCCCCAGCATCAACTAATTCTAATACTAAATGTAAAACACACAAGTTTTAAAGAAGCAGAGCTGCCTCTCCACATGTTGTCAAAGCAAGAACATCTGATGTTAGCAGCATTGACATCTATCCTACCTATCTAAGCTATCTACCTATCTATCTCCATCTATCTATCATCCTATCGTCTGTCTGTCTATATCTCTCGTCTGTCTGTCTATCTATCTATCTATCTATCTATCTATCTATCTATCTATCTATCTATCTATCTATCTATCTAATCATCTGTCTGTCTGTCTATCTATCTCTACCATCATCCATCCATCACAGTGCTTTTGAAGTCATCAGCTGCCCACGAATCTTGTGGCCTTCAACTGTGATTGCGGTGTTTGTGAAGAAAGCACCGATTTTGTTTTGAGCTTGGTGCCAGATGATCACAGCTCCTCCTCCGGAAAGAGCCGTTTGAGGCTCCCTACTCCTGTCCTTCATAGCATCTCCTCGGCTTTCCCTCTTAGGTCAGCGAGGGGGGCTCCGAGACAGAGAACAACCCCCCAGTGCCAGCCCCGGAGCCCGAGGAAGCTGTCCCAGCTCGTTCCCAGGAGGAACCGGAGGAGACTTGGGAACAGAAGGAGGATAAGCTGGATCCGGAGAAGGTCAAGCAAGCCGATCAGAAGTATCGCTACAAGGAAGGTGAGCCAGACCTGAGCAGCAGTTGTGGTGTGGGGAAGGTGTGTGTGTGTGTGTGGGGGGGGGGAACTTCCCGTTGAGCCTTCTGTGATGACCTCCATTTTGAGCCATCGTGTCTGGGCCACTGAGGATAACTCTGTGATGGAACTGAGGATCTGACGAGACTCACCAACCAGGGAACGAACAACGGTTGGCGTTCCTTATGTTACCGCCGTGGCTTCCCAGGACTTTCCAGCCAGTCATTTTGAGTGTCGAAGCCGGTAAACATCTAGATCAGGGGTGTCAAACTCGGATCGCGTCGCATGATGTATCACGACGTGATGGTTTTGTTTTGTGTTTTTGCCTTTGCGGGGCCGGCGTGGCCTGCGCGGGATGCATCCACCATTTTGACAGCCCCGATCTAGATCATTGTATCTCGATCTCAGCAACTTTTAAAATGTCTGGACTTCAACTCCCAGAATTCCCCAGCCAGCACAGCTCGCTGGGGAATTCTGGGAGTTGAAGTCCAGACATCTTAAAAGGGCTCGTGGTTGGAAAAACACCGACCTGGAGTCTACAAACTACTTGAAGGCCGCTCTGCTTTCAGCTCTGCGCTCTCTTCTCTTCTTTCCCTTAACAGAGCAGTGGAAGCCCTTGAACCCGGAAGAAAAGAAGAGATACGATCGGGAATTTCTGCTGGGATTTCAGTACATACTCGCTAGCATGCAAAAGCCGGAAGGCTTGCCCCACATCAGCGATGTGGTCTTGGAAAAGGTGAATGAACGAACCTTTATTGTCCAAGTACAACCACGTATGCATTGAGATTGGCTGAGCCTCCCTTCGTGCCCCCAGCTTACAGTGACACAAACCCACCATCTTGTTACACCACGTGAGCTAATTGCACAACACACCGGCCTCGCAAGTCAGTTATGCATAAAGTTTATAAAAATTATTTCCCATTCAAAAGCCTAACAGCCCATGGATAAAAGCTGTTTTTCAGCCTGTTGGTGCGGCTGGCTATACTATATCTCCTACCCGATGGTAGGAGAGTAAAGAGATACCGTCCAGGGTGTGAGTCGTCCCTGACAATTTTCCTCACTCTGTCCTCCAGTTCATTTTCCTCAGATGCCCATCAGAATCCTCTTGTTGTTGTTTTGTTTTTTTTTGTATAAGATGATCGAATAATTCCTTGGCTAGCCTCTTTAAAGCAGAAGCCAACGTGCAGGTTGCATCTGCTCCCCAGCAGCCCAACAAGACTGAACCACACCACCACCACCCCCAGCAAAAGCTGATAGCGAAGTGGTCGACTTTTAGACATACAGTTTTTCTTTCTACATTTTTCCCCCTCCCCGCAGAGGGTGGTCAGATGGGTAGCAAGAAAAATCTGGGGAGGGTTCTCCAAAACAATCCTTCAATCCACCACTGACGTGTGGTCGGATTGTGCTGTAATCTCAACCACAGAACCTGTGGATTCAGCAGTAGGATGGCCAGACGAAATGGGCGTGGTTTGCCCTCCAGAATTTCCCGCGCCCGCTAAAGAGCCAGTTTGGTCTAGTGGTAAAAGCACCAGGTTAGAGCAGGGAGGTTGTGAGTTTTAGTCCTGCCTTAGCACGACAGCCAGCTGGGTGACTTTGGACCCATCAGCGGGAGACTGTGAGTTCTAGTTGTGTGTTAGACGTGAAAGACTTCTGGGTGATCTTGGGCCAATCACCAGGGGACAGTGAGTTCTAGTCTTGTTTTAGGCATGAAAGGCAGCTGGGTGACTTTGGGCCAATTACCACAGGACCTGTTTTAGCCCTGAAAACCAGCTGAGCGACTTTGGGTCAATCACCAGGAGACTGTGAGTTCTAGTCTGACCTAGGCATGAAAACTAGCTGAGTGACTAGGCCAATCACCAGGAGACTGTGAGTTCTAGTTCTGTTTTAGGCAGGAAAGCCAGCTGGGTGGCTTTGGGCCAGTCACCAGGAGTTGGTGCGTTCTAGTCTTGCCATAGGAATGAAAACTGGCTGGGTGACCTTTAGCCAGTCACACTATCTCAGCCCAACCCACTTCGCAGGGTTGTTGTTGTGAGGAGGGGGCGAAATGAAGAAGAAGAATGTATGCTGAGTTGTGGCTCTGCCTCGAGTTATTTCTAAAAACAGTACAAGTCAGGATGCAATTAAATGAAAAAAATGTCCTCCTCCCAAAACTAGGAAACAGACACGACAGGTTCACCTCCCTCCCTCGCAGGGATGTCACTCATTGATTGACATCCCTTTGATTGCCTTAGCTGAGCCAGGAAGTGAGTGGCGGTCTCTGACCAAGGGAAATTGCCCGTCTGCCTTCTAGGCAGTGCCGTACATTAAATGCAGTCCTCTTGGGGTGGTGGGACAAAGAACGCCCTGCTGTGATCTGTCCCAGGACGTTGTGACCATCTGCAGTCCTTTTTGAAGTCACGGGATTTGAGACCAGGTTTATAGGCCAGTGATGGCGAACCTTTTAGAGACCAAGTGCCCAAACTGCAACCCAAAACCCGCTTATGTATGGTGGGGTGCCGGGTGGGCGTGGCCCATTGGGTGGGTGTGGCCCATTGGGTGGGCGTGGCCCATTGGGTAGGTGTGGCTGCAGTGGTAACGGCAGACTGGGAGGAACTAAAAAGTTTGATCAATCAATTCTAACTTTGCGAGATTTTTTTTTTCCTGCGAGAAGTTGAAATTTTGATTGATTGATTGATTGATTGAACCTTTGTTTTGTTTTGTTTTGCACACGGCGGCGAAGGCCTGAAGCGAAAAGGTTTTATAAAACCCAGCTGAAGGCCCAGGACTGGGGCGTGCCCACAGAGAGGGCTCTGGCGTGCCACCTTTGCCACGCGTGCCAGAGATTTCGCCACCACGGGTATAGGGAATCCACTCTTCCGCAAGCGACAAGACTTTCTTGATGTTAATTTTCCTGCCTTTTGGACTTAACAGGTGAATAAGATGCCGCTGCGGCCCCTGGACCCTGTCCGCTTGAGCACTATGAACTGTGGACCGGACTTCACACCCTCTTTTGCCAACCTGGGCCGCCCGGCCCCACCCAACCGTGGGCCGGTACGTACCTTGGGAGGCTTGGCCTGCCTGGCGAGGCGTTTCCTGCCCTCTGGCTTTGCGTGATGAACTCCTAATTAGTGCCATCGTGTCTGGGCCACTGATGCTCCGTGATGGAACTGAGGAACTGATGAGGCCATCCGGGTTTTCTTTTGGGGACCGAACACGGCTGCGGGGGGGTGTGGGGCAGAATAACTTCCAACTATGGAGCCTGTGCTTCTGTTTGAGCAGGCTTGTCTGGGCGAGACGAGCTTCAGAGGCCATGTTTGAATAAAATAAAATCCTGATCTCCCCCCCCCTTCTCTCTCTCTCTCTCTCTCTCTCTCTCTCTCTCTCTCTCTCTCTCTCTCTCTCTCTCTCTCTCTCCCTCTCCCTCTCCCTCTCCCTCTCCCTCTCCTCTTGTTCGTGCATCTCAGCCTGCTGGGCCAGGACAACGGCGTTCCCAGCAAAGCCTGCGGAAGGAGCCCCGGAAGATTATTACCACACTGTCTCTAAATGAGGACGTCAAGCTGAACAAGGCTGAGAAGGCTTGGAAGCCCAGTAGCAAGCGGGCCAGTGAAGTAGAAGATCCTGAGAACGTAAAAACCCAGGTAGGCATCCAACGGTCAATCAGTCAGAACAAACCTGGAAGGGGAATTAGAGGTCTTCTGCTCCAATCCCCTGTTCAAGCAGGAGAACCTACGCCCGTGGTGGAGAACCTACAGCACGGGTGCCAGAGGTGGCACGCGGAGCCCTCTCTGTGTGGGCACGCGCGCCCTCCCCCCAGTCCTAGGCCTTTGGCTGGGTTTTATAAAACCTTTTCGCTTTAGGCCTTTGCCGCCGTGTGCGAGGGGTGGAGGGAAAGGTTTAATCGATCGATTTCAACTTCGCGGGGGGAAAAAGATCTCGCAAAGTTGGAATTGATTGATTAAACTTTTTAGTCGCATCCAGTCTGCTGCTACCCCTGCAGTCACGCCCACCCAATGGGCCACGCCCACCCGGCACCCGATGATACATAAGTGGGTTTTGGGTTGCGGTTTGGGCACTCGGCCTCTAAAAGGTTCGCCATCGCTGCCCTATACCATTTCAGACAAGTGGCTGTCCAGTCTTTTCTTAAAAACCTCCAGTGATGAAGCACCCACAACCTCTGGAGGCAACTTCCGTTCCACCGGTTAATTGTTCTCCCTGTTAGGAGGTTTTCTCCCCCTTAATTTCCAGGTTGCTTCCCTCATGGACTTTGCTATCTCTTCTTGCAGCTGAGGCTGCTTTAGTGCTTTTATTTCTTAATTGCTAGCTCCCTGGGACACAGGCATTTGGCTTAGGGAAGTGAACCAAGGATTCACATCCTAAGATTTCTAAAGTTAAGGTCACCGAAGATGAATGAAGATGTAATGAAGAGAAGGATTAGAGGTGACACGATAGCAGTGTTCCAATATCTCAGGGGCTGCCCCAAAGAAGAGGGGGGTCAAGCTATTCTCCAAAGCGCCCGAAGGCAGGACAAGAAGCAACGGATGGAAACTAGTCAAGGAGAGAAGCAACCTAGAACTAAGGAGAAATTTCCTGACAGTTAGAACAATTAATCAGCAGAACAACCTGCCTCCAGAAGCTGTGAATGCCTCCAACACTGGAAGTTTTTAGGAAGAGACTGGACAGCCATTTGTCTGAAATGGGTTTCCTGCCTGAGCAGGAAACTAGAACAGAGGTCCCCAACCTTTTGGGCACCAGTTCCGTGGAGAAAAGTTTTTCTGCAGACCGGAGGGTGTGTGGTTTTGTGCGCTGCCTGCATCCCACAGATGGGGCTTTGCTTGTTTCTGTGGACCAGTTCCTGGAATACTGTGGCCCGGTACCGGTCCATGGACCGGAGGTTGGTGACCCCTGGACCTGAAGACCTCCAAGCTCCCTTCCAACTCTTTTATTCTATTCTAAGATGTCCAAAGACAGACTGTTTCTCTTTGGGGACTCTGTTTCCCAAGTGCAGCGTGAACCCACAAAAGGTTTGGGATTTGCTGAGAGGGTGTGACGTGAATAAGCCGTGGCTGAAAATTAGAAGAAATTAAACTTAGGCCGTTGGATTGCAGCTGCCAACAGGAAGAGAGCAGGAAGGAGGTGGGACGCTGAAATGTTGAATGCTCCTTACACACACAAATCCAGTGTTGTGATGTAGCTGATGGGCTGCCTCCTTGCTTTACAGCCCATATAACCATACACAGGTAGTCCTCAACTTAACAACCACAATTGGGGCCAGGATTTTGGTTGCTATGTTAAGCGAGCTGTGCCTGATTTTAGGACCCGCCTTGCCGTGGTGGTTAAATGAATCACACCGTTGTTAAGCAGATCCAGCGTCCCTCATTGACTTTACTTGTCGGAAGCCAGCTGGGAAGGTTGCAAATGGTGGTCACATAACTCTTGAGGCCGGTGCAACCGTCATAAATACATGCTGGTTGCCAAGCGCTCAAAATTTTGATCACCATGACTGTGGGGCTGCTGCAACAGTTGCGAGCACGAGGACTGGTTATAAGCCACTTTTTTTTCGTGCCGTTATAATTTTGAATGGTCGCTAAACAAACGGTTATAAGTCGAGGACTACCTATATGTCTTGACATTCTAGGCCAGGGGTAGGCAACCTTGGCTCTTTTGATGACTCGTGGACTTCAACTCCCAGAATTCCTGAGCCAGCATGGGGGAACTATGGCCCCTTCATGACTTATAAAGACTTCAACTCCCAGAATTCCTCAGTCAGACACGCTGGCTGAGGAATTCTGGGAGTTGAAGTCCACGAGTCATCAAAGAGCCAGGGTTGCCTACCCCTGTTCTAGGCCAATCAGATGCTCTCTCTCTCTCTCTCTCTCTCTCCTCTCTCACGGTTCTTTCCACAACGAGCGGTTGTGGTGCTTTTTTCAGGACAAAAAGATTTAAAAATCTACTTTGTTCAGAAGTGGAAAGAAGCTGTTTGCTACTCGGAGCTTGGTAATGAACGTTTTGCCTCTCTTCAATCCAGGCGGAAAATAACACTCAGTCTCCAGTCCAGTTAACATTAATTTTTAGAAGCAACATCCTGCTTTTCAGAGCCCCTCCCCCCACTCTCCTTCCGTGCATGTGCGTGTGTTCAGCTTCATAGAAACAGAAATCGTTCAGTCTTGCCTCTTTGATGTCGCCTTCCGAGTATCTTCTGCAATCCCCGAACAGGTCATTTCCGCGAAGTTTGAGAAGTGAGCAGCAGGTGAAACAACGCCAGTGGTGTTTCCCAAACTGAGGTCCTCTCATTCCCTCTTCCCTTCCCGCAGGAGCTGTTTCGGCGGGTGCGCAGCATTCTGAACAAGTTGACCCCGCAGATGTTCCAGCAGTTGATGAAGCAGGTCACCGAGTTGTCCATTGACACAGAAGAACGTCTCAAGGGTGTCATTGACCTCATCTTTGAGAAGGCCATTTCTGAGCCCAACTTCTCTGTTGCCTATGCCAACATGTGCCGTTGCCTTATGGGGGTAAGTGGCCCAGGAGTCAAGGGCCCACCGATTCTCACACGCACAGCTCGCGCCTTCTGATGTGCAGTGGATTTAGGAGCCTTCCAGGATAGGCTGTGGAGATATTAATAACTGATGGTTGTTAAATAATATACTGTAGCATCACCACTTAGATACTATAGATAAGCGGAAGAGGTCCATGCTCAGAATTTGGAAGTCCCCAATAACGGAGTTGCTAGAACGGGGGTAGGCAACCTTGGGTCTTTGATGACTCGTGGACTTCAACTCCCAGAATTCCTCAGCCAGCTGGCTCAGGAATTCTGGGAGTTGAAGTCCACGAGTCATCAAAGAGCCAAGGTTGCCTACCCCTGTGCTAGAAGTTGCCTAATTCAGGAGTCCCAACTCCCAGGCTGTGTCCCATTCAGGAGTCCTCAACCTACGGGCTGTGGAAGCAGCAAGTGAACATGCGTGTGTGTGGGGGGGGGCTCCATTTGTGCGAGCTGCACCTGCTCATGCCCACTGTGTCAACACTGGTAACACTGAATGTTATTGCTTGACAAGAGATAAAGAAGTAGCCATTTCATATGTTAAACGTGTATTGCTTTAAGAAATTGAGTTTAAGGTTGGGAGGGGGGACAAGTAGGATTGTACCTTCAAGGCCATCTCTAACTAAAGAAGATAAGACCTTGGCGGGTTTTCTAACAGAAGGGAAACTTGATTCTTTAAATTAATTGGAGAATATAATTAATGACAAAATTAGAAAGGTGGAGAATTGTGTTTGAATATATTGTGCAAGAGACTTGGTGGAGAATTGTGTTTTAATATATTGTGCAAGAGCCTTGGTGGAGCAGTGGGCTAATACCTCCTTAAGTAACACCAGCTGCCTGCAATTAGTGCAGGTTCGAGTCCCACCAGGCTCAAGGTTGACTCAGCCTTCCATCCTTCCGAGGTAGGTAAAATGAGGACCCAGATTGTTGGGGGCAATAAGCTGACTTTGTAATAATACCGCTTGGGGGGGGGCGAAAGCCCTAATAAGCAGGCATATACATAGAATGAAGGCTATTGCTAAGGACATTGATTTGTGCTTTAAATTGTAAGCTGCCCCGAGTCTTCGGAGAAGGGCGGGATATAAATGGGATTAAAAAAAAATTCAGATTCCAGCTTGATGTCAAGTTTCCGACGTATGGGCTTTTCCAAGTGACTCTGAGGCATTGTTTACCTTAAAAGTCCTTTATTAGCCTAATACACCGGCAAATGCTTGCTCGAAGGAAGCTGGAATCTGAAATCTCCGCCCCTTGAACAATATATTAAAACACAATTCTCCACCTTTCTAATTTTGTCATTAATCATATTCTCCAATTAATTTAAAAAATCAGTTTCCCTTCCTTTAGAAAACCCGCCAAGGTCTAATCTTCTTTAGTTAGAGATGGCCTTGAAGGTACAATCCTACTCGTCCCCCCTGCCAACCTTAAACTAAATCTCTTAAAGCAATACACAAGTTTAACATATGAAATGGTTACTTCTTCATCTCTTGTCAAGCAATAACATTCGATGTTAGCACCGTTGACACACTGATTGCGTGGAGCCATTCACCACCACCACCGTCAGCAGTCCACAAAACTGGAAAGGTTGGTGACTGCTGGCATAGTTGGCTCTCCCATAGCATGTAACCTGGCTAGAATGAACCTTGGTTAGGATTTCTGTGGCTAATGTATGTATGTATGTATTAGTGTATTGAGGAGCCCTGAAAATGGACATTTAGTATACAGGTTAATGTGGTATGAGCATAAACCATATGTTGTAATATGATTGTGACCAGATCATTGATTTCTTGTGTATGGGTCCTTGGACCAGTGAGTGTTAGGAGAGCTTACCGGGATGGCGTCTCATGGTGATCCTCAACTGTCTCTTCTTTAGCTGAAAGTCCCCACCACCGATAAACCTACCGTCATGGTGAACTTTCGCAAAGTACTCTTGAATCGCTGCCAGAAAGAGTTTGAGAAAGACAAGGATGATGATGAGATATTTGAGAAGAAGCAGAAGGAGATGGATGAAGCGGCTACTGTGAGTGGGGCTTGAACTTACAGTTCTGGAGCTTGGGTTCTGAGACCAAAAAGATTCTGACATTTTCAGCTTTTTCCTCCTCTGCTCTCCTCTCCTTTCCTCTCCTCTCCCCCTCTACTTTACTTTTTCTTTTACTTCCCTTTCTTTTACTTTACTTTATTTTCCTTTCCCTCCCCTCTCTTCTTCTCCTTTCCCTCCTTCTCTCCTTCCCTCCTCTTTCTCTCTCATCTGGCACTATCATTTATCACTTATCTATCACGGAGAGTGGGAGGGAGGGAAAAAAGAGGAAGGAAGGGAGGGTGGGAGGGAGGAAGGAAGGAAGGAAGGAAAAGGGTGAGAAAGGAAAGAAGGGGGGGAGGGAGGTAGAAAGGAAGGAATAGGGAGGAAGGAACGGAGGGTGGGAGGGAAGAAGGAAGGAACAAACAGAGGACGGGAGGGACCGTGTCCCAGCACTCACCCCGGTCCCACCCTCCTCCACCGGAGACCCTCAGATGTGCCCCAGTCCTGCCCAGGCACCCCTGAAGCGAGTGATGTCAAGCTGGCCATTTCCACACGGTAGGCCATGCCCATCCTGGCCACACGCCCTGCCCCACCCCCCCGAGGGCAACCACAGTGCTGATGCGGCCCTCAGTAAAATTGAGTTTGACACCCCTGTCCTATTGGGAAGAGGTAGGGGGTGTGGTTATGTTGGTATTGGTTGTATGTTAGGAGCATTCCCATGTGTCACCAGAGATGCTTAATACAGAAATCTTGATTCTACCGTGTTTCCCCGAAAGTAAGGCCTACAGCAATAATAAGCTTGATTTTTGAGGGTGGGCCTAATATAAGCCCTATCCCAAAAATAAGCCCTAGTTTTGGGGTGAGGCACACCTAAAAATCAAGCTAGGGCAAGGGTGGGGGTGTGGAGCTGCCCCACCCGCCCTGCACCCGCTTACCTTGCAGCCAGGCCTCTCTTTGCCGGCCCAAGTCTTCTTCTGAGGCCTCTTCTGCAGCCCGGCCTGCATTTCTCAGTCACAGGGCTTTCTGGAAGGCCTGTGCGGCCAAGAACCGAGCTATGGATTCAATCTGTTACCTCAATTGTGCAAGATCTCAGCAGCCGAGCACCAAGCTATGGATTGAATCCATAGCTCGGTACTCGGCTGCTTAGGCCTTCTGGAAACACCTGACTGCAAACTGCAGGCCCGAATGCAGCTGCAGAACTTTGGCCCCAGAAGAAGTGGACCGGCTGAGTGGGGCTGTCGGTGCTGGAGGTGAGGTAAGGCCTATCTCGAAAATAAGACTTGGTGCCTCTTTTGGAGATTTAAAAAAAAAGACCCAGTCTTATTTTTGGGAAACACAGTAGGAGCTGAAGTCCATAGTCTCCTGTTGGAAAAAGAATTGTTTTGAACCTCATTAACCTTAAATGGGCAGCTTATCAGGCCATAACTCATTCATTTTATATGCAACTTCTCTGGATTTGAGGTTGTTAAAAATGACCTGAATGAATAGTTTAAAGTTGAGAATTTTAAAAAGTCCACAGTCAATCATAAATCGCAATTTGTGATTTATTGAGCATTAGGAATAATGCTCAATGAAAATTGATGGTTCAAACTGGAACACCTCAAACTTTTTGAAATGGTTGGATTGAAATCATTGAAATTTGTTGAATTACTTGTTTGCCTGCACTAGCATTGCTTCCTTTGAAAGGTTTTTTCCAGCTTTTTCCCCAGAGATTTACTTTTTTTCAGCTTTATAATCTGAGATCATATTTTTACCATCCAACAGTATAGCAGTGTGAAGAGCTCTTCCTTCTCAGCTGAGTTTTTACTAAGATGAAAAAGTGTCTGTAGCAGGGGTAGACTCCCTTGGCTCCTTTCGTGACTCGTGGACTTCAACTCCCAGAATTCCTGAGCCAGCCACGCTGAGGGGAAAGGGAGAGGTTTCCAAGCTGAGCCATGCTGGCTCAGGAATTCTGGGAGTTGAAGTCCACCAGTCATAAAAGAGCCAAGGTTGCCTACCTCTGGTCTATAGAGTAAGGGCTAAAAAGGTGGCATAATGCTGGGGTATCTGGATTGGGGCAAAGGCATTTGGTTCAGACACCCCAGTCTGTCCTAAAGCTCTTTTGTGACCTTGAAGCAGATATGATATCTCTGTTGAACTGTTGTGCAGGAGTTGTTGTCTGACAGAGAGATGCAAACTCTGCCTTTTCAGGAACACAACTGTTTTGTGCATTGGTCATCATCAGTGGACCGTGTGCTAGCAGTAAGGAAAGTTTCATATGGGCTAGCGCATGAATTACAGATGGACCTCAACTTACAGCAGTTCATTTAGTGACCGTTTGAAGTTACGACGACACTGAAAAAAGTGGCTTACGACCATTTTTCACACGGCCGTTGCAGCATTTCGGTGATTACGTGGTCAAAATCGAGACTTTGGCAATTGGTTCATATTTATGACAGTTGCAGTGTCCAGGGGGTCACGTGGCCTCCTTTTCTGGCCTTCTGACCAGCAAATGGGGAAGCCAGATTCACTTAACAACCGTGTCACTAACTTAACAACTGCAGGGATCCCCTCAACAGCTGTAGCAAGAAAGGTCATAAAATAGGGGCAAAGCCACTTAACAAATGCTTTGGACAGCAACAGAAATTTGGGGCTGGATCGTGGTCATAAGATGAGGACTTACCTGTACTTAAAAAACTCATATTTATGTCATGTAACCTTACATGTTATTAATCTCCTCTCCTGTTTGCTCTGTAGCCTGAAGAGAAAACGCGTCTAAAAGAGGAGCTGGATGACGCCCGGGACAAAGCTCGCCGTCGCTCTCTCGGCAACATTAAGTTCATTGGGGAACTCTTCAAGCTGAAGATGTTGACCGAAACCATCATGCACGACTGTGTGGTGAAGCTGCTGAAGAACCACGACGAGGAGTCCCTTGAGTGTCTGTGTCGACTGCTCACGACCATTGGCAAAGACCTGGATTTTGAAAAGGCCAAGGTACTTCTCCCCCCCCCCCCCCGGTGGAAGGGAGAAAGCGGGAATCGTCTTGCTTTTGAGGAGCGTCAAATGCCACTTGCGTTGGTTACACACACACACACACACTCTTTGGGATGGGTGCCGAGAGCACATCGTAGCGCAGAGAGGGTCGAGTGTGGCAACTTTAAAACCTGTGGACTTCAACTCCCAGGATTTCTGAACGCAGCATGTCTGGCTCAGGAATTCTGGGAGTTGAAGTCCGCGGGTGGTAAAGTTGACGTCGTTGCCCATCCCTGTCATAGCATGTACAGGGTCCGTGGTTAAATCTTCAGTTTGAACACCTGCCAAGAAAGCTTAATGGGTGTGGCCAGGAAGACAGCAGGAGACTACTTTGGTTTGGAGGAGACATCCCTTTTAATATACAGCCCACAAAAGCAAAAGAGGGGCTTCTGTCAAATCAATCTCCTTCACCTTTCAAATGCCAGCTTCGAAGCCATTACCTTAGGAGGCCTGGTGGTGCAGTGGTTAAAATGCAGCATTTGCAGACTAATTCTGCCGATTGCTAGCAATTCGATCCTGACCGGCTCAAGGTCGACACAGCCTTCCATCCTTCCGAGATGGTAACATTGAGGACCCAGCTTGTTGGGGGGCAGGGCAATATGCTGACTTTGTAAACCGCTTAAAGAGGGCTGTAAAGCACTATGAAGCAGTATTTAAATCTAAGTGCTATTGCTGTTCTCAAAGTGTATATAAAGATAAAAACTAAAGACTTTTCTTTTGGGTTTATTGGATAATGACTTTGAAAGAAAAGTGGAGACTTTGATGCTATATTATGTTGACGGAAGCAAGATTATGCACACACAAATGGAAGGACACATAATAACAACAACAACAATAATAATGGAGTTGGAGGAAGGGACCTTTGAGGTCTTCTAGTCCAATTCCCTGCTCAGGCAGGAAACCCTATACCAGGGGTCTTCAAACTTGGCCCTTTTATTTTTATTTATTTTTTTTATTTTAATTCCATTTATATCCCGCCCTTCTCTGAAGACTCAGGGCGGCTTACAAGCTTAGCAGTAGCCTTGTGGACTTCAACTCCCAGAATTCCTCAGCCAGCATCCGTGCCTGGCTGAGGAATTCTGGGAGTTGGAAGTCCACAAGTCATAAAAGGGCCAAGTTTGAAGACCCCTGCCCTATACCATTTCAGACACACGATGGACCTGTTAAGCTTGAACAGTCAGTAAATGAACGCTGGTAGCTCGAGAACTAGCTGTCCCGTTTCTTATCGCTCCGTTTCCCGGCCGTAAATCAAAACAAGCTTCTTCATTTTTTGCCTTTCAGCCTCGAATGGATCAGTACTTCACCCAGATGGAGAAGATAATTAAGGAGAAGAAGACGTCCTCGCGTATCCGGTTCATGCTGCAGGATGTGATTGACCTCAGGCGGGTAAGGTGCAGCGGGCAGCTCCCTTTTGGACCCTGGGCTAGATGGCAGTCCCATTCCCCCTTTTCTGAGGCAGGCCTGCAATTCCCTCCCAAGGCTAGCTGGCTGGGTGGGATTAGGGGGTCCTTGGTGCTCTCTGAGTCTGGATGTTTTCTTGCAGATGTTTCATTACCCAAACTAGGTAACATCCCCAGTGCTAGTGTGGAATTAGTAATCGTAGAAGTCAATACTGGTTCCTATCCCCTGATACAAGTATTTCTCAACCTAAGCAACTTTATGAGGTGTGGACTTCAACTCCCAGAAGTCTGGGAGTTGAAGTCCACACCTCATAAAGTTGATAGGGTTGAAAAACACTGCCTTATACTTTGTGCTGGCCTGTAGTTCTTGGCTTCTGCACTGGGCTGATGCCATTTAAAGACGGTTGTGATACGAAAAGGTTCCCATTGCTGACTCTTCCTGTGCCATAGGCTGCTACCCACTTCATCTCCACCTGGCTAAGGGTGCTGGCTGGGGTATACACAGTCTTTCCCTGATCGTTGTTAACGCTCAGACGCCTTGAGATGGCCACTGCCATTATCCCAGAATTATTTCAGCCTTTGGACAACTAATTTGCTTTGGATTGGCACCTGGACCGCAAAACACCCCCTCCTTTGAAACAATGGACAATGTTTCGTAGAGGTGGGTGTTTGCTTACAAGTGGGATGCAAAGAATGCAACCAGCAATCAGCTAATATTTCAGTATACTTGTTACAGATGTTTGAATGGGAGATGGGGAGCACAAGCTGTAGCCGTTTTTTTTGATGCAAGAGTTTTTAAGGAGTGGCATGGGTACCGTAAGGCTTGCAGGAGTTTAAGGCACCCATTTGTATCTTACAACAACTGGAACTAAGCAAAAATTAAGATCTGGCCTCACTCGTATTTGAGCTTAGCCTGCTTCACAGAATCTCATTCAGCCTTCAAGCTGACAGGTGTTACGTGCCCCTGACATAGCGATAGGCAAGTGGGTTTTCCAGAGGTGTCAGTCTTGTCCTGACAAGGTGGACTAGAAGCAGATAAACCACCATGGAAGGATACGAGAATTCCTACTAAGTAGAGTAATTGTATAAGACCTAAATAAGCCTTTGTTGTTGTTGTTAGTTGCGAAGTCGTGTCCGACCCATTGCGACCCCATGGACAACGTTCCTCCAGGCCTTCCTGTCCTCTACCATCTTCTGGAGTCCATTTAGGCTCAGGCCTACTGCTTCAGTGACTCCATCCAGCCACCTCGTTCTCTGTCGTTCCTTTCTTCTCTCGTCCTCAACCTTTCCCGGCATTAGGCTCTTCTCCAGTGAGTCCTTCCTTCTCATTAGGTGGCCAAAGTATTTGAGTTTCAGCTTCAGGATCTGGCCTTCCAAAGAGCAGTCAGGGTTGATCTCCTCTAGGACTGACCGGTTTGATCGCCTTGCAGTCCAAGGGACTTGCAAGGAGTCTTCTCCAGCACCAGAGTTCAAAGGCCTCAATTCATTGGCGCTCAGCCTTTCTTATGGTCCAACTTTCACAGCCATACATTGCAACTGGGAAGACCATAGCCTTGACTATACGCACTTTTGTCGACAGGGTGATGTCTCTGCTTTTTAGTGTGCTGTCTAGATTTGCCATGGCTTTCCTCCCCAGGAGCAAGCGTCTTTTAATTTCTTGACTACAGTCCCCATCTGCAGTGATTTTGGAGCCCAGGAAAATAAAGTCCGTCACTATCTCCATTTCTTCCCCATCTATTGGCCAGGAATTGAGAGGTCTGGATGCCATGATCTAGGTTTTCTTAATGTTTAGTTTCAACCCAACTTTTGCACTCTCCTTCTTCACCCGCAACAAGAGGCTCTTTAGCTCCTCTTCACTTTCTGAAATAAGCCTTTAAAGTTCCAGTAACTGTGGGGTCTTTGGTGCTCTCCAAGCTTGATGGGTTTTCTTGCAGTTCTTGCTGACATTTTAGTACTGCAAGAAAACAAGTGAACTCGGAGAACACCCTTCATTTCAACCCTCAGCAACAAGCATTCTCCTTTATCTATTCCAGTAACGGCTATGTATCAAACCCGAGCTCTGTTTATAGTGAAAACCAAGGCTCACCGTTTTAGTATCTCTTTCTTCCGCCCACATAGGGTAACAGGAAGGACAACTCTCTGGAATGAACCTTTATTGTCCAAGTACAACCATGTATACATTGAGATTGGCTGAGCCTCCCTTAGTGCCCTCACCCCCCAACACACAGTGACAACAAACCCTCCATTTTGTTACACCATGTGAGCTAATTGCACAATGCTCCGGCCTCGCAAGTCAACCATGCATAAAGTTTATAAAATTTTATTTATTTATTTATTTATTTATTTATTTATTTATTTATTTATTTATTTATTTTAATTCCATTTATATCCTGCCCTTCTCCGAAGACTCAGGGCGGCTTACAAGCTTAGCAGTAGCCTTCATTCTATGTATATGCCTGCTTATTAGGGCTTTCACACACACACACACACACACCCCAAGCGGCATTATTACAAAGTCAGCTTATTGCCCCCAACAATCCCATTCAAAAGCCTAACAGCCCACGGATAAAAGATGTTCTTCAGCCTGTTTGGTGCGGCTGGCTATACTCCTGTATCTCCTACCCGATGGTAGGAGAGTAAAGAGATACCGACCAGGGTGTGAGTCGTCCCTGAGAATTTTCCTCACTCTTCCAAGGCAGCGAGCCCTGGCGAGGTCATCCAGTGGTGTCAGGGGACAGCCCACAATGTCTTGTGCTGTGCTCAACACCCTCTGTAATGCTTTCCTATCGGCGGCTGTCAGACCAGCATACCAAACCACAATACCATACGAGAGGACGCTCTCTATAGTAGACTGGTAAAAGAAGTTCATTAGCCGTTGTTCTACCCTGTTCTTCCGCAAGACCCTAAGAAAGTGAAGTCTCTGTTGAGCCTTTCTAGCCACCTGGTTTGTGTTAACTTTCCAGGTAAGATCTTCGCAGAGGTAGACTCCCAGAAATTTAAAGGAGGAAACTCTCTCCACACAGTCCCCCCCGATGTAAAGTGGGGCAGGTTCCTCCTTTTTCCTCCGGAAGTCTAGCACCATCTCTTTCGTCTTGCCAATGTTCAGGTGCAATTTCTTGTTACAACACCATATGGATAGTTTTTGTACCTCCACCCTGTATGCTGTCTCATCCCCACCATAGTTTCCCCCGTCTCTCGTTTTGGTATCTGACAGATAACGTATCAGACTGTTTTTCTCGTAACCGTACGAGACCTTGGTCTCATGCCAGCATGGAGATCCAGACAATTAGCTCCCATTCGGTTATTCTCACGTTTTGTCACGATATGTAATGTGCTAAGGACTGTTCAGAGCTTCAAAATCCACGAGCCTTTGTGAGAACAGGTAAATGTCGTCTAGGTGTTGCCCACTGCCTTCGGAGCGTGGTCCGTCTCAGCCGTTGGCTTTGTGTCTGCAAAATGGTAGCTTTTATCAACCTTGTATCATATTTACTCAAAAGAATCCAGTGAACGTCCTTGCCTGTCTGATCTGCAGTCCTGAGGTGCGCAGGCATTTTTCCCTTGGGGATCAGGCAATTATTCCTCGCTAAGGAGTAGAACTCTTTTGAAATCTTGCATTAGGTAGCATGCATCCTTAACATGTAAAAAAAGAGAATAATTCTGATGACGGATCTGTCCTCTTTCCCCAGAGGCAAGGAGATCACATCATCCTGTAACAATAATTTAGGTATCTGGGTAGGGCAACAACAGAGCCTTATGAAGAGATGAAATTTCTGATACTCCCAACTTAGAAGTTTAAATAGGTTCCTTATAGTCATAGCATTGCGATGAGTAATGTGCTGCTGTGCTAGTTCAGAGCAAGCCTAGGAGCCTTTATGGCAGGGCTTTTCAACTTTTCACCCACTTTTAGGATATGGCAACATCCGAGTACCACCAGTCGCCTAGCAAGGTGCCAAAAACATGATGACCAAAAAAAGAGAGAAAAAAATAAAGGAAAAAAGTGATGAAGTACAGGTAGTCCTCGAGTTACAATAGTTCGCTTAATGACTGTTCGAAGTTACAATGGCACTGAAAAAAGTGCCCCTCAAGCCATAGCTGAGCAAGACACCTGCCTGCCTGCCCGGTGGTGCTCTTCCTCCTGTCCGAGGTTTTCATTGTTGTGAGCATTTCTGTTGAGGATTGGCAACAGGGATGGGGTGGGGGTGTTTGGTTTTTATTTCCCCCCCTCTGCTGGATGGTTGCAGCAGGTTTTGGTCACTTCACATGACCCTGGGACACTGTGACCGTCATAAATACGAACCAGTTGCCAAGCATCTGAATGTAAATCACAAGACCCTGGAGATGCTGCAACATTCCAGCTGATCGGCGCTTCTTCTGGGCTCAGCAGAAGCACCAGGATCAGCGCTGAGCTCCAGCTGGAGCGTGGTGCTGATCCTGGCACTTCTGCTGAGCCCTGACAGCCCTGCAGCTACAGCCATCTCTCACTCAGGCTTGTGCGGTGTTGCTACCGGTTCAGCTCATTCCCCTCCTCCGCTACCACTTTTCTAGGATGGTCACATACCACCTGCCAGGTGCCAATGTACCACAGGTGGTACCCAGTACCACTGGTTGAAAAGCCCTGCTTTATGGGATAAATCTATAAACTAGAGGGGGTCCTTAGTTCCTGGATATTCCTCTGCCCCAATTTCAATGTCATGTCCCAGCTGAGAAGCCCAACGAAGCAAAACACCAGAGATATTGCGATCTCTAATGTAAACTTTATTAGGCATTAGCAAACCGGTAAGATAGAATGAAAGCTAGCTCTGAGAATATGGCGGGAAACATAATTAAAACGGCGAAACTTTCCCTCCTCTCTCTCTTGACAGTTCAGGTCACATTGTCCAAAATGTCTTCCAGGAAGTGTTCTGAGAAGAAACTTTAGTTCATCAATGGCTTCTGCTCTCACATTGATAAGGAACACCTGTGGATCCCAAACTCCCATCTTCCCAGTAGATTTTGTAGCTTGACATTGGATATACAAAAGTATCCGTGACACTGATCTATCATGGGGGAAAGTATATCTAGCCCTTAGGCTCATGTAAATGAAATGAGGTAGTGGGAAGATCTTTAATCACTTTTGATATCGAGGGCAACGAAATAGTTACGGAGTTAATTTTAAAACTGCAGTATCTACATACCCATTTCATCTATTTATTTTTCAGAAAATTTGTATGGCTGCCCACTCATTCTCAGTGACTTTGGGCGGCTTACAAAAATAATTACATGGCCTCCAATAACCAAAGTACTTAACCATTTTTGTTTCTGTCCTCATATTCTAGAAGTGCAGACCCTTGATGAATGACTGTAGGTGGGGCTGGCGACCCCATTGCTAAGCAGAAAAATCACATGACCGTAATGGGTTTAACAACCGGACTTCCCCTTCGGTCGCTAACCAAGTCATTGTGGTTGTTAAGCGAAACATCACAGGACAGTGACTTACGATTGTGCTTCCAACTTCTCTGTTAAATCTGCTGCAAGCCAGCTGCAAATATATTTTTTAAATTGTTTGAGAGCGCCAGACGGCAGTCATGTGACTGCCGGATGCTGTCACCGAGGCGGCGACAACGTGTGTCGCTGGTTGCCAAACACCTGAATGGCAATCGTGTAACTGGGATATTGTAATGGCCGTAAAGGCGAGGATTAGTTGCAAAGCTCTTTATTATTTTTTACGTCATAATTTTGAACGTTTGCTAAATGAGGCAGTCATTAAGTGAGGACTCGGCAGCCAAAAAACCCCCTATTTGATAACGCGGTGGATGGTTTTGAAAGCAATACCACATCAGTGCAGAACAACATTGCAGCCTCAGCGTGATCAACAGTCTGGATTGATAGCACTGCTGTAAGCTGGTGCTCCCAAGTTTTAAAACAGGAGTGTCCAACCTTGGGAACTTTTAAGACTTGTGGACTTCAACTCCCAGAATTCCCCAGCCAGCATGAAGTCCGGAAGTCTCAAAAGTTCCCAAGGTTGGACACCTCTGGTCTAGCACAGCCTCACATAAAAGTGCAAAGAGCAAGGTGGGAGCGTGAGGGCACCAGTCACCAACTTGGCCACCCTTGGGCCAAAATTAAAATTTTTGGTGGCAAAGAAGCGGGACAGATAAGATAATCTTTATTGTCATTTTTTTTTACTGTGGGCACAATGGCACACGTCAAAAATGAAATTTAGTTGCCCGCTCTCAAAGTGAGACACATACACGACACACACCTAAAACATACTACATACAACATATGTATAGACCCATGCCTCCTACATATACATAACAATAAAATATTAAATACTGTAACCAACTTGAATATATAACGGAAGGAGCACAGAGACGGAGACATCTAGCTAGGAAAGTCTGCCCTAAGCCACCTTTACCCAAAAGAGACTGAGATGCTTGTTGGAAATTGTCCTTCCAATGCTTGGCTGGGGAATTCTGGGAATTGAAGTCCACAAAAGTTTTAAAGAGGTGCCCAGGTTGGGCACCCCTGCGGTAACGTCTCCCTGCTATGAAGAGTTGAAGTGCAGTTGATAAGGGAAGGGAGAAATACGGCGAGGAGTGGGGTAGGCAACCTTGGCTCTTTTATGACTCGTGGATTTCAACTCCCAGAATTCCTGAGCCAGCTATGTCTGGCTCAGGAATTCTGGGAGATGAAAATCCACGAGTCATAAAAGAGCCAAGGTTGCCTACCCCTGGGCTAGGAGCTATGTGGTCCCTGACCCTTCCTCTCATCCCTGGTCCGCCATTGTTGCGATCCGCATGCGGTAATGCCTCTCCCTGCTTTTCCTTATGCCTTTTGCAGAACAGTTGGGTGCCAAGGAGAGGGGACCAGGGTCCTAAGACCATTGACCAGATCCACAAGGAAGCCGAGATGGAGGAACACCGGGAGCACATTAAAGTGCAGCAGCTGATGTCCAAGCAGGACAAGAGGAGAGGGCCTTCAGGCCCATCATCCACAGGTGAGGCGGAATCCCAAGAGAAACATGGTCTCAACGGTCTCTCTGCCGTTGTAACTTCGAACGCTCACTGAATGAACTGTTGTGAGTCGAGGACTACCTGTATTGTTTTGCATGCGCTAACTCTCAACTGAAGGCAACTGCATCTTTTTACACCGAGTCTATGGGACTCGTGCGGTTTCTTCCCACGCTAACTTCTTCTTTT
The DNA here is from genome assembly GCF_947247035.1 of Vipera ursinii. Lineage (NCBI taxonomy): Eukaryota > Metazoa > Chordata > Lepidosauria > Squamata > Viperidae > Vipera > Vipera ursinii. The sequence goes on from NC_139518.1 coordinate 6,662,576, forward strand.
TTTTTCTTTTATTTCAACATACGATGTTCTTTCCAGTTCTTATGCTTACCTATTAGTGGATGCCTTATTTCCCTGAGGTAATGGGGCGAGATACATTCTTTTTTTTTCTTTCCTTTTTTTTTTTTTAAGAAACGTTTTATCGATTTTTTTTTACAGTAAACAATCCTTAGTGCCTAGCGTACAGTGTGTCGTCTTGGTTCAGATATTTTGGAAAAAAACAACAGCAGTTAATTAACAGTCAACTGTAATTAATTTTTGTAATTCCATAATTAGTATTTCTTTGATCTTCCCTTCTCCCAATAATATTCTCCTTCTTCAACCTTAAATACATTTTCAATGCATAAACCTTTTTTTTCATGTTTGTACATATAATAATGCTCACGTGTGACATTTTTTCTTATCAACTTGTGTTATTATTCTAAAAATCATCAGTTCATATATCCTATTCTCATAGTTTTTATTTAAACTTAAATTTCCCCTTAATATTCAGACAATTCTTATCAGTCATAATTTGCTCAATATTAATCATCTAAATATCCAGGTTTTCCGTTTAGATGCACCATCCCAATGTTTTCATATTTCATGCGTTATAAAAATGCTATGCTGCTTATCTATCTTACGACATCTACCTCTAACATCTTCTCTGATCAGTTTATATTTCCCTTATATTTGTAAAAGTTAATTTGTTAAATCACTATGTATCTTTTATACGTTCTTCTTTGCCAATCAAGTTTTTCTTTGAACTTTCTTGTGCAAAAAGCAAACGTGATCTCTTTGCTCCAGATTTTCTCTCTGCTGCAAAGAGCGAATCCTTTTGATTGAAATGTTTCCAATAATGAATTGTTTTAAAATGATATTTCCAACCTCAGTATGCTTAATTGGAGTCTAATATGCCAAGACAGAGCCTAACGCCAGATTGGACTGTGAATACCCTTTCCATTGCACAGTGATAAAATAAACCAATGCAGTTAGTTCTTGACTTACGACAGTTCATTTAGCGACTGTTCGAAATCACAACAACGCTGAAAAAAAAAGAGTTATGATAGTTTTTTCACACTTGCGACCCTTGGCAACTGACTCACATTTATGACGGTCGCAGTATCCCGGGGTCATGTCATCCATCCTCCGCGGCCTTCTGACAAGCAAAAGTCAAATGGGGAAGCCAGATTCACTTAACAGCTGCAGTGATTCGTTTAACAACCGTGACAAGAAAGGTCGTCAAATGGGGCAAAATTCACCTAACGGCTGTCTCGCTCAACAACAGAAATGTTTGGGCTCCGTTGTGGTCATAAGTCGAGGACTGTGTACTCCAAACAGTAGCAAATTCTTGGCTCTGGTGGAAATAACAGTTTTAGCTTTCCCCAAGGGCGAACGTGCCCTTGGGAACAGCTGGCGCTCTCAAAGAATGAGACGTATTCTTCATTTGGGTTTATCTCTGCAGGGGGACGAGGAAACCTAGTCTCAGATGATGGCTGGAACACCGTTCCCATCACCAAGGGCAACCGGCCCATTGACCCCAGCAGGTTTAGCAAGATCACTAAGGTACATTGCTGACTGGTTTTGGGTACTAGTAAAATAGGGGTTGGGGGCGGTGTCTTCTTTTTCTAGATGATGGAAGATAAAAGTCCACAGACCCCCAATTTTTAATAGCCTTTCGTTACCGTGCTCTAGTTTTTATTTTTAAAAGGTCAAGGCTCAAAAGTTGTTTGTCATGTTACAATGATCCTTGTAAACATATCCGGCCTATCTTTCAAATAAAACTGCACGAATGTGTTAAGTGAATAAGTTAAATTTGTGAAGTAAAGTAAGACCTTCATCTGAGAGGTTGATAGAGATTCTCAGTCATCCAGGTCGTGGTTATCCCAAAGATGCTTTTTCGAGAGGCAACTGGGACTTTCTTGTTATTCTCTGAAGGCGTTCCGCTTCTCCTCCGAGAAGCTTCTTCAGCTCTGACTGGAGGGTGGGGAATGGAAGGATTTATACTCCTTGCAGACAGCTGGTCGTTTGCCTTGTTTTAGAGAGTCGTTGAGGCCACTTGGAGGTTTACCTGTGTCCTCAGGGTCACCTGAGTGGTGCAAATGGGTGTGGAGCCTTAAGTTAAGCTGAAAGCATAGCTCCACACCAACTTCCACTACATAGCTGGCCCTGAGGACAGAGATAAACATCCAAGTAGCCTCAACGACTCCCTAGAAGAATGCAAATGACCAGCTGTCTTCAAGGAATCTAAATCCTTCCATTCCCCACCAGCCAGTCAGAGCTGAAGAAGCTGCTTAGATGAGAAGCGGAAACGTCTTGAAAGAATTGCAAAACAGTCCAGTTGCCTCTCGAAAAAGCATCTTTGGGACTTCACCTGGGATGAATGAGGGCGCTGAGTAGTACTCTGAATTGCCACAAGTGTGTCTTTGCATTATATTTGACGGATTTTGTACTGCTTTAGAGGTTTATTGAAGCCGTGTTAGGCGTTTGCCTGTGAGATGGAGGCAGAACAATGAAGGTGGCAGAAAAGCATGCCTGCTAAATAGTAAGCCAACGAACTGTGTCTCTTTCTCCTTCTGACAGCCTAGTTCTATTGACACTAATAGTCAGCTCTTTGCACCTGGCGGACGGCTGAGCTGGGGGAAAGGCAGCAGCGGCGGTTCGGGTGCCAAACCTGCTGAACCGGGTAAGGTGGCAAACCGGCATAAACGGGAGTGTGGTGAAATGGGCGGTGATGCCTTGGTGTTCCGTACTCGTCCAACCCTGCCATATTCCTTCCTGCAGCTTCTGACGCCAACCGTCCGGCCACGAGTACTTTGAATCGTTTTTCAGCCTTACAACAGTCGGCTCCTGCAGAGAGCCAAGATGTTCGGCGTGTGGTGCAAAGGTTGGTTGTCTTCTCTACGGGTCTGTTGGCAAAGGATTTCCTCTTGTCCTTGGGGCTTGCTTAAGAGAAGCGTGGAAGGGCCTATCCTGAGGTTCAATAACAATGTGGTCGCTTCTCTGGGCTCTGCGAGCTGGTGGGTCAAAGGGGTGTGGGCTACACAACGGGGCTGTGCTCACACAACACCCTTAACCCAACGACTGAATTAACCCATTAACAGTACATTAAAAGCTGACCTTGTCAAAATGGGCTGGGTTTACACAGCTACACAATCTAGCCAAGATTAATGGTAACCAAGCTGGAAACAGGTAGTCCTCGACTTACAACAGTTCACTGAGTGACCAAAGTTACAATGGAACTGAAAAAAAAGGTGACTTATCACCATTTTTCACACTGACAACCATTGGGGCATCCTCTTGGTCAGGTGATGAAAATCCAGATGTTTGGCAACTCACTCATATTTATGACAATTGCAGTGTTCTGGGATCACATGATCCCCTTTTGCAACCTTCTGATAAGCATTCCCTTAACAACCACGGTACTAACTGAACGAGTGCAGTGATTCACTTAACTGTGGCAAGAACGGTCGTAAAATGGGGCAAGACTCGTTTAACAGAGGTCTCACTTAGCAGCAGAAATGTTGGGCTCAATTGTGGTCGTAAGTCAAGGACTACCTCTATAGAAAGAAACAAAGAGCAGTTCAAACCTTAAATCTTGGCATGCACGAGCCACAGATACGCAATCACCATTTTTAAAATGCATCACATTTTCCCCCACTGACATGCTGTTGAAAACACAACGTACAATAAAGAGCACTTAATCCCAGAGACTCTCTTTTTACGACCCTGTAATCCCACAGGCACCCAGGCAGAATTGTCATCCACAGCTGCTAAAGTGTTGATTAATACTGGCCGTCATAATAAGAGCGTGTCAGCCAAGCAAAGAATTACCGTCAGATTCCAAGTTGCTTGCAAATATTGGTCAAAACAATCGTGGCTTGACACTATCGGTAATGAATGGTGCAATTTAAATACTGCTTACTTCGTGAATCCAATCTGCAAAACAGAATTGGAAATCCAGACTACTTCCACACGAAATATTTGCATTTCATCTGCTTGGTACGAAGGGAAGGGAATTTTGCTAAAACTCTGTGGCTTTCTCCATGCAGTTTAAAAGAATAGTTTCTGATGGTCTTTTCGTTCCCTTGGGAAATGATAGGTGTATCGTTCGCATCTGTATGTATTTGTATGATATCACGTGTGTCATAACTTCATTTCAACTGAAGGAAGTTAGTTGGATGAGTAACGAAACACCTCCAGTTTAATCAAGTTTGTTCCAGTCGCCATGATTTAATCTCTGGATGCTTTTGGCCTGGATGATTGAATCTTCATTTACCCATTGCATTTAGAACAGAATAGAATAACAGCGTTGGAAGGGACCTTGGAGGTCTTCTAGTCCAACTCTCTGCTTAGGCAGGAAACCCTACAACAATTTCAGACATTTCATTTGGGGGAGAAACCCCTGCAGTCCGTGTGGCAAGAGTTAGTACATTCCAGCGACTCTCTGCCTAACCAAAAATTTTCATTTTGACTGAAGGGAGTTACTCGGATGAGTAAACGAAACGCCTCAGTTTAATCAACTTTGCTCCGGTTGCCATGATTTCCCCTTTTTTAGAGACTTGTTGTAGATTTGAGATTGCCTTGGGAGTTTTTGTTTTAACTCTGGCCCCTTCCGTTGTACCACTTAATGCAACGGGGACCATTCAGTGATGGGTGAGGTGAGCCTTATGAGGCGACCCTTTTCCCTCCGGCGGGGGAGATTTCCGGATTCTTCCGCAAGATGCTGGGAAGGGGGCCCTCGCCTAAAGGGAGGCACTTTTGGGTGCTGCCTTTGCAGAAGTAGCAGCAGCCGCGACCGCTCCGAAAAAGGCAGCGAGCGGAGCGAGCGCTTGGAGCGGGCGGAGCGAGGCGACCGCGTGGAGCGAGGCGAGAGGGTAGAGCGGGCGGAGAGAAACCGAATCCCGGTCACCAAGCGCAGCTTCAGCAAAGAAATGGACGACCGGAGCCGGGAGCGCGAACGGGAGCGGCAAGAGGTCCTGGAAACGGTGCGCAAAGTGGCTAGCATGACAGAAGAACGGGACCGAAGCAGGGAACCTGGTAAGTGGGGGTAGTGTGTGTGTGTGTGTGTGTGTTTGTGTGTGTTACAAATAAATGAAACGGACAGGATTCTGTCTCTCTTTCCTCCTCTTCCCCCCCCCCCTCCCATCCCAATTCCAGGCCGGAAGGAGCTCTGATTTTATTTCCTCTGTCTTCCTTTTTTTTTTTTCATTTCAAAATTTTATCGGTTGATCAAAATATCATGTAAGGTACAGAATTACAATAGGAAGACAAGGGAGGGAAACAGGAAGAAGAAAAAAGTGTAGGGCACGGGGTGGGGAGGAAAAAAATGTTGACTTCTGACTCCTTTTGGTGCAGTAGAATGAGGGGCTGGCACAAAACCTCAGCTTTTTATTTTTATATAATAATATATACTAGCCATTTCTATAACAACAAACCCATGTAATCAGCAAAAACCCCAAATCAGACTTTCATTTTTTTCCCCACCTCTTGGTTTGTTTCCAAGTAGAAACAAAATTGTTTTCTTTAATGAAAGCAGTCAATTTAGCCATCTCGGCTAGCTCCATTAACTTTAGCAGCCAATCGTCTGCTGTTATGCATACAGTAATCTTGCTTCCGTCAACATATAGCATCAAAGTCCTAAATTTTCTTTCAAGTCATTATCCGTTAAACCCAAAAGAAAAGTCTCTGGTTTTATCTTTATGCTCACCTTGAGAATAGCAATAGCACTTAGATTTAAATACCGCTTCCTAGTGCTGTACGGCCCTCTCTAAGTGGTTTACAGAGTCAGCATATGGACCCCCCAACAATCTGTATCCTCAATTTACCGACCTCAGAAGGATGGGAGGCTGAGTCAACCTTGAGTCGGTCGGGATCAAACTGCTGGCAGTGGGCAGAATTATCCTGCAATACTGCATTCTTAACCACTGCGCCACCAGGGCTCTACAGATTATTATGATGTGAATCCTCCAATATTTCTTTCTCTTTCTCCGCCTTTCTCACATTCTCACTCTCCCTGCAGCAAAGCGTGAGCCAGTGGCTCCCGAACCACCCCCCAAACCTGTCTTATCTGAAGAAGAGCTGGAGAAGAAGGCCAAGGCCATCACTGAGGAATACCTACACATCAATGATCTGAAGGTTTGTTTTGGGCTGTGATAGGAGGAACATAAAGTAAAAACCGACCTAGATTTTTGGCAATGGGAATGGCGATTCGGCAGTTGTGGCGTTTCGGAGAATGTGAGGCCACAGGTCCTTGGATAAATGATGAGCTTGTTGTGATTCAGGGTCAGCCTGTGGGTTCGGCAGTTGGGTCGGACGACTCAGAGGAGGAGGAGGGGGGTGTTGAAGAGCTTGCTGAGGGGGTTGGAGAGCTTGCTGATGAGAGCCCTCAGCCAGGCCCCTCCCACCTGGTCACGACGCAGACCCAGCTGTGTGAGCCGGACAGCGTGGATGAAGATGACCCACAGCTGGCCCTGTTCAAGGACGCCCGCAGGAGGCAGTCAGTCAGGAGTAAACAGAGGAAGGCAATGGGGCACCTCGGAAGGAGGCAGAGAGAAGCCACGCCCTGAACTGTATAAAAGGGGAATGCGTGGGAGGGCTGGTTTGCTGAAGGCAACCGCTTGAATAGCTCCTGTTTCATGGTTCGTGTCTTGTTCTGTTTGCTTTTGTATCCATAAATTTGGCAGGCTTAGTTCCAGCCTCTTGCCTTCTTGTAAAAGGGGTTGTCCCTGCCTTTTCTGCAGGGCTGGTAGCAGGCTGGTACAGAACAGAGCTTAGCACCAAGCTAGGGTGTTCTTTTCCTGCTAGGTCTGGCAGAGGAAATTCAGAGGCGGCTCAGAATGTGTGGTTTTTTTTTTTTTAAAAAAGTTTTTTTTATTTTACTCTGCCTTAGGAAGACTTGGAATTTCAGGTTTTCCTATCAGTGTAAACCACAAGCGAAACCACCTCCGGATTTGCTTCTTTGCTTCTGACTCAGGAGCAAAGCAGCAAACAAAAGTAAGCAAGCGAAACCCTCTGCCTGGTTGAAAATATTGTACTCCCCCCCCCGGGGGGGGGAGTGGGTAATGTGAAGAACAGGCCTATTAATTCAAAATGTTCCTGTGGATTTAACAGGAAAATATGCCATTTGATTTAAGCAATGTGTGAATTGACTGGTGACCAACCCTACAGTGGTAGCCAGGGTGCTATTGTGAATAGAACCATTGAACTAAGGAAATTTGCATCCTACATCAAATCCTTGTTCGTTCTTGAAGTTCTCTTCAGTTACCCTTATAAATTAGGTGGATTTGAACAGCACATTTAATCTGGTTTCCCAAGTAACTTAATTTTCTGGGTTTATGCAAAACATGGGTTGGAGTTCATACGACACTTCCAGGCCCAAGTGAACAAAACGTAACAGGCGGTGCCCAAATACGTTATACAAGTAGTTCTTGAATTCACAACCATTTGTTTAGTGACTGTTTGAAATTACAGCAGCACTGAACAAACTGGCATACTGCAGCATCCCCATGGTTCACGCGATCAAAATTTGAACGCTTAAGCAACTGGTTCCTATTTACGACGAGGCCCCAGGTGATCCCCTTTTGCGACCTTCTGAGAAGCAAAGTCAGCGGGGAAGCCAACTTCACTTAACACCCGTGTTACTGACTTTTTAACGACTGCAGTGATCCCCTTCACAGCTGGGAGAAAGGAAGGCCGTTAAAATGGGAGCAAAGCTCACTTAAAACACTCTTTTTTGCATAGCTACAGAAATTTTGGGCTCTGTTGGGGCCGGAAGTCAAGGACGACTTGCATTATGGTTTATTACGATGTCCTTCCTCACTCATCACAATATGAGTCGGGTCAGGGCTTTAGGTTAGACCAGCGTTTCCCAACCTTAGGAACTTGAAGATGCGTGGACTTCAACTCCCAGAATTCCCCAGCCAGCTATGCTGGCTGGGGAATTCTGGGAGTTGAAGTCCACGCATCTTCAAGTTCCTAAGGTTGGAAAACGCTGGGTTAGACCACAGACAAAAGCGTTTTAATTTGAACGAAGCATTATTGTGCTAGCGTAGAGTCTTTTCTTGATTCTTCACACACCACACTCCAAACCCAAGTGAGCCAAACACAACAGACCGTGCCTGGTAGCAATGACATTTAGAGTTATATACCGCTTCACAGTGATTTGCAGTTCACACAGTCAGCATATTACCCCCCACCCCCCCCACCCCAGCAATCTGGGTCCTCAGTTTATAGACCTCAAGAAGGATAGACGATGGAGTCAACTTTGTACTGGTGAGAATCAAACTGCTGAACGACTGGCAGCCAGCAGTCAGCAGAAGTGGCCTGCAGTACTTCATTGCAACCACTGCACCACCACGGCTCTTCCTGGTAACGCCTTACTCGCCTTCCATAGTTCCAGGGCGGTCTGTGGCGGCTGCTTTGCTGGGAGGGAGCAGACGTCTTGAGGAAGCCATTCCTCCATCTCCGTGTAGAGTCGTAAAGCGGGCGGATGCTGGGTGGTGAATGGTGGCCTTTTGATCGGGTTTCGCTGACCTAAATCAAGGAGGGAAGCAACCTAGAACTTCGGTAGGAACAACCAACCAATGCAATGGCTTGCCTCCAGAAGTTGTGGGTGCTCCATCACGGGAGGCTTTTAAGAAGAGAATGGACAGCCACTTGTCGGGAACAGTATAGGACAGGGGTCTTCAAACGTGACCCTGTTACGACTTTGTGGACGTCACCTCCCAGAATTCCTCAGCCAGCGTGCCTGGCTGAGGAATTCTGGGAGTTGGAAGTCCACAAATCCGTAAAAGGGCCAGGTTTGAAGAGCCCTGGTGTATGATCTCCTGCTTGTGCGGGAGGTTGGACTAGAAGACCTCCACGGTCCCTTCCAGCCCTGTTATTCTGTCTTGATCTTGGTCTGCTGGTGTCATCTGCAGCAAGGTCTAAAGCCTCTCCTCCCCCTCCCCCCAAAAAACTGCTTTCTCTTTCCAGGAAGCTCTGCAGTGTGTACAGGAACTGGGTTGTCCAACTCAGCTCTACATCTTTGTCCGGAATGGCATCGAGTCCACGTTAGAGCGGAGCACCATCGCTCGCGAGCACATGGGGCTGCTGCTCTACCACTTGGTCAAGGCAGGCCACCTCCCCAAGGAGCAGTACTATAAAGGGTAATGGGGCCTGCCTCTTTCTCTCACTCTCACTCTCACCAGGAAGAGCTGGGGAAGGGTTGCCAGAGGGTTGGGGAGCAGGACGACAGGCGGGCAGGAGTCCTAGAGCTGGTAGGATCCTCACGCCTGGCTTTTGACTTACAGACTGCATGAGATCCTGGAGATTGGGGAAGACATGGAGATCGATATACCCCATATATGGCTGTACTTGGCAGAGATTATCACTCCCATTTTGAGAGAAGGCGGGATTTCCATGGAGGAACTCTTCAGGTAAGCTGAGCGACACCCCTGCGTATTTTGTCCCAGAGGTGCTTTTCCAAAAGGCAACTGGACATCTTGTTTTTTTGTTTCCCACCTCGAAAACATTTTGCTTCTCACCCAAGAGGCATCTGAATGGTGGAGGAATTAACGTTTTTGGCGGGTCGAATCTCGAGTGCCGCGTAGCAGAGTGAGCACCTGTTACTCGTCCCAGCTTCTGCCAACCTAGCAGTTCGAAAGCATGTAAAAAATGCAAGTAGAAAAATAGGGACCACTCCGGTGGAAAGGTGACAGCATTCTGTGCGCCTTTGGCGTCTAGTCATGCGGCCACATGACCACGGAGACGTCCTCGGACAAGCGCTGGCTCTTCGGCTTTGAAACGGAGATGAGCACCGGCCCCTAGAGTCGGAAACGACTAGGACGCAAATAGGGTGGGATTGGGGTTAGGGTTAGGATTTGTTAAAATAACATTCTTAATATTTAGCAAATAGCATGTTGTCTGGGTTCATGTATTTTAAAAAAAGAATGAATAGTTATTAATTATAATATGTTAATTAATCGCTCAATAGTCTTCATCTTACTAGTATATATTCAATGTTACATATCACATTCCGTTTTTCATGGGATAAAAATTATCCCATGTTCTAAAATACACTGAATCTTCTTTCTCTTTTATCTTTAAGGTCAGTATATCCATTTCTGCACACTCTTAAAATTTTCTTATTTCTTTTTCAGCTGTAAATTTTCATGTTTCCAATGTTGGGCAAATACAATTCTTGCTGCAGTTAGCACATGTAAAATTAAATACATACAGTCTTTCTCATAACTTGCTCCTATTGTTCGTAACAAAAACGAAGCAAAACATTTTCAGAGAAAAAAGAAAGAATGGGGAAGTCCAGTTGCCTTTTGGAAAAGCACCTGTGGGATAAACGTGACCTGGATGACTGAGAATCTCCATAGATACGCCTGCCTTCTCTGCTGCTGTGTCCTGTTCTGTTGCATGACCTTCTTTCCCCCCCACCCCTCTGCTTTTTTTTTTCAGGGAGATCGCCAAGCCCCTAGTCCCTATTGGCAAAGCCACAACTCTCTTGGTGGAGATCCTGGGCCTGCTTTGCAAAGGAATGGTATGTTCTGCAAGCAACCCCTCTGCTTATTGGCCTCTGTGAAGGATTGAGAAGACTAAACATTGTGGGTCATGTGTTTGCTTAGCACCGTCATGTGTGCCTGCCATTGGGTTACCTTTGTTGGTTCTAGGACGGGTCCTCGTTGGCTGGGGAATTCTGGGAGTTGCAGTCCTCAAGTCTTGTAAGTGGCCACGTTTCAGGAGTCCTGTTCTAGGAGAAGCCTGTTCAGATAAATCAGCCTCTATGAGGCCCTGTCTTTCACAGTTTTTGGTTCACTTGATCCAAAATGACATCTGACACAGTCTTTCACTCTCCTTCCACCTCTAAAGAAGAGCTGTGAGCTTGGAGCAGGTCGTTAGTTGGGAGTTGAGAGCAGGGATAATGGACGGGTAGTCCTTGACTTTAGGACCACAATTGGGATCAGAATTTTTGTGGATCACCAAGGTGGTTGTTAAATGAACCGCAAAGTTGTTGAGCAAATTCAGCTTCCCCCATTGACTTTGCTTGTTAAAAGCTGGGTGGGAAGGTCACAGATGGCAATCACATGATCCTGGGATGCTGCAACCATGGTAAATACATGCCGGTTGCCAAGCACCTGATCACATGACTGGGGAGGCTGCAGTGGTCATAAGAGGGAGGATTGCTATAAGTCACTTTCTTCAGTGCCATTATAGCGTTAAGGAGTGGCTAAACAAATGGTTGTACATCAAGAACTTCCTGTATTCTATCTGACCTTCTAGAATTAGGACAAACCCACCCATGATACTTTTAGACTAGATATACCGTGTTTCCCCAAAAATAAGACCAGGTCTTATTTTCCAGGTAGGCCTTACCTCACCTCTGGCACTGACAGCCCCACTCAGCCAGTCCACTTCTTCTGGGGCCAAAGTTCTGCAGCTGCATTCGGGCCTGCGTTTTGCAGTCAGGCCTTTCCAGAAGGCCTAAGCAGCCAAGTACCGAGCTATGGATTCAATCCATAGCTTGGTGCTCGGCTGCTGAGATCTTGCAAAACCGAGGTAATGGATTGAATCCATAGCTCGGTTCTTGGCCGCACAGGCCTTCCAGAAAGCCCCCTGACTGAGCAATGCAGGCCCGGCTGCAGAAGAGGCCTCAGAAGAAGACGTAGGCCGGCAAGGAGAGGCCTGGCTGCAAGGTAAGCGGGTGCGGGGCGGGTGGGGCAGCTCCACACCCCCACACCAGCTTGATGTTTAGGTGTGCCTCACCCCAGAACTAGTTTTTTTTTGGGGGGGGGATAGGGCTTAGACCCACCCCCAAAAATCAAGCTAGGGCTTATTGTTGGTGTAGGCCTTACTTTGGCAAGATGCTGCTTTTGAGTCTATGCCCCTAACACACGACTCGGCATCTGTGGTGTCTCCCTTCCGTGTAGGCTTCATGACAAAGCAGGAGGACAGCTTAGTGAGGTTGTATGCAAAATGGTGCAAAGATTGTCTCTCTTCCCTGTAGAGCCACAAGAAGGCAGGAACATTATGGAGAGAAGGTGGACTGAGTTGGAAAGAGTTCCTGCCGGAGAACCAGGATATCAATAAGTTCATCACAGAGCAGGTAAGGAAGAAGTGCTGGGTAGTAAGGTTGGTGATAGTATTCAAAACAACAGAAAATTAAGATGAAAAACTGCTTTAAGCCTTCTGTTTCCTCATTGCTCACCTGATCTAGAGTAAAGTCCGGAAATATTATTCCCATAGGAAGCTTATGGGTCTCTGACAAGGAAGACATAAAAAAAAAGACTTTGCTACTTTTGGGAAAAACAGCATAATTTGGTCTAGTACAGTGATCTTCAGACTTGGCCCCTTTACGACTAAACACACACACACACACACACACACACACACACACACCAGCAATCTGGGTACTTATTTTTATTTTTATTACATTTATATCCCGCCCTTCTCCGAAGACTCAGGGCGGCTTACAAGCTTAGCAGTAGCCTTCATTCTATGTATATGCCTGCTTGTTAGGGCTTTCACACACACCCCAAGCGGCATTATTACAAAGTCAGCTTATTGCCCCCAACAATCTGGGTCCTCATTTTACCAACTTTGGAAGGATGGAAGGCTGAGTCAACCTTGAGCCCAACAGGATCGAACTCTGCACTGCGGGCAGAGTTTGCCTGCAATCCTGCACTTTAACCACCGTGCCACCAGGGGTCCTAGTATTAGCTAAAGTGTTGGATCGGGAGAGAGAGAGAGAGAGAGAGAGAGAGAGAGAGAGTCACCACGATAATCACCATGGTTGGTATATTTAATTATTTTTATTATTGTCACCACGATAATCACCATGGTTGGTATATTTAATTATTTTTATTATTGGAACAAGAGATAGAGTATCAATCTAAGCCTCATGCAGCGATTTTGCAGTTCTGGGCACATGTTCACTTGCCCATGTGCCCTTCTCTTCGCAAGCTGCCGTGGCCTCTGGGTGCTATTTAGGGTGCTGGCTGCCATCTTAGAAACCCCTGTCTGGGCACTGAGCCAAGTTGCTTGCAGGACTGCCTACCTGCAGTTGTTTCTACCAGCTCTGGCCGAGTGCGTACACTTGGGGCCCCGTCGATTAAGCAGCGTCATTCCCAGAAGGCCATGTCTTCTCTGCTGTAGCACATTCCCTCTCGAAATGCCGTCCCCTTGAGATTTAAGACAGCCCTGCTCTGTTCGCTTTCTGGAAGGCTTGAAGAACGAGATTTCTCCCGCTTCTGAGCCAAGCGTTAGTGGGTCCACGATGCTGCTTTTAAATCATGCGCTAGGAGCAGCTTTTTGACTTGGAGTTTGAGTTGCATTGTATTCTATTTCATGGTGTTTATTCCATTTTCCTTCATTTTGTTTTAGGTACGGTATTGTTAGCTGGCCAGAGTCTAGCCTGAGATGGGTGGCCTTATAAATAAAAGGGATGAGTGGGGAAACAAAAATAAATACGTTTGTATGAACCCCGCCAAGGGTATTGAGATGCATTCAGTTTTCAATATGGGCGGTAATATCTAGCCTCATTTTCCCACAAGTCTATTTACACATGTTGTTGTCGTTAGCCGCAAAGACGTGTCCGACCCATCGTGACCCCATGGACAACGTTCCTCCAGGCCTTCCTGTCCTCTACCATCTTCTGGAGTCCCTTTAAGCTCACGCCTATTGCTTCAGTGACTCCATCCAGCCACCTCATTCTCTGTTGTCCCCTTCTTCTCTTGCCCTCAATCTTTCCCAGCATTAGGCTCTTCTCCAGTGAGTCCTTCCTTCTCATTAGGTGGCCAAAGTATTTGAGTTTCAACTTCAGGATCTGGCCTTCTAAAGAGCAGTCAGGGTTGATCTCCTCTAGGACTGACCGGTTTGATCGCCTTGCAGTCCAAGGGACTCGCAGGAGTCTTCTCCAGCACCGTAGTTCAAAGGCCTCGATTCTTTGGCGCTCAGCCTTTCTTATGGTCCAACTTTCACTGCCATACATTGCAATTGGGAAGACCATAGCCTTGACTATACACAGTTTTGTTGGCAGGGTGATGTCTCTGCTTTTTAGTGTGCTGTCTAGATTCTATTTACACCCCTCCCCATTGTAAAATTGTCCAGATTTGAGGGGGGAGGGAGCAGTGCTTCATTGGGAAAGAACTTCTGTAATTGAACTCTGCACATGGATCAGTTCTAAATTGCTGGCTGTTCAGGTCCTGTTTTTTTGCAAGTGAATTTTCCTTTTTCTCCAGACAAATGCGTAACTTTCTACATCTCTTGCCTGGCCCCTGTGCGTGGTTCCCCATTTGTTGACACTTGACATTTATTTATTGTTTATTAAATTTATTTGCAACCTGTGTGGTTGCCATGTGACATTGCATTGTAAGTTACAACGACCGGGTTTTTTCTTTCTTTAATGCAATTGGCATGGTTTTGTTTTAAATTTTCGATTCTTGGCTTCCATTAAGGAAGCTGACTCTTCTGGGGCGGTCTGTCTGATCTGTTTCTGTGTCTCTTTCAAGATTTATAAGGCCACTCAACTCTGTAGGCGATCAAGGTGTGTCCCTCATAAACGTGCAAATCTCAGAGAAGAAGGAAGAAAAAAAAAACTTGACAGCAAACTAATAACATAAGTAATAACTAATAACATTAGTGCAGGTTTGCATCCCACCAGGCTCAAGGTTGACTCAGCCTTCCATCCTTCCGAGGTAGGTAAAATGAGGACCCAGATTGTTGGGGGCAATAAGCTGACTTTGTAATAATGCCGCTTGGGGGGAGGGTCGAAAGCCCTAATAAGCAGGCATATACATAGAATGAAGGCTATTGCTAAGCACATTTGATTTGTGCTTAAGATTGTAAGCCGCCCTGAGTCTTCGGAGAAGGGCGGGATATAAATGGGATTAAAATAAATAAATAAAATAAATGAAAATCTGAAATGTAGACTAACAAGCAAGACTAGAACAAAGCAAACTTAACGGGCTCTATGAAAAGAGCCGGGTCTTAAGAACTTTCTTAACCTCAAGAAAGGTTGCGATTGTTGTATATTTGTGAGGAAGGAAAAAGATTGTTTCCAAGAGTAGGAATAACTACAGAAAAGTCCCACTTAAGTGTGCCCTGCCTGGGGGGGAGCGTGTGGAATGGGCAGATGTTTTTAGGTGAAAATGGACGTTCAACCCATTCCTATATCTTGGCTAATTGATCCAATGCAGTTGCCTAATATTTGTTTTATTACATTTCTTTATGCTGTCCATCACCCCCTATGAGATAATTCTGGGCAGCTGTCTTTGGGGCTGTTGCCCTCCTGTGGGCTGCAGTGGGTTTGTCATCCAGGGGTGCCTGTTAACCTGGTTTCCTAATCTGATCTGCTCCCCTTTTGTTTCTGACTCCAGAAAGTCGAATATACCATGGGCGACAGTTCGGATGCTCCTAGTCGGAAGGAGCTCACCTCTGAAGAACTCTGCAGACAAATAGATAAGCTATTAAAAGAAAATGCCAATAACCAAAGAATATACGATTGGATTGAGGTGAGGAACGCTTTGAAGGACTCGTACAGGACCTTTTAGTAGGCTGCATCACTATTATCCTTCTCGTCTTCTCCTATTTCCTTCCTTCCTATTTCCTTCTCCTACAGGCATCTTATGATTTATCACTTGTTTGTATCTTAACAATTAATGATTATGTATCTACCCAACTAAATACTGATAAGAGCTGATATTCAAAATTATACAATGGCACAAATGAATAAGAAAGGAAGAAGTATCATCCATAGCATCCAAAGGGAAGAGTTTGTAGTTTTGTTATACGTAGTGCTTACAGAGAAATATCTAAACTTTGGAGTGATTATGTATCTGTGAACCTATCACTTCGTTGTTTGTGTGTATACTGAGAGCTTATGCACCGGAGACGAATTCCTTGTGGGTCCAATCACACTTTGGCCAACAAAGAATATTCTAGTTTTCCACAGGGGAAGCAGAGTGGGAAGGACGGGCAGAATCCACTACAGGTAGTTCTCGACTTAAAATTCTGGGAGCTGAAGTCCACACATCTTAAAAGTTGCCGAGGTTGAGAAACAGTGTCTTAGACCAGGGGTCTTCAAACTTGGCCCTTTTATGACTTGTGGACTTCAACTCCCAGAATTCCTCAGCCAGCAAAGCTGGCTGAGGAATTCTGGGAGTTGAAGTCCACAAGTCATAAAAGGGCCAAGTTTGAAGACCCCTGTCTTAGACAGTTCTGCCATTTTGCTCAGAGATAAGAATGGCGGTTCCCTTGCTCCTTTTTTTTGTGTTTCAAGGACTGACCAGGCTGTAACGTGCCGCTATAAAGGTTGTCCTCAGCATAACGGCTGCAACTGAGCCCGGTGTTTTTATGTTGCTAAGTGAGACATTTGCTGAGTGAATTTTGCCCCGTTTTTATGACCTCTCTTGCCAACGCTGGTTAAGTGAGTCACTGCAGTTACTCAGTTAGCAACACAGTTGGTAAGCGAAGTCGATTTTCCTTGTTGGAAGGTCGCAAGAGGGGATCACGTGATCTCGGGACACTGCAGGTGTCATAAGTATGAGTCAGTCGTCACCCGTATGAATTTTGATCACGTGACCCTGGGGAGGCCCCAGTGGTTGTAAGTGTGGAAAATGATCATAAGTCACTTTTTTCCAGTTCCATTATAAATGAACTGTTGTAAGTCGAGGACTGCCTGTGTTAACAATTTCCAGCTTGGTTGGCATTAACCTTGGCTAGATTATATCACTCAGTGTGTAAACCCAGCCCAGAAGGTCGCAAAAGGGGATCACATGACCTGGGGACACTGCAGCCATCACAAATATGAGTCAGTTGCCAAGTGTCTGAACTTCGATCACCTGACCACAGGATCGGTCATAAGTATGAAAAATGATCATAACTCGGGGTTTCGGGAGTTTTTTTTTCCACTCCTGTTGTAATTTTGAACAGCCACTAAATGAACTGTTGTAAGTTGAGGATTACCTGTATATGCTTTTAGTTCTTACAATATAAAAACATTTTGGCAAGAAAGGTCATACGCTCACTTAACAAATGTCTCGCTTAACAACAGAAATTTTGGGCTGAATTGTACTTGTAAGTTGTGTTATAACTGTACATTAAGCCCGAAATGACCTATACCAGGGGTAGGCAACCTTGGCTCTTTTATGACTCATGGACTTCAACTCCCAGAATTCCTGAGCCAGCCATGCTGAGGGGAATAGGAGAGGTTTCCAAGCTGAGCCATGCTGGCTCAGGAATTCTGGGAGTTGAAGTCCACCAGTCATAAAAGAGCCAAGGTTGCCTACTCCTGGCCTAGGCCTAGGCCGGTTTATGACTCGTGGACTTCAACTCCCAGAATTCCTGAGCCAGCCACGCTGAGGGGAATAGGAGAGGTTTCCAAGCTGAGCCATGCTGGCTCAGGAATTCTGGGAGTTGAAGTCCACCAGTCATAAAATAGCCAAGGTTGCCTACTCCTGGCCTAGGCCTAGGCCGGTTTATGACTCGTGGACTTCAACTCCCAGAATTCCTGAGCCAGCCACGCTGAGGGGAATAGGAGAGGTTTCCAAGCTGAGCCAGGCCGGCTCAGGAATTCTGGGAGTTGAAGTCCACCAGTCATAAAAGAGCCAAGGTTGCCTACCCCTGAACTATACTTTCAATCTGTGGTTTGTTCACTCCTTTATTCAATTTATTGTAGCTTCCCATCTCATTTTTATGAGTCCTGTTACGGTTGATCACATAGTCAAACAAATGTTCAGACTGGATTTGGCATTTTATGATTTGTCTGTTCACATAGTCAAACAAATGTTCAGACTGGATGTGGCATTTTATTATTTTTCTGTTGCCTTGCCTGTACATGGAGTGCTTTTGTACCAGAGACAAACACCTTGCGTATCTAATCACACTTGGCCAAATAAAATATTCAGTTCAGTTCAATTCAATTCAAAAAGGTTTTCCAGAGGTTGTGCTAAGCCTGGCAAAATGGAATACAGGTCCGTGCTCGACTTACGACCCCAATTGTGTTGGTGAAGTGAGAAACTTGTAAAGCGAGCTTTGCTCCATTCTACCACTTTTCCTTGTCACATTTGTGAACTGAATCGCTGCAGTTGGTAAATGACTCACCCGGTCGTCAATCTGGCTTCCCCCCCATTTTTTATTTTTTTTAGTTTGCTTGTGGGAAGGTTGCCAAAGGGCATCGCGGGATCCCGGGGCACGGCAACCGTCATAAATAAAGAGCCGGTTGCCAAACATCCGAATTTTGACCGGGGGTGGGGGAAGGTATGCAGCAACGGTCCATAAGGGTGTAAAATGTGGTCATAAGTGACTTTTTTTTCCAGCGCCGTTGTAACTTCGGACGGTCGCTAAATGGAACAGCTGAGGACTACCTGTATTTCTGAACCACTGATTTTGAGCTTTCTTTTTTTTTTCTTCTTCTTCCTCTTGCCAGGTAAACCTGAGTGAACAGCAGGTCTCCTCCAGTATGTTTATCAGGGCCCTAATGATGTCAGTGTGCCATTCCGCCGTCGTGTGTAAGCCTTTCCCCTTATCAAAGGGCAGACGGGGTGGGGGGCTTTGGGGGGGGCACCTATTATGGGAATCCCATGCAGCCAAATTGGGTGAAGTGGTGCTCAGCTGAGACGTGCAGACACCTGTCAATCAGTAGCATTTCTTAGTTTTCTGGAAACCCCCGCCCCCCAGTGTGGGTTGGGGTACTGGCGGTGGTGTTGACAAGGCCCCTGAAGGGGGCAGGAGAGAGACCTGGAAGGCAAAGCTGTCATCCTGCAGAATTCCAGCTTCCAGGAACCCTTCACCGTTTTCCTGTCCAGCTGGCTAGTACCAGAGCTGTATATCTCCACCTTAAGGAGAGGTGTCTGTGGAGATTCTCAAATCATCCAGGTCATGGACTCATGGACTTCAACTCCCAGAATTCCTGAGCTGAATTCCTCAGCAATGCTGGCTCAGGAATTCTAGGAATTGAAGTCCATGAGTCATAAAAGAGCCAAGGTTGCCTACCCCTGGTCTAGCCCAGCAGTGTGGTTTATCTTTGAGGCAGAAATGGCCTTGGGAAGGCAAGACAGCTCAACTATGATGTGCTGAATATTTATTTGTTTATTAAATTCATCGGCTGCCCATCTTACCATAGGGTAACTCTGGCCGGCTTACAGCCATAAAAACGTAGCTGTATGTATACATCAAAACATAAATGAATTTAAACCAATCATTAAAATCTTAAGGACGGAGGGAGTGGGGGGGGGGGAGGTGGGATCCGTTGTTAACTCGGTGAACCCTTTCCGCTGTGCTGTTTCCGCATCGGAGGCCCAGGTTTTTAGACCCTTACGAAAAGATAAGGTTGAGGCCAACCTCACATTGGGGGGGGGGGCAAGATGTTCCAGAGGGCAGGAGCCAAAGCAGAGAAGGCCCTCCTGTTGGACCCTGCCAGCCAGAATAATCGGGCTGACGGGAGCCACAGCGGGCCGCCTCTGCCAGCACAAGTGGTACGGGACAATCCCAGTGGGGGTGAGACGGTCCCTCAAGTAACCTGGGCCCGTGCCATTGAAGGGCTGTGGTTGGTGAGGTGCGTGTAAAAGCGAAGCTCAAAGCAAACCGGTTGCATTTGGGCTCACCCTTGTTGGCATAGCCCACCATTAAAGGGCAAAGCAAAGGGGTTTAGTGGTTCTCCAAGTTGGAATTGGCTTCACTGCCACATCTGGCTATACATATATGCAAGAAGTTCCTGTCTTCCTGTTCCACCCCCAGCCATTTCCTCTTGGGCTAGGGTCAAGCCTTGGAGATTACAGCAATAGCTATAGCACTTAGACTTCTATACTGCTTCGCAGTGCTTTACCACCCTCTCTCGGGGGGGGCGGTTAACCAGAATCGGCCTATTGCCCCCAGCAGTCTGGCTTCTCATTTTACCGACATCAGAAGGATGGGACGGCTGAGTCGACCTTGAACTGATCGGGATCGAACTGCTGGCAGAGGGGCAGATGTAGCCTCCAATATTGGGTTACAATACTGCAGTCCCCTCTTGCTGTTTTCTTTCTTTCCCCCCCTCCCCCCCGCCACGACCCCCAAGTTCTGACACGAGCCACAGGAGCAGAGAGGAATAAAAAGGTCTTGCCAGCACCGAGCGGTGTGGGCCTTGGCGATTCCCCACAGTGTGAGAGGCGGAGAGGACAGGTGCATACCCCCGGCCAAGTCAGCGGGCAGGTTGAGGAACGGGACCCTGACACTCCCAGGATCCTGTTAGAAGCCGAGGGAGGGTGGCGGGGAAGAGGTTGTGAATCTTGCTAACGTCGTCCTTGGTGTGGGGGGGGGCAGGCGTAAAACTCTCCACTGAGCCCTTTGTTCAGCCGTCCTCTCTCTTTCCTCCTCCTCCTCCTCTTCTGCAGTCGAGAATCCTTACCGGATGGACAATCTTGTGATTAACAACCGAGCTAAGCTGCTGCAGAAATACTTGAGCGATGAGGATAAGGAGCTGCAGGCCCTTTATGCTTTACAAGCCCTAGTGGTGAAGCTGGACCAGCCAGCAAGTAAGTCTCCTCGCGGTTCCGGAAAAAGATCCTTACCGGGATAGGGAAGGGAGGGAGGGAGGGTGTCAGAATCCATTTATATCACATTCATAAATGTATGTTTAAAACATTTCCCCCCCCCCCCCTACCATGGATTCTGCCATCTCCCGAGGAAGGAGGAGCGGATGTGGATTCAGCCTGCCTTAGGTTATTTCAAAGAGCAAGGGAAACCTTTTGAACTGGGAGAACAAAATGGAGGGTTAGGGCATCTGACCTGTGTCTCCATTTGAATCTGTAAAGGAAGAAAGCAATAACCATAAAGATTCGAAGTTCCTTTTTTCCCCATGACAGGAAGTAAAATGATGGGGGGCTGACCAAATGGGGTTGAGGGGAGGGGGGTTGAACCGGGAACTCTTTATAAAGTTTCAATTTGTAAAACAGTACCAAGTCCTGTCTTGTATTCCCACAACCAAGCATGTCCTAGTAAAAATTCCTTTGGGACTAGAACTGACTCCCAAGAGTTTTTGTTGTTTCCCTAAGACGTGGATTGGGGTGGGTCCTGACAGAGGGAAGCAAAGCCATGAAGTCAGTGGCGTGAATTCCCCATCCAGAAATGTGGAAACCGAGCAGAATTCATCCTGAATAGCAAATCCGAACTCCGCGGAGCTGTGCTCACTCATCCTGCTTGTTTTCTGTCTTGTGAGAATTGGACTTTGAATCTTAAAAAGAGATTGGAGATTGCCAATCCTCCCAAGTCACGGTTGTCCCAAAAATGCTTCCCCCCCCCCCAAAAAAAAGCAACTGGACTTTCTTGGTTTTTTTGGTTTTTTTTTGAAAACGTTTCGCTTCTCATCCAAGAAGCTTCTTCAGTTCTGAACTGAAGAAGCTTCTTGGATGAGAAGCGAAACGTTTTCAAAGTGGGGGGGGGGTGGAGAAAAAAAAACATCCGTTGCCTTTTGGGAAAAGCAGCTTCGGCATGAAAGGACCGGTTACCTGAAAACAAAATTCTTGAGCCACCCTGATGCCCATATGATCTGGCCATGTTTTTTGGATATGTTCTACAGGTAGTCCTTGACCTACGACCATAATTGAGCCCCAGATTTCTGTTCCTAAGTGAGACAGCTTGTCAAGAGAGCTTTGCTCCATTTTACGACCTGTCTTGCTGCCACGGGGCTTCACTGAATCACGGCAGTTACTGAGTTAGTAACACGGTTGTTAAGTGAATCTGGCCTCCCCATCGACTTTGCTTGTCAGAAAGTCGCAAAAGAGGATCACGTGATCCTGGGACACAGCAACCGTCATAAATACATGCCAGTTGCCGAGCGTCCGAATTTTCATCACGTGACCCAAGGGGACGCTGCAAATGTCGGCAAGTGTGAAAAATGGCCATAGGTCACTGTATTCAATGCCGTTGTAACTTCAAACGCTTGTAAGTCCAGGAGTACCAAGAATGCCCCCCTACCCCCGTCCCACTTTAAAAAAAAACAAAGGCGGGTGATTGAAAATCCCCCAAGGTGGTGAAGCTGTTTGTTTTGGGAGGAGAGGAAAGGTTGGTTGTATCCCTTTTAACTCAGAAAATGTCTGGAATTGGAAGCTTAGGAATGGTGAATTGAAGCTTAGGAAATTAGGCAAGCTTGTAAAACCTTGAAGAGTATGGAGAGAACGGGGCCAGATTAAGGCTTCATTGCCTTAATAACAATAAAACTGTAGTCATGACAATGGCAAGAATTAAAATGAGCTTGTGAGAAAGCCAAGATGTTTCTCATCAAAGGTACAACTTGGCAGAATTTGCTTCCTTAAAATAAGCCTAGATTACTTTCGATGTTGTTCTTAGCTGCGAAGTTGTGTCTGACCCATCGCGACCCTATGGACAACGTTCCTCCAGGCCTTCCTGTCCTCCACCATCTTCTGGAGTCCATTTAAGCTCACGCCTACTGCTTCAGTGACTCCATCCAGCCACCTCATTCTCTGTCATCCCATTCTTCTCTTGCCCTCAACTTTTCCCAGCATTAGGCTCTTCTCCAGTGAGTCCTTCCTTCTCATTACTTTCGATAGTAAGCCTATTAAGAGCAGTTGATGGACAATGCTAGTAGTCTATCTGCTAGGATACCACAACTGTGCCGGTATTCCTCAACGTAACAATCACAACGGAAAATTTCTGTTGTTAAGGTGAGCTTTGACTCATTTTACGACCTTTCTTACCATTGTTAAATGAATCGCTGCAGCTGTTGAGTTAATAACACATTTGTTAAGGGAATCTGGCTTCCTCATTGACTTTGCTTGTCAGAAGGTCACAAAAGGGGATCACGTCTCTCTCTCTCTCTCTCTCTCTCTCTCTCTCTCTCTCTCTCTCTCACACACACACACACACACACACACACACACATCAGGGACACTGCCACCGTCATAAATCTAGAGTGGGTTGCCAACCCTTTCAATTTTGATCACTGCTTTTCGCTGCTGCGAAAGCCAGAACGCTGAAAAACGGCCCGTCAAGTCACTTTTTTCAGCCCTGTTGTAACTTCGAACGATGACTTCAGTCGAACTGTTGTAAGTCAAAGGATTACCTGTGCTTTACCCGATCCACTAGATCAGGGGTCTTCAAACTTGGCCCTTTTATGACTTGTGGACTTCAACTCCCAGAATTCCTCAGCCAGGCATGCTGGCTGAGGAATTCTGGGAGTTGAAGTCCATAAGTCATAAAAGGGCCAGGTTTGAAGACCCTTGCACTAGATCTCTGAAATAATCAGTTGCTTGGATGAAGAGGAAGCAGAACGGGGAAAAAAAAATCCCATCCCTCTCCTCCACACACACACACACACACACACCCAGCCAGTGGGCCTTTCAAAAATGCTGCGTTTCCATTCCCCCCCCCCCCCAATTCCCGTTTTCCTTAGACAAGCTGGTTAGCAAATCGGAGCCCTGAAGCAGAAGGCGTCGGAAAAGGGGTAAATTGCTCAGATACCTCCGGAACCAGCTGCGCTCTTCCACTTTTATCATCTATTGACATAGCGGGATTTTGATATTTTTGGCAGGAGACAACGTGGGCCTGATTATAATGGAGGGGGAAATTACAGGCGTACAGAAGCATCCTTTTGATTCGGCGTGACAGAAAGCGGTCCCAAATTGTCAGGCCTTAAGGCTGAATTTTGAGGGGGGGGGGAAGCTCTGGCAGATGGTTTGCAAAAAAAAAAAAGATAGGAAGATCACATATTTCCCTTCCCTCCCCCACCCCCCAGCCTTGATTGACTGATTATCATTGGGGGTTAAATGCCGAATCTGCCCTTTTTTCTCTTCCTGCTGTGTTTTGCAGGGGGAATTTTTGATGAGGTTAAAGCAGGGGTCTTCCAACTGGGCAACTTTTAAGACTTTGTGGACTTCAACTCCCAGAATTCTCTGGCTGAGGACTTCTGGGAGTTGAAGTCCAGAAGTCATAAAAGGGCCACGTTTGAAGACCCCCAGTAATACAGGCAGTCCTTGGCTTAACGACCACAACCTGGCCCAGAATTTCTGTTGCTAAGCGAGACAGTGAAGTGCATTTTGCTACGTTTTCCAACTTTCCTTGCCACCGTCGTGAAGTGAATCGCCGCACTTCTTACGTTAGTGACACGGTTGTTAAGTGAATCTGGCTTCCCCCATTGACTTTCCTTGTCAGAAGGTCCCCAAAAGGGGATCACATGACCCCGGGACGCTGCAACCGTCATCAATACGAGTCAGTTGCCCAGCATCTGAATTTTGATCAGTTGGCTCACATGATCAGTTGTGAGTGAGAAAACCGGTCATGTGACTTTTTCCATTGCCGTTGGAACTTTGAACGGTCACTACAACTGGTTGTAAGCCAAGGACCACACCTGTACTTTTGTTTTCTTCGTCTCCAGAAAGGTTAAAATAATGTGTTTTGGGTGGTTTTTTCCCCCCCAAAACGTGGCAACATTAAGATGTGTACACACTGGCTGGGGAATTCTGGGAGCTCACACATCTTCAAAATTGCCAAGTTTTAGAAACAGCGCTTCTTTAATCCAAGACCTTTATATGGGTAGTCCTCGACTTACGGACCACAACGGAGCCCAAAATTTCTGTCGTTAAGTGAGACATTTGTTGAGTGAATTTTGCCTCATTTTGCAACCTTTCTTGCCACAGTTGTTATGCGAATCACTGCCGTTGTTAAGTTAATGGCAAGGTTGTTAAGTGAATCCGAAACCCACCCCACCCCACCCCCATTGGCTTTGCTTGTCAGAAGGTCCCAAAAGGTGACGGCATGACCCCGGGACTCTACGGCCGTCATAAATAGGAGTCAGTTGCCAAGAATATGAATTTCGATCATGTGACCTTGGGGGATGCTGCAAGGGCCGTAAGTGTGGGAAACGGTCATAAGTCTCTTTTTCAGTACTGTTGTAACTTTTGAAAGGTCACTAAATGAATGTTGTAAGCCGAGGACTGCTGTATTCCTCTGGGAATGGAGTGCCGAATGAGAGGCACTAACCGTGTCGACAGCCGCTGTTTTCCTGGCAGGGAACAAAACCCACAAACACTACAAATTCCCATTGGGCCTCTGAAGATCAACATCAGGTGTGCATTACCTGCGCCCCAGGTAGACATGCCGCCCTCCAAAGCCTTGGAGGGACAACCCTCAAAAGTTGCCACTGCACGACTTAATTCCTATTTCTGTTTCTCAAATGTTCGCACAACTGCCGGCTGCCAAATCCTTAAAGGGATATATGCAAATCAAAATTTAAAGCCTGCTTAGCAAAGGATGTTTCTCAGGTCTCTGGTAAAGCTGTCAAGATAGTGAAAATACGTCAAATTTTAGTTTTTTTGCCTGGCTTTCTGGGGTCCAACCCTCTTGGTTCTCTAGACCTGAGAAAATTTATGGACAATCTTGGCTGCCAGCCTTTCATAACTTGGCTCCTCCCGGATCTGTTGTGTTATTAATTTCACCCCTGCAGTGATTCACTTAACAAATGGGGCAAGCAGAGCCGTAAAATGGAGTCAAACTCACTTAACAAATGTCTCATTGAACAACAGGAATTTTGGGCTCAATTGTGGTCGTAGGTAGAGGACCACCTGTATAAAGTTCTTGGATTAGATCAGGGGTAGGCAACCTCGGCTCTTTTATGACTCATGGACTTCAACTCCCAGAATTCCATGAGTCATAAAAGAGCCGAGGTTGCCTATCCCTGGAGTAGATTGTAAAATGGGGGGGGGGGAACACTCTGAACCATAGAAACATTGGGCTCGACTGTCCCAAAGGTGCTTTTTCAGGAGGCATCTGGACTTTCTTGTTACTCTTTGAAGCCGTTCCGCTTCTCATCCCAGAAGCTTCTTCAGCTCTGACTAGATGGTGGGGGAATGGAAGGATTTGTGCTCCTTGCGGACAGCTGGTCATTTGCGTTCTTTTAGAGTGCCGTTGAGGCCACTTGGAGGCTTACCCGTGTCCTCAGGGTCACCTGAGTGGTGCAAATGGGTGTGGAGCCTTACGTTAAGCCGAAAGCACAGCTCCACACCCACTTGCACTACATAGCTGGCCCTGAGGGCACAGATAAGCATCCAAGTGGCCTCAGCGACTCTCTCTAAAAGGATGCAAACGACCAACTGTCTGCAAGGAATATAAATCCTTCAATTCCCCGCCACCCAGTCGGAGCTGAAGAACCTTCTTGGATGAGAAGCGGAAACGTCTTCAAAGAACAACAAAAGAAAGTCCAGTTTTGGGGGGGGGAAGCACCTTAGGGACGGAGAAGGAGAACCTCCGTGGGCGTCGGCCCCGGCTGTGGTCGTAACCCAAGGAACGGCCCGCCTCAAGGCTCAAGCGGGCCAGGGTGCTCCCGGGCTGACCCGCTTTCTTTCCTCTCCTTGCTTCCAGATCTCCTCCGAATGTTCTTCGATGCCTTGTACGACGAGGACGTGATCAAGGAGGACGCCTTCTACAAGTGGGAGTCAAGCAAGGACCCAGCCGAGCAGCAAGGCAAGGGTGTCGCCCTCAAGTCGGTCACAGCCTTTTACACTTGGTTGCGTGAAGCCGAGGACGAATCCGACAACAACTGAGCCGAGAAGAAGGGCGGGGTGGGGTGGGGTGGGGCAGACCGAGCCTGCCCTGCCCGCCCTGGCCCCTCCTCGGAGCCTGGACTCCCTTTGGGCGCTGGCACGGAGAACGAGACGCAGGACTGACCTCTGCCGTCTTTTCTCCTGCCCGCCCTGATAAGACTTGCTTTTTTTTTCTTTCTTTCTTTCCCTTTTTTTTCCCTTTTTTTTTTTTTGGTTGGGATTTTTTTTTCCTCCGTTTTCGTTTTCGTTTTAAACAGCCTGTATTGGTTTGTGTCTGACGATAATAAATTGATGCTCAAGGAGGTAGGTGTTGCTGTGGGCGCGCTCCGCTCAGAACCCCCTCCCCCAGGCCCGTGCCCGGGGAACCCGAATGATATTCATGAGCGGGGGCGCCCCCCCCCCAATTCTGCTGGTGCAAAAGCACCCCCCCCCCCAAAACACGTGTCTGATGGAAGGGGATGGGTAGCCAACCCAATGCCTACGCTCCTGCCGTCTCTCTCTCTCTCTCTCTCTCTCTCTCTCTCTTTCTCTCTTTCTCCCCTCCCCCTCTTCACTTTATTGCTGAAATATAGAGATTATATAAATATATATATAAAATATAAATATAGACTTATTAAAATCTTTTGAGGTTGGAGAATAGAACTTTAACTGGCCACCAACGGCTCTTCCCCGATCCTCTTCAGATCGTCGCCCACTTTTTTTTTTCCTTTTTTTTTTTTTTTGCATCGCCGCCTGGAATTTAACGTAAGCCCCCACCCCCCCAAACCGGGATGGATGTTTCTTTGAACGACCATTTTTGGCAAGCGCAACAAAAAAAAAAAATCATTTCAAACCTCCACTTTGCTTGGGAGCTGCAGGCGTCTCACCGGCCAAGAGGTGAGGGGGCATCTCTTTGAGCTTCCTTGTCCCTCGACAAGCTCACCACGGCTGCCTTGGCCTTCTAGGGTCAACCTCACCCCCCTCGTGCCCCCCCCTCCACGCCCGCCTCTGTGCACACGGAAGGGGGGGCGGCGCAACCCGCTTCGTCCGCGCTTGGATAGTTAACGGAGCTGCGCTTGTAACGGAAAGAAAAGCAACCGACAACCAACAACCACCACCACAAACGGGGGCGGGGGAAAAATATATATATAAAGGATACAATAACCGGTCACGTGAATTTGTAAATATTTTTTTTTCCTCCTTTTTTCTTTTCTTTTTTTTTTTTCCTTTTTTCCCTCCCCCTTTTGTTTTTTCCTTACGGGAGTATTTAATTGAAGATTCAAAAAGAAAAAAGAGCATCTTTTCACCGTAAACTGGAAATAATAATAATAATAATAATAAAAAAAGAGAACATTGCTAAACAAAGGTGACGTGTGGGTGATGTCGCATCCCTGCCCGGTCGCAGCAGGAATTTTGGGAGAGAAACACGGCGTCTTCTTATCACCCCGACCTGCCGGGACGGGGGGGGGGAGGGAAATGGGGGGGGAAACTTGGAGATAGCCCTGCATTTGAGCTGCTTGATGTGGAACGATTTGGCAATGTTGTTCTAAGCCTTTTAAAACGGAAGGCGTGCTGCTTTTGGAAAGAAAAAAAAAGGGGTGCGGAGGCGGAGGGCAGGTTATCCGAGAAAGAATGGGCCTGAAGACATTAACGCAACGAAGAGGACGAGGCAACATGGAAAGGAGGGTGATTGTTCAGTTCTACAAGTGCTTGCGCTCGCGTTGCGGCCGTGGCTGACTGATGGGACGTGAAAATAAAAAAGTCTTTGGACAGGTTCCTTGCCAGCTTTGAAACGTACAGAGTTGTCTTCCCAAAGTGTGTTTGGAAAAATCATTTAAAATGCCACCGGCCGCGATCCCGTTGACGGTATTTTCATGGCAACCTACGTTTTGTTTGTGTCTTGGGTTACCTCTCCCCTGCTTTCCATACTGTGGTTTCTAGCAGGCCACTCTTGGAAGTCCTTAAACCAGGGGTAGGCAACCGCGGCTCTTTTATGACTCATGGACTTCAACTCCCAGAATTCCTGAGGAATTCTGGGAGTTGAAGTCCATGAGTCATAAAAGAGCCGCGGTTGCCTACCCCTGGTTTAAGGACTTCCATAGCTGACTCAGGAATTCTGGGAGTTGAAGTCCATGAGTCATAAAAAGAGCCGAGGTTGCCTACCCCTGCCTTAAACTGAAGGGCACTGAGTATTCCGGTTGAAAATGGCAGATAGTAGTAGCACTTAGGCTTGAACGCAGGTAGTCCTTGACTTGCAACAGATCAGTTAGTGACCCTTCAAAGTTACAACTGCACTTACGACAGTTTTTTCACACTTAACGACCATTGTGGCATCCCTGTGGGGTCAGGTAATCGGAATTCAGATGCTTGGCAACCGTCTCATGGTGGTCACAGTGTCCCAGGCTCATGTGATCCCCTTTTGCAACCTGAACAGTGAAGTCAGTGGAGAAGCCAGATTCACTTAACAACTGTGTTACTAACGTAACAATGGCAGTGATTCACTTAACTGCTGTGGCAAGGTAAAACGGGGCAGAACTTGCTTAGCAACAGAAATTGGGAGCTCAATTGAGGTCATAAGTCGAGGACTACCTGTACAGGTATTCCTCGAGTTCATTTAGCGACCATTCAAAGTTACAATAGCACTGGAAAAAATGTCATGACTGTTTTTCACACAACCGTTGCAGCATCTCCATGGGTCACAGGATTAAATTTCGAATGCTTGGCAACTGACTTATATTTATGACGGTCGCCATGTCCAGGGGTCATGTGACTGTACAAGCATAGTCAATGGGGGAAGTCAGATTCACTTAACTGGGTTACTAACCCAACAGCTGCAGTGATTCATTTAACAACTGTGGCACAAAAGGTTGTAAAATGGGCAAAATACACTTAACAAATATTTTACTTAGCCACAGAAATGTTGGGCTGAAATGAGGTCATGAGTGAAGGACTAGCTGCATATCTATAGTGTTTTACAACAGGGGACTCCAACCTTGGCGATTTTTAGGCTTGTACACTGGAACTCCCAGAATTCCTCAAATTCCTGGGGAATTCTAGGGGGTTCAAATCCACAAGTCTTAAAAGTCATTGGGGTGTTGGAGACCCCTGCTTTACAGCCTTCTCCAAGCGGTTGGCTGTCAACATATTTACCCTCCAACAATCTGGGTCTTCATTTTACTGACCTTGGGAGGCTGAGTCAAACCTTGAGCCGGTCAGGATCAAACTCCTGGCTGTGGGCAGAGTTGGCCAGCAATTCTGCATTCTAACCACTTCGCCACCAGGACTCCATTAATATAATACCTCCTGGGCGGTGTCCTGTGTTGAATGTGGAGAAGGCTTAAGTGCCAGTAAGTACAATTTCATGTTGCCACACGAAATGAGCTGTGCTGGCCCAGTGCTTAGAATGCAACATTGCAGGCTAATACTGCCAACTGCCACCAGTTCGATCCTGGCCAGCTCAAGGTTGACTTGGCTTCCATCTTTCTAAGGTAAGTAAAATGAGCCAGATTGTTGGGGGCAAATATGCTGACTAAACCGCTTTAGACAGGGCTGTAAAGCACTGAGAAGCGGTCTATAAGCCTAAGTGGTATTACTAAGTACTTCTTATTCCTGCTCTGTGCCAGATCAAGTCTGTGAAGTTCGCTCAAGTTGAGAGACCGATTAGGATCTCACCCAAGCACACCTAACCAATGTTCATTGGATTAGTTTTCAACATTGTAGATAAAAGTCAACAATGGGCCCTACTGAGGTGTAGATAAAGGTAAAGGTTCCCCCGCACATGCGTGCTAGTCGTTTCCGACTCTAGGGGCTAGTGCTCATCTCCGTTTCAAAGCCGAAGAGCCAGCGCTTGTCCGAGGACGTCTCCGTGGTCATGTGGCGGGCATGACTAGACGCCAAAGGCGCACGGAACGCTGTTCCCTTCCTACCGTAGTGGTCCCTATTTTTCTACTTGCATTTTTATGTGCTTTCGAACTGCTAGGTTGGCAGAAGCTGGGATGAGTAACAGGCACTCGCTGTTACGCGGCACTTGGGATTCGACCTGCCAAACTGCTGACCTTCTGATCGACAAGCTCAGCATCCTAACCCATCGAGCCACCGCATCCCCCTGTAGATAAATTAGTTTAAACCAAATTTCTTCCTATTGCTATGAGCAATGTGTGTATAAATTGGGTTTGGCAAAAGAGTGTCTTTATAGGATTGAGTATGTCAAGGTTGCTAGAGCCTCGTCTTTTTCTATGTATGATCTGTTCTTCACAGGCCATTCTTGGATTTGGTAGGTAGATCTTAACATTCAAGGTTATATTACACATGGCTAGGAGAGAATAGGGATCTGTAGTGCATCAGTTACACGCCTGTATCTAGGGCAGCGTTTCTCCATCTTGGCAGCTTGAAAATGTGTGTATTTCCCATTCCCAGAATTCCACATCTTCAAGCCGCCAAAGTTGAGCAACGTTGATCATTCTAGACCAGGGATCTTCAAACTTGGCCCTTTTATGACTTGTGGACTTCAACTCCCAGAATTCCTCAGCCACTCACCCAGACCTTTGCTGTATCGGAGGATCTACGATGGGGGTCTTCAAACGTGGCCCTTTGATGACTTGTGGACTTCAATTTCCAGAATTCCTCAGCCAGGCGTGCCTGGCTGAGGAATTTTGGGAGTTGAAGTCCACAAGTCATCAAAGGGCCACGTTTGAAGACCCCTAGACCAAATCGGGGGAATTTACAGGTAAGTCCTCAACTTGGGGCCAGAATTTCCATTGCTAAGCAAAATGGTTAAGTGAGTTGTGCTTTATTTTACGACCTTTTTTGCCACGGTGGTTCAACAAACCATCACAGTTGTTAAGTGAATCGTGGTCATTAAGTGAATCTGGCTCCCCCCCCCCATGACTGCTTGTCAGATGTCAACTGGGAAGGTCACAAATGGCGATCACCGTTGTAAATACATGCTAGTTACCAAGCATCTAAAGTTTGTTCGTGTGACGGAATACTGCCAGGGTCATAAGTGTGAGGACTGGTTGAAGGTCATTTTTTTCAGTGTCATTGTAACTTCAAACAGTCACTAAACAAAATACTTGCAAGTACAAGGTTTAGGGCAGGGGTCCCCAACCTTGGCAACTTTTAAGACCTGTGGACTTCAACTCCCAGAATTCCCCTGCCAACATGGCTGGCTGGGGAATTCTGGGAGTTGAAGTCCACAAGTCTTAACATTGCCAAGGTTGGGGACCCCTGGTTTAAGGTGCAGATCACTTAAGGAGTCTCTATGAAAGATTCTCAAAACTGCTATAATAATAATAATAATAATAATAATAATAATAATAATAATAATAATAATAATAATAATAATAATAATAATAATAATAATAATAATAATAATAATAATAATAATAACAACAACAACAACAACAACAACAAAGTTGGAAGGTACCTTGGAGGTCATCTAGTCCACCCCGCTGCTCAGGCAGGAATCCCTATATCATTTCAGACAAATGACTGTCCAGGCTCTTCTTAAAAACTTCCAGGAAGTTTGAAGAAGGCCAACGGTTAATTTGGTAAGAATGATAAAATTGTGGGTAAAAGTAGCCGTTCACTGTTTCTGTTCATCCTTTTTCTGGTTTTACCTAATTAACTCGGAATGATAAAGACATTTTGGGGTGGGCTAAGCTGGCAATATTTGTGGGAAAGGTAAGTTCTCTTTAGTAAGGGGAGTATGGGAAAAAAATGCTATGTATTGCAATGTCTTTATAAAAACTCTATTTGCCATTGGCAGGCCGACTAGCCAACTAAAAAAAGTGATATTGAGAAAAGAGAATGACACTAAAATTAGCATGGGACTGGGGTGAATTTCCCCTGAAGAATTTTGAGAGTTTTTCTATTTAGAAAGAACCCAGAAAGGGACATAATGAGGAGTTTTATATTCTGTATTGGATCATAAGAACATCCTTTGCATTCGCACAACATGTAGAGAAGCAAAGATAAAGATGGAGGTTAGAATAACCATTGAACATGTGATTGCGGCTATTAGGACTTCTACTGACCTTGTTGAAATCTAGATTGTTTTGATCATTTTCTCCTGGATTGTTCCAAAAAGCTGATGGAGGGCACCAATGAATGAGGTTTGCACCAAAAAGAAAGCTAGTTTAAACATTACTGTTAGCCAAAGTTGTGACGAGCCCAACTATAACAAGAAAACATCCATCCATCTGCTTCATAATACATGAAGCCATTCAACTAAAAGGTTTACATTGTGCTAAAGTGGAAACTAAAGAAGATATAAAGGTAAAGGTTCCCCCGCACATGCGTGCTAGTCGTTTCCGACTCTAGGGGCCGGTGCTCATCTCCATTTCAAAGCCGAAGAGCCAGCGCTTGTCCGAGGACGTCTCTGTGGTCATGTGGCTGGCATAACTAGATGCCAAAGGTGCACGGAACGCTGTTACCTTCCCACCGTAGTGGTCCCTATTTTTCTACTTGCATTTTTACGTGCTTTCGAACTGCTAGGTTGGCAGAAGCTGGGACAAGTAACAGGCGCTCACTGCTACGCGGCACTCAGGATTCGACCCGCCAAACTGCCGATCTTCTGATCGACAAGCTCAGTGTCCTAACCCACTGAGCCACCGCGTCCCTTAAAGAAGATATAATCCAGGCTAAAAAGTGTATTAATCAGAAGAAAAAAAATTCCAACCTCTCTCGGCCCCATTATCGATAGAGGTATCCCGAAGGATGCTAAATAATTCAGCATAAAACGTGTCACACGTGAGTTTCCAAAATCAGTTTTCTGGTTCAGATGAAGAGGCCAAGGAAGCAAACAAAACTGGCTGTGTGGGAGATCAAAAAATTGAATAGCTTCTCCATCTTATAAAAGAGGCTACATGTAAGAAAATTTGTTGGATAACATCCTGCTTAATTTTTTTTCCTCTGCTAGTCTTTTATAAGCCACCCATATCTCAGTACGGATATATTTTATTTCTCTTGAATTGTGACTACAGTTGAGCCCCAGGTTTCAGTTGCTAAGCAAGGTAGCTCTTGTGCCCCATTTTATGACCTTTTTGCCATGGGTAAATGAATCACAAGGGACGCGGTGGCTCAGTGGGTTAGGACGCTGAGCTTGTCGATCAGATGGTCGGCAGTTTGGCGGGTCAAATCCCGAGTGCCGCGTAACAGAGTGAGCGCCTATTACTCGTCCCAGCTTCTGCCAACCTAGCAGTTCGAAAGCACATAAAAACGCAAGTAGAAAAATAGGGACCACTACGGTGGGAAGGTAACAGCGCTCCGTGCGCCTTTGGCGTCTAGTCATGCCGGCCACATGACCACGGAGACGTCCTCGGACAAGCGCTGGCTCTTCAACTCTGAAACGGAGATGAGCACCAGCCCCTAGAGTCGGAAACGACTAGCATGCATGTGCGGGGGAACCTTTACCTTTATCTTTTAAACGAATCACTTCAGTTGTTAAGTGAATCACGTGGTCGTTAAAGTGAACCTGGCTTCCCCCGTTTACTTTGCTTGTCGGAATCTGGCAGGAAAGGTTACAGGGGATTATCACAAGATGCCAGAACTGCGCAATTGTCACACCTACGTGCCGGTTGGTAAGTGCCTGAATTTTCATTACCTGACCATCAGGATGCCGCGATGGTCGGAAGTGTGGAACCTGGTCATAAGTCACTTTTTTCCCAGTGCCGTTGTGTAACTGAATAGTCGCGAAACAAGTTGTAAGTTGTAAGTTGAGGAATACCTGGAGGTAGGCACGACTCTTGAAATGTGCCACTGTCACTCCGATGTTTCAGTGGTCGTGGACCAAAATGAAAGGGTGAACATCTCAAACTTCTCCCAAAGGAATCCCACTGCCACTTTCCTTCTGTCAATCACCTATTATGGTAGATGTCTCGCCTGCAATCCACCACTTAAGCTCAGTGGACTTGATAAGGCAGGGGTCCTCCAACCTGGCCACTTTAAGACTTGTGGACTTCGACTCCCAGAATTCCCCAGCCAGCCATGCTGGCTGGGGAATTCTGGGAGTCGAAGTCCACAAGTCTTAAAGCGGCCAAGTTTGAGGATCCCTGTGATAAGGGATAAGATTTCACTCCCTGGTCTGTCTGTCTAGCAATTAAAAAAAAATCAAGATTCATTGGAATTAATTTTGATAGTGTCCCAAAGGTGCTTTTTCAAGATGTAGCTGGACTTCCTTGTTTTTTCTTTGAAGACCTTTCGCTTCTCATCCCAGAAGCTTCTTCAGCTCTGACTGGAGGGTGGGGAATGGAAGGATTTATACTCCTTGCAGACAGCTGGTCATGTGCATCTTTTTAGAGAGGTCTTGAGGCCACCTGGAGGTTTATCTGTGTCCTCAGGGTCATCTAAGTGGTGCAAATGGGTGTGGAGCCTTCCTGGAACTGCTGACAGGACCGTGTTGTAGACTGGAGATAGATGATGTCGTATCCCTCCCCCTCTGTTGAGGGAGGGCTGTTCAGTTTTGACCTAGATGGCCTCTTCGACCCCTCTTTCAAACCAGCGGTCCTCTCTGTCCAAAAGGTGGACTTTGCTGCCTTCAAAAGAGCGTCCTGTGTCTTAAATGCAGATTTTTTTATTTTTTATTTTATTTATTTTAATCCCATTTATATCCCGCCCTTCTCCGAAGACTCAGGGCGGCTTACAATCTAAGCACTAATCAAATGTGCTTAGCAATAGCCTTCATTCTATGTATATGCCTGCTTATTAGGGCTTCCGCCCCCCCCCCCAGCGGCATTTTTACGAAGTCAGCTAATTGCCCCCAACAATCTGGGTCCTCATTTTACCTCCCTCGGAAGGATGGAAGGCTGAGTCAACCTTGAGCCTGGTGGGACTCGAACATGCACTAATTGCAGGCAGCTGGTGTTACTTAAGGAGGCATTAGCCCACTGCTCCACCAAGGCTCTGAATTGGACTGCTGAATTGTGTCCTAGAATAGAATAGAGCTGGAAGGGACCTTGGAGGTCCTCTAGTCCAGCCCCTTGCTCAAGCAGGAGAACCTGTACCATTTCAGAGAAGTGACTGTCTAGCCTCTTCTTAAAAATCTCCAGTGATGGAGCGCCCAGTTTCTGGAGGCAAGCTGTTCCACTGGTTGATTGTCCTCACTGTCAGGAAGTTTCTCCTTAATTCCAGGTTGCTTCTCTCTCTGATCAGCTTCCAACCCTTGTTTCTTGTCCTTCCCTCTGGGTGCTCTGGTGAACAACCTGACCCCCCCTTCTTTGTGGGGGTCATATCTGAGATGGGTTTGTTACCTGATGTTTTTGTTCTCCTATGTTGTGCCATGTGTTTATGAAACCATTTCCCTAATGGTTGCTTTATTTCCCTAATGTACAGATTTGCACATGGCTCGCTGCACTGTACTGCACATACCACATTGCTTAGTTTGTGTCTGGGTGTTTTTATCCTTGTGGGATATGACACAAGACACAAACCAGCCTCTTGAGAAAGCACCTTTGGGATAACCATGACCTGGATGAGCTGAGAATCTCCATAGACATTTTTGATAGTGTCACATTCTGGTCAGCTGGCATAGAAACATCGTGGCTAAACAAAGCCTCTTTCTACTCCTTGTCAGAAAGATCCCACCTCATTTTTTTAAGCTTATGTTTACAGATCCCTGCTCTTAACTTTAAAATGTAAACGTTCCACGTGAAACAGGATGAATGACAGAACTTTAAACTTTAAATTAAAGAACGGTTGCTGGAATTGTGTTGTTGTTGTTGTTAGTTGCGAAGTCGTTTCCGACCCATCGCGACCCTATGGACAATGTTCCTCCAGGCCTTCCTGTCCTTTACCATCTTCTGGAGTCCATCTAGGCTCACGCCTACTGCTTCAGTGACTCCATCCAGCCACCTCATTCTTTGTCGTCCCCTTCTTCTATTGCCCTCAATATTTCCCAGCATTAGGCTCTTCTCCAGTGAGTCCTTCCTTCTCATTAGGTGGCCAAAGTATTTGAGTTTGAGCTTCAGGATCTGGCCTTCTAAAGAGCAGCCAGGGTTGATCTCCTCTAGGACTGACCGGTTTGATCGCCTTGCAGTCCAAGGGACTCGCAGGAGTCTTCTCCAGCACCACAGTTCAAAGGCTTCAATTCTTTGGCGCTCAGCCTTTCTTATGGTCCAACTTTCACTGCCATACATTGCAACTGGGAAGACCTTAGCCTTGACTATACGCACTTTTGTCGACAGGGTGATGTCTCTGCTTTTTAGTGTGCTGTCTAGATTTGCCATGGCTTTCCTCCCCAGGAGCAAGCGTCTTTTAATTTCTTGGCTACAGTCCCCATCTGCCGTGATCTTGGAGCCCAGGAAAATAAAATCTGTCACTACCTCCATTTCTTCCCCATCTATTTGCCAGGAATTGAGAGAGCCAGATGCCATGATCTAGGTTTTCTTAATGTTTAGTTGGGTATGTCCAGTTTAATGAAGAGAAGGACGAGGGGGGACATGATAGCAGTGTTCCAATATCTCAGGGGCTGCCCCAAAGAAGAGGGAGTCAAGCTATTCTCCAAAGCACCTGAGGGCAGGACAAGAAGCAATGGATGGAAAACAAAGATGCTGTTTCAGGAGGCAACTGGAGTTTCTTGTTTTACTTTGAAGATGTTTCGCTTCTCACCCAAGAAGCTTCTTCGGCTCGGACTGGATGGTGGGGAATGGAAAGATTTATACTCCTTGATTTATACTTCTTGCCGACAGCTATTCATTTGCATTCTTTTAGTGAGTCGTTAAAACTATCTGAGGCTTATCTGTGTCTTCAAGTTCACCTGAGTAGTGCAAATGGGTGGGAAGCCCCACCATCCCCACCATCCAGTCCGAGCTGGATGAGAAGCGGAACGTCTTCTAAGAAAAAGGAGGAAGTCCAGTTGCCTCGTGAAAAAGCATCTTTGGGATAACTATGACCTGGATGACTGAGAATCTCCATCGACAATGGATGGAAACTAATCAAAGAAAGAAGCAACCTACAACTAAGGAGAAATTTCCTGACCGTTGGAACAATTATTATTATTATTATTATTATTATTATTATTATTATTATTATTATTATTATTATTATTATTATTGTTGTTGTTGTTGTTGTTAATAATAATAATAATAATAATAATAATAATAATAATAATAATAATAATAATAATAATAATAATAATAATTTTATTTGTATACCGCCCTTTTCCCGAAGGACTCAGGGCGGTGAACAGGGCAATAAATAGTAAAATACAGAAATACAAAAATTAAGAATGGATTAAACAAAGTGCTCAGTATTTCAGAACAGTAAGTTAAAATACATTTAAAAGATTAAAACAATAATAAAACCCAAACCCATCAGGCCAGGCCGGCTTGTTCAAACAAGTAGGTCTTTAGATCCCGTCGGAAGGAGCGAAGGTCGGGCGCCATCCGGAGCTCAACCGGTAAACAGTTCCACAAATCCGGCGCACCCACAGAGAAGGACCTCCCCCTGGGGGCCACCAGACGACATTCTCTGACCGGTGGCACCCTGAGGAGGCCCTCTCTGTGGGAGCGCACTGGGCGGAGGGAAGTTGATGCCAGCTGCAGGTGCTCCCTAAGGTACTCCGGACCCATGCCATGTAGGGCTTTAAAGGTCATTACCAGCACCTTGAATCTCACCCGGAAGACAACTGGCAGCCAATGCAGCTCACGGAGCAAAGGTGTAACATGGGAGTATTGGGAGACTCCCAGCACAACTCTCGCGGCTGCATTCTGCACCAGTTGGAGCCTCCGAGTGGTCCTCAAGGGCAGCCCCATGTAGAGAGCCTTGCAGTAGTCTAAACGAGAGGTCACGAGCGCATGAGTGACCGTACGCAAGGCATCCCGTTCTAGATAGGGCCGCAACTGGCGCACCAGGCGAACCTGGGCGAAGGCCCCCTAGTCACAGCTACTATATGATCTTCTAAAGAAAGCTGTGAATCTAGGAGGACTCCCAAGTTAACCAGTGGAACAGAAGTTGCCTCCAGAGGTTGTGGGTGCTCCATCACTGGAGGTGTTTAAGGAGAGATTGGACCTCCATTTGTCTAAAATGATATAAAGTTTCCTCCTTGAGCAGGAGGTTGGACTAGGACCTCCAAGTCCCTTCCAGCTCTATTATTATTATTATAAATCATTTCACAGTCGGCCAGATGTTCAGACTGGATTTGGTATTTTTGTCTACTATCGAGTCCTTACCAAGGACCTGGGATAGGCAGATGTGGATGTTTGATGGTATTACAGATATCGTCACAGGATGGAAGCAGTTCCTAGTAAGGCCGCCTTTTGCAATTGACTAAAGGCGAATTTGTCAATGCCAATGGTGTTCAAGTGGTGCTCCGGTTGTTTTGGGATTGCACCCAAGGCGCCTATTACTATTGGTACTACCCTTGCTTGCCTTTGCCACAGTCTTTCTATTTCTATTTGTAGGTCTTTGTATTTTGTTATCTTCTCCAGTTCTTTCTCGTCTATTCTGCTGTCTCCAGGCACTGCCAAGTCCACTATCCAGACTTTTTTGACTTTCTTATTGACAATTGTTAAGTCCGGGGTGTTATGTTGCAGGTGCTTGTCTGTTTGAATTCTGAAGTCCCAGAGCAGTTTACCTTTATCATTTTCTATGACTTTCTCTATTTTATGATCCCACCAGTTCTTGTTTACAGGCAAATAATATTTCTTGCAGATCTTCCAATGCTCCATTGTTGCTACTTTGTCATGCCGCTGCTTGTAGTCAGTCTGTGTGATATTATTATTATTATTATTATTATTATTATTATTATTATTATTATTATTATTATTATTGTTGTTGTTGTTGTTGTTGTTGTTGTTGTTGTTGTTGTTGTTGTTGTTGTTGCTACTACTACTACTACTACCCAGGTCCTAAGATAACACCAGCTTGCAAAAAAAAAAAAATTTAAGGTGGGATGGAGGAAAATTTGAGAGCAAATACTTGGTGTTTCACACATATGAGAAGATGACATTGATCTTCTACGAATGAAGCAATTTCTGCCCAGAATGTCACAGCTCCCAAGGAAGAGTTCAAAATAGTGGGAAAGATTCTAAAAATAAAAATTCCGGCTTTCTGGACATAGCTTGAAATATGAATGAGGCTGAAATTAAATCCTCTAAACCAGAGTTTCTCAACCTTGGCCACTTGAATATGTCTGGACTTCCACTCCCTGAATTCCTTAGGAAACAAAGCTGGAGACCTAGAACCAATTCTTGGCTAGTACCGCCAACCTTTTCCACAGAACTAGAAACTTTCCTAAAGCCAAAGATTTCTGCTACAATTTGCTGGACTTCTCCAACTTCTTGATCATCTCTAGAAGCACTAGTGGGTGCCATGTTCTGTGCCCTGCCTCTCTCTCTCTCTCTCTGTGGGCCCCTACCCTTTGTAAAAAAGGGACACGGTGTCTCAGTGGGTTAGGACGCTGAGCTTGTCGATCAGAAGGTCAGCAGTTTGGCGGGTCAAATCCCGAGTGCCGCGTAACAAAGTGAGCGCCTGTTACTCGTCCCAGCTTCTGCCAACCTAGCAGTTTGAAAGCACGTAAAAACGCG
The DNA here is from genome assembly GCF_947247035.1 of Vipera ursinii. Taxonomy (NCBI): domain Eukaryota; kingdom Metazoa; phylum Chordata; class Lepidosauria; order Squamata; family Viperidae; genus Vipera; species Vipera ursinii. Next base: position 6,702,576 of record NC_139518.1, read on the forward strand.
AGTAGCAAAATAGGGACCGCTACGGTGGGAAGGTAACAGCGTTCCGTGCGCCTTTGGCGTCTAGTCATGCCGGCCACGTGACGACGGAGACGTCCTCGGACAAGCGCTGGCTCTTCGGCTTTGAAACGGAGATGAGCACTGGCCCCTATAGTTGGAAACGACTAGCACGCATGTGCGGGGGAACCTTTACCTTTACTTTACCTTACCCTTTGTAAAGACCCACCTCAGCTAACCACCCAAGAAAGCAGAACTCTTGACACAGGCATCGTCTCAAGAGGATACTTTTATTAGGGGTCAGTGACAGTAGGGAAGTCAAGGCGAGATCTGGGGGGAAAACCCGCCGAAACGGTCTAGTTAAGCAAGCAATATTCCTCCTCCCACCACAGTCATAAGGGTCCATTTGAAATCCAGCCAATCCAGAGGAGGCACAATGAGCGGGTAACTGGCACAGCTGGCACGCAGTTTCTCTGTAACCGCCCCCCTGATAAGGGAGACACGTTCCCTTTCTCACGTGGACAGAGGTGGGAGAAGAAAAGCAGCATACTGCTGGGAGAAGAGAAGATCAAGGAAACCTATGATTAATTGATAGACGAATTATGGAAATGTAAACACGAATTACTATTGCCTGTTCGTTAACTATAATTGATTGTGTATTTTTTTTCCTAAAAAAATTTATGAACCAAGACAACACCCGCTGTACACCAGGTGCTAAGGTTGTTAATGTAAAAAAATAAATCAATAAAGGTTTTACAAAAAAAAAAAAGAAAAGCAGATAGCGAAAGTCATCCCAAGCGAAAGCAAATCCTCCCGCCCCTCCGCCTCCCCGCAGAATGGCAGGTCCCAAAGCAAAGCACAAGACTATATATGCAAGGAAGACGATAAGGATTTGGGGACCCGACACCCTCCCTTTGACTCGTCAAACCCAATATTTTTCTCTGTTTAGCAAAGTGACCTGACTTTCTCCTTGACCACACACTCCATCTGCCTCTTCTGGGGATGAGAATTGTGATTGTGTCTTTCGGCAGACAGGCCTGGCCTGGCCTTCACAGCAGGTCGCTTCTGTAGAGTGTCTCGCTCTGTGTTATAATAATAATAATAATAATAATAATAATAATAATAATAATAATAATAATAATAATAATAATAATAATAATAATAAGTTGGAAGGGGCCTTGGAGGTCATCTAGTCCAACCCCCTGCTCAGGCAGGAAACCCTATACCATTTCGGACAAATGGCTGTCCAGTCTCTTCTTAAAAACTTCCAGGGTTGGAGCGTTCACCGTTTCTGGAGGCGGGTTGTTCCACTGGTTAATTGTTCTCACTGTCAGGAAGTTTCTCCTTAGTTCTAGGTTGCTTCTCTCCTTGACTAGTTTCCATCCGTTGCTTCTTGTCCTGCTTTCAGGTGCTTTGGAGAACAGCTTGACTCCCTCTTCTTTGTGGCAGCCCCTTAGAAAAATTATCTTCCTTGAAAGATGTGCCTCTCCTCAGCAGATAAAGTAATAGTTTCCAAGAAATACAAATAGTAGGCTACGTTTTATTGGTTCCTCTTGTCTAACTTTATATCTTTTGAAGAATCACAGAGAACTGTAAAATCTGGGTTATTTTATGATCATCTTTCTTAACTGTTTTTTTTTGGGGGGTGGGGTTTGTGGAGAATATTTTTTATGTCTTTTGCATCATACAGAGACATTATTTGCATCCATACCCCACCCAAAAAAATCAGAAAAATACAGCTCATAAATAGCCTCTTAAAATGGTGTTTATTGCATGCAGCTTGTGTGCATCCACCAGAGGACAGCTCAAGACCACTTTATTACATAAATAAATCTTGTGCATCTAGTTTTGTTTCTGGATAATCAGTTTGCTTCAGGCTCCAAAATACCTACAATGGCAATCTAGCAGTCCACAGCAATGGCCTAATCATGAAAACCATTTGCTTCTTTTCTATTTTCAACTTTCTCTCTCCTTCCTTCCTTCCTTCCTTCCTTCCTTCCTTCCTTCCTTCCTTCCTTCCTTCCTTCCTGCCTCCCTCCCATTTCCCTCCCTCCCATCTCCTTCCTCCTTCCCATATTCCTCCCTCCCTCCTTCCCATATTCCTTCCTTCTTCCCTCCATTCCATCTCTCTCCCTCTTATCTCCTTCCTTTCTCCCTCCCTCCGTCCCATCTCCCCCCTCCTTCCCATATTCCTTCCTGCCTCCCTCCCATTTCCCTCCCTCCCATCTCCTTCCTCCTTCCCATATTCCTCCCTCCCTCCTTCCCATATTCCTTCCTTCTTCCCTCCATTCCATCTCTCTCCCTCTTATCTCCTTCCTTTCTCCCTCCCTCCGTCCCATCTCCCCCCTCCTTCCCATATTCCTTCCTTCCTCCCTCCCTCCCTCCCATTTCCCTCCCTCCCATCTCCTTCCTCCTTCCCATATTCCTCCCTCCCTCCTTCCTATATTCCTTCCTTCTTCCCTCCATTCCATCTCTCTCCCTCTTATCTCCTTCCTTTCTCCCTCCCTCCCTCCCTCCGTCCCATCTCCCCCCTCCTTCCCATATTCCTTCCTTCCTCCCTCCCTCCCTCGTAAAAGGAGTAAAATAGGTCAGGAAACCATGAAAAAATTAACAAAAAAACAGGAACCATTTTTTTTAAAAAAATAGGCCAAATAAACTGTTCCAAAATCACTGCAGGCTTTTAACTTCTTAAATTCTTCTGCTATGCTTGCAGAAAACGTCTTTTGAGTTTAGTTTTAGAATTAGTCCATTTTCCTACGGAACTTGTCAAACTATGCATGCAGGAACCTCAGCCAGAGAGATAGAGAAGAGTGTCTCATGTCGCTCCACGTTAAGAGTTCAACAACGTGCAAAACTCAAAATTCCTTCACTGTCAACATTAAACAAGTTATCCCAAACCTGGCCAGTCCTAGAGGCCATAAATTATTCTCTCAGCCTGCCGGTGATTGAACAAGTCCCACAGAGAGAGGTTTTCTGGCCCATACTCCATATTCTTTGCCATTTCCAAGAAAAACAAAGGCCGTTAGACCTTCCTGGACCTGAAGTAAGTGAACACCTGGCTTACTTCAGAGTGGAAACCTGCTGAGATCCATCATGTATTGGGATTAGGAGCTGTGATGGCACAGTGGTGAGAATGCAGTATTGCAAGGTAACTCCGCCCAACGCCAGGAGTTCGATCCTGACCAGCTCAGAGTTGACTCCGCCTTCCATCTTTCCGAGCTCAGTAAAATGAGGACCCATGTTGTTGGGGGCAAAGGTGCTGACTCTGTTACAAGTTACACTGAAAAAAGTGAGCGAGGACCCTTTTTCACACTTACAGCCATTGCAGTATCAAAATTTAGACACTTGGCAACTTTCAGATGGAGTTGAGTCTGAATCCAATCGGTTTTATTGGCAAAGTCAAACTGGTCGATCAAGGTGTGAGAAAGGCCGATTTACACAGGCAAAGATGAGGCCCAAAATATTGGGGAGAAAAATCAGTGATGGTAACAGGCAGCCATTGAGGTCTTAAAACTTTCCATTAACGGGTTTCCTCTTGATGTGAACCCTGTCAAGACCGCCGGGATGATTATACCTTTGGGTCTCTCCTCAACTCTTAATGGCGCCTTAAGACACACACACACACTCCAATTGTTTCAGCTGCGATTCTGACGTTGTTGCTGGCGCACCGTCTTTCTGACTCATAAATCAGGCTAATTTAGAACTCTTAACAATTTTGCCTGGTTCTCAAAGCAAATACCAATTACCAATAAATAATAAATTAAAAAAAACCCATGAACTTCAAAGAAAGGTAATTGGCTAGCACAGCCGTGGTGGGAAAGGCAAGAAACGGATTGTTATGACAAAATATACGTCCCTTCTGAGTCACTCTGAACTTAAAGTGCACTAAGAAAGGAGGTGATAAAAAGAGATTATATGAGGAAATGAATTTAACATTTAAATGATTAATAGGCCCCATTAAGCTCCCCCCCCCACCCCGGTGGAGACGCTCCTATCTGCTCCACACTAGCATTTGGTAAAACGCATTTTCATATATATATATATAAAGAGTGTTGCATCCAAAGAGATTTCTAATGGGACTAAGAAATACCAAAAAAAGTCTCAGTTATGATCGAGAGTATTTATTCTGCAAACAGACTACTTTTAACTTTATTTAAAATAGCTTCTTGTTGCCAGGAAAACAGCATTCTAAATTTGTGACCCTAATTACCAGGAATGAATATATATATATATATATATATATATATATATATATATATATATATATGGATCTTTGGTTATTCGGATTTTTCCCCGCGTAGAACTAAAGGTGTAGGAGCGACGTTTCGACCGAATAACCAAAGATCCACATATGAACACCCGCGAAAACCTCAGAAAACATATATATATATATTATATATTCCAATCTCTTTGTGGCAGAAATAGCTGGTCTGTTTTCAAAAGCTTCTTGTAAGTCATTTATCTATTTATCTTAGTTGCAGATTCCATGAGGACTAGAATGCCATGGCTGAGACCGCGATAATTATCACTATACTATTTTATTTTATTTTATTGAGGCCATTTAAATAGCCATATTCTCAGATTCGACTCAGGGCAGGGCAGGATGACGAGAACAAACCACTAAAAATAATAATGAATTATAATAGAATATAAAATCAATTCTGCTGAAGGGGATTCAAGTAAAGCAATTAATTAGAACAGGAAGAATTGCACAGGCATATCACAAACACAGAGATATAGAATAGGTGGTACACGGCTCAGCAGTAGCAATTGTGACAGGGATCTGGGTGTCCTAGTAGACCACCACTTATGTAACAGGATAACAAAATTGGAAGGGACTTTAGAGATCTTCTAGTCCAACCCCCTGCTCAGGCAGGAAACCCTATACTATTTCAGACAAATGGCTGTCCAGTCTCTTCTTAAAAACTTCCAGTGTTGGAGCAACCCACAGCTTCTGGAGGCAGGTTGTTCCACTGGTTAATTGTTCTAACTGTCAGGAAGTTTCTCCTTAGTTCTAGGTTGCTTCTCTCCTTGACTAGTTTCCATCCGTTGCTTCTGGTCCTGCCTTCAGGTGCTTTGGAGAATAGCTTAACTGCTTCTGCTTTGTGGTAACCCCTGAGATATTGGAAGACTGCTATCATGTCCCCCCTCGTCCTTCTCTTCCTTAAACTGGACATACTGGAGGCTAAAACATATAAGGAACGGCTGCTGGAACTGGTTTTCAGCAGCCGTTCCTTATATGTTTTAGCCTCCAGTCCCCTGATCATCTTTGTTGCTCTTGTCTGTACTGATGCCGAAGTCTCTTGTCAACTTCCTCCTGATTGTTACAGATCTTAAAATGACCAGCTAGTGTGAATTCTAATCTGCTCAGGGTTTTTCCCCCGTTGTTTCTTGGCAGAAGGGCTGAGCTATTTTAGATTTTTGCTCCCATCAACTCCTCCTGGCATTGCCAAGGCACAGGAACTGTGGGGGCTGGAATCAAAAATGAGAGGAGAGAACCAGATTGTATCCAGGCCAACGACTGCACACTGCCTCCAGCTTAGATTGGTCTCTTTTGGGGGGCCTGGGTGAATGTGCAGGTCCTCAAATGGAGTCTAGACTAATGATGGCGAAGCGTTTGGACTCAGCGAGTGAAAAAATGCCTAGCTTGACTCTGCTGGTACGTGGTTCCTCCTACCGTCGACCAAAAAAAAGCAACAATTCATCACAAAGAATAATAATTTAAATTATTTAAATTTATTATTCAATAAACATTTCCTTAGACAAGGAATCTTTGCAGATTTTACCCTACTACTTGTTGCCGACTATAAGGGGTGGTGCTCATCTCTGTTTCAATGTCCAAAGACATTTGCATGATCATGTGGTCAGCATGACGTTGCAGAATGCTGTTCCCACCATAGTGGTACCTATTTATCTACTTGCATTTGCATGCTTTCAAGCTGCTAGGTTGGCAGAAGCTGGGGTGAGGATAGGAGTTCATCTCATCGTGTTGTGCTTGGGTCTCAAACCCGAGCTACCATCTTTCCAGCCGACAAGCCCAGCGTCTTAACCACACTGAGCTACTAAGCAGCCCCATATCCTTAGACAGTGGTGGGATTCAAATACCTGAACATCCGGTTCTCTGCCTGGATGCAAGCCTGGGCTTCCGAGGCCTAGAATGGACTTCCAGAAGTGACATCCATGCACTTCCTGTGGGCTGTTCTAGGCCTGGGAGGACTCCTTCAGGCCTCCGAGACCTAGAATGGACTTCCAGAAGTGACATCCATGCACTTCCTGTGGGCTGTTCTAGGCCTGGGAGGACTCCTTCAGGCCTCCGAGACCTAGAATGGACTTCCAGAAGTGACATCCATGCACTTCCTGTGGGCTGTTCTAGGCCTGGGAGGACTCCTTCAGGCCTCCGAGACCTAGAATGGACTTCCAGAAGTGACATCCATGCACTTCCTGTGGGCTGTTCTAGGCCTGGGAGGACTCCTTCAGGCCTCCGAGACCTAGAATGGACTTCCAGAAGTGACATCAATGCACTTCCAGCAGGCTGTTCTATGCCTGGGAGGCCTCCACCAGCCCTAGAACAGACTTCCAGAAGTGACATCCATGCACTTCCGGCGGGCTGCTCTAGGCCTGGGAGACCTCCTCCAGGCCGCCGAGGCCTAGAACGAACTTCCAGAAGCAGCATGGGTTCAGCCGGTTCTCCAAACTCAACAAAGTTTAGCTACCAGTTCTACCGAACTGGTGCGAACCGGCTGAATCCCACCACTGTCCTTAGATCATTCTACATACTTCTTGAAATGTCTTTCTGAGGCAGCTCCGGGTCGCATGAGGCCTGTAAACTTCAGGAAATGCTTTTGCGTGGTCTTGTAGCCTCCCAAAAGGACGGGGAAGCATTCTCCTCCCTCCCCTGGCCCCCTGAGCCGCCAAGCCATAAAAGTTGGGGACCGCTGGCCTAAATGATCTCAGAGAGAGTGCTAACAACCAGATGACTGCAAGGAATATAAGTCCTTCTATTTTCCACCATTTAGTCAGAAGCGAAGAAGCTTCTTAGATGAGAAGCGAACAAGGGAAAACAAGGAAGGTCCAGATGCCTTTTGAAAAAGCACTTTTGGGACACCCAAAACCTGGATGGCTATGAATCTCCATAGTCATTGCTTCGGTCATACTGTTAAATGTGTTGACTGGTTTAATTTATCTATTTATTCATCACATTCACACAGTGGCCCATCTCACCAGTGTTTCTTAATCATCACTTTAAATATTTAATGTATAACGTTAGAGCAATTGATTCTGCTATGATAATTATTGCTCTTTTTTCTCTTTTTATTATTCTAAGCTGCCTGGTGAGTTGGGAGCTACTGGTACATAAATAGATGTCATAACAAATAAATGAACAAAATCTCTGTTTCTGCATAATGTTCTCTCCTGCTCCTTCTCATCCTCAAATTTATTGTTCTAAATCTAGACCAAGGGTAGGCACTTCAACTTGTGGACTTCAACTCCCAGAATTCCTGAGCCAGCCACACTGAAGGAAAAGGGAGAGGTTTCCAAGCTGAGCCATGCTGGCTCAGGAATTCTGGGAGTTGAAGTCCACAAGTCTTAAAGTTGTCAAGGTTGGAGACCCCTGGCCTAGGTAATAGTCTTTCTGTGGTGTCCTTGCAGTGGTGGGATTCAAATCCCTGAACAACTGATTCTCTGCATAGATGCAGGCCTGGGCCTCAGAGGCCTAGAACGGACTTCTGGAAGTGGCATCTTCGCACTTTCGGAGGGCCATTTTAGGCCTGGGAGGCCTCCTCCAGGCCTCCCAGGCCTAGAACAGACTTCTGGAAGCGGTGTGCATTCAGCCGGTTCTCCGAACTCAACAAAATTTAGCTACCGGTTCTGCCGAACTGGTGCGAACTGGCTGAATCCCATCACTGGGTCCTTGATGTTCTCAGAACGTGGTGGACTTCTTAAAGATGTTTCATTACCAAACTAGCTAACATCATCAGTGCACCTAGTGATCTAGTTTGGTAATGAAACCTCTGCAAGAAAACTTCCAAGCTCACAGAACATCAAAGACATCACCAATCATGCCTGAGCTACAGATATTCTCTTCTGTTGATCAAAGTATTTCTGTTCTCTCACATAAGTGATTTGAGGTTGCATTTCTTTTTCCCAGGTCTTTAGTTCAGAACGTGCTTGCTTCCCCCCCAAAACTGAGAAAAATCAGCTAAAACACAGCAAAACCCGAAATCCTCTCTGCTAGCCAAGGTTCATGTAATAATAATAATAATAATAATAATAATAATAATAATAATAATAATAATAATAATAATAATAATAATAATAATAATGTTGGAAGGGACCTTGGAGGTCATCTAGTCCAACCCCCTGCTCAGGCAGGAAACCCTATACCATTTCAGACAAATGGCTGTCCAGTCTCTTCTTAAAAACTTCCAGTATTGGAGCATTCACGGCTTCTGGAGGCAGATTGTTCCACTGGTTAATTGTTCTCACTGTCAGGAAGTTTCTCTTTAGTTCTAGGTTGCTTCTCTCTTGGGTTAGTTTCCATCCGTGGCTTCTTGTCCTGCCTTCAGGCGCTTTGGAGAATATCTTGACTGCCTCTTCTTTGGGGCAGCCCCTGAGATATTGGAACGCTGCTATCATGTCCCCCCTCGTCCTTCTCTTCATTAAACTAGACATTCTCAGTCATCCAGATCGTGGTTCTCCCAAAGGTGCTTTGACTCCCTCCTCTTTGTGGCAGCCCCTGAGATATTGGAATATTGCTATCATGTGGTCCTTCTCTTCGTTAAACTAGACATACCCAATTCCAGCAACCGTTCCTTAAATGTTTTAGCCTCCAGTTCCAAGTCCACATGGGTAGATGCTTGTGTTGTTTTGGGTCACCCCAATGCTTTAATATGCCCTACGAATCACAATGTGATTGCCCATTGTCAGAAGAATAATTGGAGGGGTCCAATTTAATAAATAATAATGAAATCCATACTCCTGTGAGGAAAAGAGAAATATTTATTCTCAAAAGCAGAAGGGTTTGCTTTGGGGGCAGCTGCAGAGAAATGGGGCACAGTGACACCATTTTATAACGGAGCTTCTCCTGGATATGGAAGTGTCTATGTGCTGATTCTAGGGTGACACTTGAGGGATGCATGTGTGTGTGTGTGTGTAGGGGAGATGTCATCTATGATATTTATTCTTGTGAACATGGAATTCCACTGGGGGACCTAATTTAATTAACTCCATTTGTGTTTGCAGACCTTATCCTTTGATATGTGGATTACGTCTGGGCAACCTATTTAGGGCTTTGAGGAAGTGTGAGTAAAATATTTTCCCCCATTTGCTATTTTTACCTGATTAGTTTCAGCTCGACTGTCAATTCTCTTAGTGGAAACGCTGATTCTCAGTCCATTGTGGATTCTGTTAAAGTTTTAAGGGAAGATGGAAACAGTATAAAGAGTAAAATATATTTTCATATAAAACACCTTATACCATCTTTAACTGAACCCTCTACTCAGCTGCTGGATTCGGGCCACATGAGTGGGAAATGCAGTCATTTGTAGCTTTGTGTGTCACATCAACGCAACCATACTTTCATCATTTTGTCTGTGCCGGGTTTGCCTCATCAACTAGTGTCTCTTTCAGTTGAAAACTGAGTAAGGTTAGTCCTGATTGGGTCTTGGATGAGTCACCAACAGGAAATCTTGGGGCTGTCGGCTAGCTAGAGTGGGATATATATATAGAAGAACTTCCAGAAGAAGAACGAAGCTGAAGTCACCAGCCTGAGGATGACGGATGAGATTTCGTCGAAACGTTGCCCTGATACCTCCAATTCTACATGGGGAAAAAACCCAAATGACCAAAGATCTACATACAAACACCCGTGAAAACCTCAGAAAACATATATATATATATATGTGTGTGTGTGTGTGTATATGTATATGTGTGTGTGTATATGTATATGTGTGTGTGTATACACACACACACACACACACACCTTGGAGGAAGGAAATGGAAGAGTTGAAGGAAGCTAAGCTCAATTCAACACAGCCTGGACCATTTTCCCTCCAAATTAGTTTGCCCTTTAAAGATCAATTGAATATCTTGCTAGCATGCTCAGCGCAGCTAAACAGAGCTGTGCTGTGCTCAGTGAGGCAAACACTGTTTCTGATGGTATTAACAGAATAATTAATAATTAACAGCTTGTCCCTATGGCTCAGAAGCTGTTGTTTTTGGAGCATGACATCTAAAGTAGCTTTTCTGTTGGCTTCAGAGGCAGCGTTTTGGAACAAGCAAGGCTAAATGAGCTAGCACTGGTTGTGAGGGGGTTTCAATTCATCGACAAAACACAGAACACAGAATAATAGAGTTGAAAAGGACCTTGGAGGTCTTCTAGTCCAACCCCAGGGGTGGGATTCAGCCGGTTCGCACCTGTTCAGCAGAACAGGTAGCTAATTTTTTGTTGCCCAGGCTCAGAATGGACTTCCAGAAGTGGCATCCACACAGAGAACCGGTTGTTTACATATTTGAATCCTACCACTGCCTATACCATTTCAGACAAAAGGTTGTCCAGTCTCTTTTTGAAAGCCTCCAGTGATGTTACACCCACAACTTATGAAGGCAAGCGGTTCCACTGGTTAATTGTCTTGGTGGAGCAGTGGGCTAATGCCTCCTTAAGTAACACCAGCTGCCTGCAATTAGTGCAGGTTCGCATCCCACCAGGCTCAAGTTTGACTCAGCCTTCCATCCTTCCGAGGTAGGTAAAATGAGGACCCAGATTGTTGGGGGCAATAAGCTGACCTTGTAATAATGCTGCTTGGGGTGTGTGTGAAAGCCCTAATAAGCAGGCATATACATAGAATGAAGGCTATTGCTAAGCTTGTAAGCCGCCCTGAGTCTTCGGAGAAGGGCGGGATACTGTATAAATGGAATTAAAATAAAAAATAAAAAATAAAAAATAATTGTTTCCACTGTTAGGAAATTTCTCCTTAATTCTAGGTTGCTTCTCTCTTTGCTTAGTTTCCAACCCTTGTTTCTTGTCTTGCCTTTTGGTGCTTTGGAACCATCTGTCTAGGTGCCCTTCAAATATTGGAACACTGCTATCATGTCACCCCTATTTCTTCTTTTCATTAGACTACAGAAACCCAGTTCCTGCAACGTTTCTTCATATGTTGTAGCCTCCAGCCCTCTAATCATTCTTTTTGCTCTTCTCTGCACTCTTTTCAGAGCCTCAACATCTTTTTTATATTTTGGAGACCAGAACTGGATGCAGTATTCCAAGTGTGGGCTTACTAAAGCTTTGTAAAGTGGTACTAGGGTTTCATGTGATCTTGACTCTATCCCTCTATTACAGGGGTGTCAAACATGCAACGTCACGTGACGTGTCGTGATGTATCGCGACTTTTTTCCCATTGCTGGCAATGGGGTGGGCGCAGTTTCGCCATGACGCATCCAGCCCGCGGGCCGGCAGTTTGAGACCCCTGCTCTATTAATACAGCCTAGGATTGCACTGGCATTTTTGGCCATACACTGTTGGCTCATGTGTCGCTAATCAAACTAATTAAATTAATCAAGGAGAGAAGCAACCTGGAATTAAGGAGAAACTTCCTAACAGTGAGGACAATTAATCAGTGGAACATTTTTTGCCTTCAGAAGTTGTGGGTGCTCCATCACCGGAGGCTTTTAAGAAGAGACTGGACATCCATTTGTCAAGAATGGTATAGGGTCCCATGCAGGAGCAGGGGTTGGGCTAGAAGACCTCCAAGGTCCGTACCAGCTCTTTTCTGATTGATTAATATTTCAGTGATCGTTCATCAATTTGGCATTGATCAGACCCACAGCCCGCAGGGCCTCCGTTGCAAAGCAGCTCAATTATATATTATTATTTTTTTGCTTTTATTTATAACATTTTATGTTTTCTTTTTCAGCTCTGCAAAGCTAAATATGTCAGCAGCATTCAACCAAAGCGTACAAACCAATACTCCTTTCTTTCTGATTCTGACTTTATAAAAGAGCGAAAAGCAACAAATTGATTTATGGACTATCATGTATACAGCATTCATGAATCAGCTGAGAATTTAAGAGCCAAAATGCACCCCCCCCACACACACACACACCAAAAGGGGATTGGGTTATTTGTGGATGGGCTTATTCATGAGTGTATACGGTAAGATTTTTTTTTAAAGTACAGGCAATCCTTGACTCGCACCCATTCTTTGGGGACCGTTCAAAGTCACAAGGGCACTGGCAAAGGTGACTTAGGTTCGATTGGCACACCTGCCACTGTTGTGGCATCCCCACTTTTGTGGCCACCTGCTCAAAATTGCTTGGCAACTGTCATGTGTTTATGATGGTTGCGTAACCGGGGTGGTGGGATCACCTTTGGCTGCCTTCTGACAAGTAAACTCCATGGGAATGCCAGATTCCCCAAACAACCGTCTTGCTAACTTAGCAACTGCAGCGATTTACTTGATAACTGGGGCAAGAAAGACAGCAAAAGGGGAGAAACCCAATTAAGGCCTGTCTTGCTTAGCAACAGAAATTCTGAGCTGAATTGTGTCGAAGACCGCCTGTAAGACACGCTCTGTAAGATCTGCTAAATCCAGGCACCTGCCATCAGCTTGTGTGCCACATCTGAGTAGTTTCAAGCTTTTTTTTTTTAATTTGGGTGTGTGTTGGGGGAGGGGCTGAATGATCAAAGAACGTTGTGTGAACTCAGCTCAGTCAATCAGAATGGAGCTTGGAGGTCTTCTAGCCTGACCCACTGCTCGAGTATTTTTATTTTTTATTTTTTATTTTAATTCCATTTATATCCCGCCCTTCTCCGAAGACTCAGGGCGGCTTACAAGCTCAGCAGTAGCCTTCATTCTATGTATATGCCTGCTTGTTAGGGCTTTCACACACACACCCCAAGCGGCATTATTACAAAGTCAGCTTAATTGCCCCCAACAATCTGGGTCCTCATTTTACCTACCTGGGAAGGATGGAAGGCTGAGTCAACCTTGAGCCTGGTGGGACTCGAACCTGCACTAATGGCAGGCAGCTGGTGTTACTTAAGGAGGCATTAGCCCACTGCTCCACCAAGACCCTGTACCATTTCACACAAGTGGCTGTCCAGTCTCTTCTTAAAAGCCTCCAGTGATGGAACACCCACACCTTCTGGAGGCAAATTGTTCCATTGGTTTATTGTCCTCGCTGTCAGGAAGTTTCTCCTTAATTCCGAGCTGTTTCTCTCCTTGATTAGTTTCCATCCATCGTTTCTTGTCCTGCCCTCCGGTGCTTTGGGGAATAATTTGACTCCCTCTTCTTTGTGGTACCCCCTCAAATATTGGAAGGTTGCTATTATGTCTCCCCCCTAGTCCTTCTTTTCTCTAGACTGGCCATACCCAATTCCTGCGACCGTTCTGTTATATGTTTTATGAAGCTCATTTGTTCCTTTCTGTTTCTACATAGGTCTAAGTAGACCCGGGGGTCTTCAAGCTTGGCCCTTTTATGACTTGTGGACTTCAACTCCCAGAATTCCCCAGCCAGCATGTTTACCAAGTCACTATCTATAGCAGGGGTCTTCAAGCTTGGCCCTTTTATGACTTGTGGACTTCAACTCCCAGAATTCCCCAGCCAGCATGTTTACCAAGTCACAATGTATAGCAGGGGTCTTCAAGCTTGGCCCTTTTATGACTTGTGGACTTCAACTCCCAGAATTCCTCAGCCAGGCACGCTGGCTGAGGAATTCTGGGAGTTGAAGTCCACAAATTATAAAAGGGCCAAGTTTGAAGACCCCTGATGTAGACGCAACCCACTCAACCACCCTGTGGTGCCAAGTGCATTAACCCGGCTTGTTTAATTGAGTTAGGGTGCAGTCTGTTGCACAGAACCAGGAATGGCATGAACACAGCAGCAACGTTAAAGTTACTTTGTGTGAGACGGATGGCCGTATGATTAAATCCTTGACTTACAACAGTTCATTCAGTGATCGTCCGAGGTTACAATGGCACTGGAAAAAGTGCTTTTCACACTTACGACCATTGCAAGCATCCCCTGGGTCACGTGGTCAACATTCAGACGCTTGGCAACTGACTCGTATTTGTGACAGTTGCAGTGTGCTGGGATCAGGTGATCCCTTTTCATAACCAGCTGACAACAAAGTCAATGGGGCAAGGAGATTCATTAAAAAACCCTGTTACTAAGTTAACAACGGCACTTAACCATTTCACTTAACCACTGTGGCGAGAGAGGTCGTAAGACGGGGCAAAATTCACTTAACAAATGACTCACTTAGCAACAGAAATGTTGGGCTCAATTATGGCTGTAAGTCAAGGACTACCTGTATGACTGCTAAATAGGTAAATGGTAACAAGAAGCTAATATGTGAAAAATATACTGAGAAATATATAATAATAAATAATAATTAATAATAATAATAAATAATTAATAATAATAATAAATAATAATAAATAATTAATTTTATTTTAACTGGGGTTTTATTTATGCAGGGACACATATAATTTTTTTTTAAAATTTGCTTTTAACTTTTGTATTTTGGTTTTTAATTACCCTGTAAACCGCCCTGAGTCCTTCGGGAATAGGGCGGTATATAAATGCAATAAAATAAATAAATAAATAAATATATATATATATAATACCTGGGAGAGTTTAAAATCCATGTTATGGATGCGGGTTTTTTCCATCACTTTTACATTGCTCAAAAAAAATATATTTTTTTTTTAAAAAAAGTGATGCCTTTTCCTCAAATCCTAGATATTTTCCCCAGACTATTATTAGCAATTGGGTGTTTTTGGAAAAACAAGATGTACAATGATCAGCCACATTTGTTCAGCCTCATTTGGACCTTTTGTTTCCTTAGCAGCTGCATTCTCAAACCATCATGGAGTATAATTCCTGTAAATGCAGCATTGCCTAAACAGTCAGAATTTATAATAGATCTTTGCCTCATTCTACATATCTTTGTTCCTTGTGATGACAAGTTGTTCCTTACCCGAGGTAAGCCAACAATTTTAGCTGAGACATGATCTGGAACTTGTACTGAGGGGGGGGGCAAACTGGCTTTTGTAATGTGTGCTCTACTAAGCCCTCTGTGTCGGTTTGATGGTTTGTAACCTTCAACTGGACAAAGTGGCGCACCGCAGGGCGACCATTTTTGAATCAACGCACCTCAGAGGGGCTAATTTACAGAATGCGTCCCAAATTGGTAAGGCCTTGGTAAGGCCACACTTGGAATGCTGCATCCATTTTTGGTCAACACGATGTAAAAAAGATTTTGGGACTCTGGAAAGAGTGCAAGAGAAGAACAGCATAACCCAGAGATAATCCTGCAAGCGTAGAACAGGAATCGACAGCCGAGCAACACCAAACAATTAACCAAAGAGAGAAGCAACCTAGAACTGAGGAGAAACTTCCTGACAGTTAGAACAATTAATCAGTGGAACAACCTGCCT
Organism: Vipera ursinii; assembly: GCF_947247035.1. Taxonomy (NCBI): domain Eukaryota; kingdom Metazoa; phylum Chordata; class Lepidosauria; order Squamata; family Viperidae; genus Vipera; species Vipera ursinii. The sequence goes on from NC_139518.1 coordinate 6,718,010, forward strand.
CCAGAACTTGTGAATGAAGATTTTAAGAAGAGACGGGACAGCCACTTGTCTGAAATGGTATAGGGTTTCCTGCCTGAGCAGGGGGTCGGACTAGATGACCTCCAAGGTCCCTTCTATTATTATTATTATTATTATTATTATTATTATTATTATTATTATTATTATTATTATTATTGTTGTTGTTGTTGTTGTTGTTGTTGTTGTTGTTGTTGTTATCATTATCATCACCATCATCATCATCATTCCTGTTATCCCCCAACTCCATTCCCTGCTGTGCTTCTTGGTTTGTTCTGGCAGCTAACCTAGTCTGTTGCCCTAAGAAGCAATAACAGATGGAGCACCTGTGGTGTGGTTAAAGCTGTGCCGATCTCGCCACAGTCAGGTTTCCAAAATCGATTAGGGGCGTGGGTGGGTTTCAACCTATTCTCCAAAGCACCGGAGGGCAGGACACGAAGCAATGGATAGAAAGTAATCAAGGAGAGAAGCAACCTAGAACTAAGGAGAAATTTCCTGGCAGTTAGAACAATCAATCAGTGGAACAACCCGCCTCCAGAAGTTGTGGGTGCTCCAACACTGGATGTTTTTAAGAAGAGATTGGGCAACCATTTGTCTGAAAGGGTATAGGGTTTCCTGCCTGAGCGGGGGGTTGGACTAGAGGACCTCCAAGGCCCCTTCCAACTCTGTTGTTGTGTTATTCTGTTAAGTCTCTTGTTTTCCAGACTTCCCTTGGGCCAAATTGGAGAAGTGCTCTGAATGTGAACAGGACAATGTTCACACAACACATCTACCTAGCATGTCTGCCTCATGAAGCAGGTCCAAGGCAGAGAGATTGATATGGAAAGGTTTCTAAGAAAAACACCTAAATGGGGAATCAATGTTCAACTTAGTTTCTTTCTTTGTGAAATGAAATAAATCCCAAGTTATTTGGGGACTTTAAAATGACAATTACACTTTAGGAAAGCCCTCATTTGTTTTTGTTTTAAAAAACGTTTTATCGAACATTTTAACTGCAATAGTAAAAGATAATACAAACCGGAAAAAAAACCACAAAACCTCAGAGCTAGTTTTTTCCAACTCTAGGGGCCGGTGCTTGTCTCCGTTTCAGAGCTGAAGAGCCAGCGCTTGTCCGAGGACGTCTCCGTGGTCATGTGGCCGGCATGACTAGATGCCAAACGCGCACGGAACGCTGTTACCTTCCCACCGTAGTGGTCCCTATTTTTCTACTTGCATTTTTACGTGCTTTCTAACTGCTAGGTTGGCAGAAGCTGGGACGAGTATCAGGAGCTCACTCTGTTACGTGACACTTGGGATTCGACCCGCCAAACTGCCGACCATCTGATCAACAAGCTCAGCATCCTAACCCACTGAGCCACCGCGTCCCTTACAAATAAATATTAGCACAATCCTATTTATAGTAGTTGTCCTAGCATAAGCAAAAGATTGAAGCTGAATACTTCAGGAGGGGCAATATCTCCCTTAAAGAGAGCAAAGATCTCACAAAGATCTCTCACTTTAAGTGAAAAGAGAATTATTTTAATAAGCCAATTTAGATGCTGTTGGAATAGAATACATAAAGCGACTGTAGGGAAAAAGACTTAAACACCATGTTATCTACAAATCCAATAAACAACATGTTCCAGTCTAGATGTCAGCAAGTCTATAAAGAACCACCTAAACCAGGGGTAGGCAACTGTTATGTACTTGGCTCATTATACCACGTGGGTTGCTGGAGCAGCTAACAGCTCTCCAGCAACCCATACTACAAGTCTCCAGTGCTGCTATTGGCTATCTCCAGGCGGCAATGGTTGCTTCAAACCTACTGGCTGCCGCCTAGGGGATAGACTACATATTGCGGCTAGTTGCAGCCTTTTCTCCAGTTCAGATTCTGCAAGAAATAAACCATGAGTTTTCCTGTACTCATTTACCTTGTCTTCATTCCTGCGCCAAAGAACCTGTTACACAACAGCAACCTTTCATGACTTTCATGACTCATGGACTTCCACTCCCAGAATTCCTAAGCCAGCACAGTTTAGAACATAAGAACACCTCCCATTATAACCCTGATCGAATAAACCAACTTCATACTCCTTCCTTTTGTGTAAAACAATCTTGTTCTTTCATTCAGATGAGTGTCAATCTTCATCTCGAAATTCTTCAAAACTTAAAAAAAAAAAACCCACCAGCAAGAATAAATTATTCTAATTACTCCCTGGGATTGACATTCCTTCTTAATTTTTCTTCTTCCTTTTTTTTTAAAGACTCCTCCATTTTTTTTATGCCTGTCTAATGACAAATTCGTGTTCTCAGATTTTGTTAAAAATGCTTTTCTGTAACAGTTTCATCTTGGAACAGACTGTTCCTAAGTACAGACAAACACAGCTGAGATCAGAAAGATGAGGCCCTGATGCAATTTCTTAAAAATAAATAAATAAATAAATGGCTCTCCATGCCAGTATAAGTTGCTTATCGTACAGAGTCTCTTCTTATGAATTTATCAGTTTGATTTGGAAATTCCACCCTATTTCCACCTGCTTAATTTTTTTATTATTATTCCTTTTTCAACTTTATTCCTTTTTCAACAATCCTGGCTTGTATAAACAGAGGATATAGAATCAAGATCACGCGAAGTATTAGTACCGCTTTACAAAGCCCTAGTAAGACCACACCTGGAATACTGCAGCCAATTTTGGTCACCGTATCACAAAAAAACATGTTACGAGTTTGGAAAAAATTCAGGGAAGAGCAACTAAGAAGATCAAAGGCCTGGAGACCAAAACATATGAAGAACGGCTGCGGGACTTGGGTTTGGCTGGTCTAAAGAAAAGAAGAAATAGGGGAGACATGATAGCAGTGTTCCAGCATCTGAGGGGCTGCCACAAGGCAGAGGGCGGTAGGTTGTTCACCAGAGCACCAGAGGACGAGAAACAATGGTTGGAAACTGATCAAAGAGAGAAGCAACCTGGAATTAAGGAGGAACTTCCTGACAGTGAGGACAATCAACCAGTGGAACAGCTTACCCTCCAGAAATCGTGGGAGCTCCATCACTGAAGATTTTTAAGAAGAGACTGGACATTCACCTGTCTGAGATGGTATAGGTTCTCCTGCTTGAGGAGGGGGCTGGACTAGAAGACCTCCAAGGTCCCTTCCACTCCTATTCTATTCTATTCTATTCTATTCTATTCTATTCTATTCTATTCTATTCTATTCTATTCTATTCTATTCTATTCTATTCTATTCTATTCTATTCTATTCCATTCCATTCCATTCCATTCCATTCCATTCCATTCCATTCCATTCCATTCCATTCCATTCTATTCTATTCTATTCTATTCTATTCCATTCCATTCCATTCCATTCCATTCCATTCCATTCCATTCCATTCTCTTCTGTTCTATTCTATTCTATTCTATTCTATTCTATTCTATTCTATTCTATTCTATTCTATTCTATTCTATTCTATTCTATTCTATTCTATTCTATTCTATTCTATTCCATTCCATTCCATTCCATTCCATTCCATTCTATCTGTTCTATTCTATTCTATTCTATTCTATTCTATTCTATTCTATTCTATTCTATTCTATTCTATTCTATTCTATTCTATTCCATTCCATTCCATTCCATTCCATTCCATTCCATTCCATTCCATTCCATTCCATTCTATTCTATTCTATTCTATTCTATTCTATTCTATTCTATTCTATTCTATTCTATTCCATTCCATTCCATTCCATTCCATTCCATTCCATTCCATTCCATTCCATTCTATTCTATTCTATTCTATTCTATTCTATTCTATTCTATTCCATTCCATTCCATTCCATTCCATTCCATTCCATTCCATTCCATTCTCTTCTGTTCTATTCTATTCTATTCTATTCTATTCTATTCTATTCTATTCCCTTTTGCTTATTCTATTTTATTGCCTATTGCCTATTGCCAATTGCCTATTGCTTATTCTATTCTATTCTATTCTATTCTATTCTATTCTATTCTATTCTATTCTATTCTATTCTATTCTATTCTATTCCATTCCATTCCATTCCATTCCATTCCATTCCATTCCATTCTATTCTATTCTATTCTATTCTATTCTATTCTATTCCATTCCATTCCATTCCATTCCATTCCATTCCATTCCCTTCTGTTCTGTTCTATTCTATTCTATTCTATTCTATTCTATTCTATTCTATTCTATTCTATTCTATTCTATTCTATTCTATTCCATTCCATTCCATTCCATTCCATTCCATTCCATTCCATTCTATCTGTTCTATTCTATTCTATTCTATTCTATTCTATTCTATTCTATTCTATTCTATTCTATTCTATTCTATTCTATTCTATTCTATTCCATTCCATTCCATTCCATTCCATTCCATTCCATTCTCTTCTGTTCTATTCTATTCTATTCTATTCTATTCTATTCTATTCTATTCTATTCTATTCTATTCCCTTTTGCTTATTCTATTTTATTGCCTATTGCCTATTGCCAATTGCCTATTGCTTATTCTATTCTATTCTATTCTATTCTATTCTATTCTATTCTATTCTATTCTATTCTATTCTATTCTATTCTATTCTATTCTATTCTATTCTATTCTATTCTATTCTATTCTATTCTATTCTATTCTATTCCATTCCATTCCATTCCATTCCATTCCATTCTATTCTATTCTATTCTATTCTATTCTATTCCATTCCATTCCATTCCATTCCATTCTCTTCTGTTCTATTCTATTCTATTCTATTCTATTCTATTCTATTCTATTCTATTCTATTCTATTCTATTCTATTCTATTCTATTCTATTCTATTCTATTCTATTCTATTCTATTCCATTCCATTCCATTCCATTCCATTCCATTCCATTCTATCTGTTCTATTCTATTCTATTCTATTCTATTCTATTCTATTCTATTCTATTCTATTCTATTCTATTCTATTCTATTCTATTCTATTCTATTCTATTCCATTCCATTCCACTCCACTCCACTCCACTCTACTCTACTGTACTCTACTCACTCTGTGTTCACACCAATGTTTCATTCTATGAATACCACATTCAGGGAAATTGCTGACCGTTTGGAGGATAGATTCAAGTTTCGGGAGGACCGTACATTGGGCCCTATCCAACAAGATGCAATTCAGTGGTGAGGAAAATAAGGCCCTGCACTTAGGCTGGAAAAAATCAACTGTACAGGTATAGAATAGGTGGCATCTGGCTCAATAGGTGGTATCTGTGAAAGAGTTATCCATGTTATAGTGGACCTCCCCTTAAATATGAGCCAGCAGTGTGCTGCAGCTGTCACAAAAGCCAATGCGATCCTAGGCTGAGTCAACAGAGAGATAGCATGAAGTGATTGTACCACTCTATACTGCACTGGTGGGGCCACCCTTGGAACAGTGGGTTCCATTCTGGTCACCACAATACGAAGAAGATGCGTGCCTGGCTGAGGAATTCTAGGAGTTGAAGTCCACCAGTCATAAAAGGGCCAAGTTTGAAGACCCCTGACGTAGGTCAACCTATTCTCCAAAACCCCTGAAGGCAAAAGAAGAATCAATGGATGGAAACCAATCAAGGAGAGAAGCAGCCTAGAGCTAAGGAGAAACTTCCTGACAGTGAGGACAATTAATCAGTGGAAGAGCTTGACTCCAGAAATCGTGGGCGCTCCATCACTGGAGGTTTTTCAGAAAAAGACTGGGCAGCCATTTGTCTGAAATACGTAGCATAGGGTTTCCTGCTTGAGCAGGGGGTTGGACTAGAAGACCTCCAGCACTGTTATTCTTTAGTCTCCCTTATGCTGGGCTTGTATATTAATGAGGGTGGTACCCAAGCCCAGCAAATCCGTGCAGAATCCATCCATCCGTTAATCAATTATTGTATCCACGCTGCCAAACGATAGAACAATCCTCACTGGCTATTAGGCATCTTTTGTTTTTGCAACAGTTGAATGTGAGCTTGAAAGAGTTCAGTGGGAGAAAGAAAAAAAAGAGAGTCCTCTACGTTTGCTTTAGGCCAGACGCGTGAAAAGGCAGGGCGGTGAGTCATCAGAGATGGTCGAGGCGGATAAATAATCGCCTGTGCCCTTTGTGAGTTCCAGTTGCTGGCCCTGAAGACTGCAGAGAACACGCTGCTCTACGGCAGAAGCTAATCAGATATTCTCGGCTGGGAAGGTCTTTGCAGCCAGCATTTGCTGCTCCACCCAGCTCTACTCAGAAGTGAATCTCACTGAATTCAGAGGGGGGGGCTCCTTCCTAGGTAACAGAATAACGGAGTTAGAAGGGACCTTGGAGGTCTTCTAGTCCAACCCCCTGGTTAGGCAGGAGGCCCTATACCAACGGTCTCCAACATTTCTGGGTGGGCAGCCTGGTATGGAAGGGTGGGGGAAAGAAAGAGATGGTTCTGTGTGAGGGGCAGGCGTGTGCGCGCACACAGCTTCATTGGTGCGAGCGCAAATGCCTGCCGCTCGCCCGAATGGGGCTGTGAGCACAAGTGCCCATTCGTGCAAGGGGAGCTACGCATGCTTGCGTGGTCCGGTTCTGAATGGGCCCCGGCCCCGGGAGTTGGAGAACCCTGCCCTATACCGTTTCAGACAAATGGCTGTCCAGTCTCTTCTTAAAAACTTCCAGTGTTGGAGCCTTCACCGCTTCTGGAGGCAGGTTGTTCCACTGGTTAGTTGTTCTGACTGTCAGGAAGTTTCTCCTTAGTTCTAGGTTGCTTCTCTCCTTGACTAGTTTCCATCCGTTGCTTCTTATCCTGCCTTCAGGTGCTTTGGAGAATAGCTTGACTGCCTCTTCTTTGGGGCAGCCCCTGAGATACTGGAACACGGATATCATGTCCCCCCGCTAGTCCTTCTCTTCATTAAACTGGACATACCCATTCTGACTTCAAGACATTAATTGGATGGTGCTTAGTTGAGACCTATCTGTAGAAAGAAGAGGGTGAAGTAACTAAGATGCACAGGAACACATTTTTATTTCTTTTTTTTTAACAAAACAAAACCCCTCCCAACCCCTTCCCCTCTCCCCAACCCTCCCCAACACCTCCCTCCCTTCCCCCTCCCCCCTCCCCGACTTCCCAGAGCTAAATACAAGGTATAAAAATACAAACAATCATAATCTACCTTATGCAAACAACAATAAAATACTTTTATTTCTTTTCTAGAAAAGCATCCAATGGGGACCAAGGAGATTTTTCCATCTCAAAACATGGTCCTCTGATTTTTCCCTTCCCATCCTCCCACCCTCCCTCAGTTTGCAGATGGGCATTTTTTTTTAAAAAAAAAAACAACCTCACTTTTCTCTTTAATGCCATGACTACCAGCACCTGTTTCATCCTGTCGTTTAAAAGAGGATGCTTCTTGGATTGAGACAAAACACGAAAATGCACAGCTGCAAATTTGCTCAGCTAGCAAACTAGGCATAACTGCAGGTCCAAAAACCCGTTCGGTCTCCCCACCCTGGGTTTTTTGTACTTCCCCCCCAAAACAGCCATTTCCTCTAGATTTAGGATAGGGCTGGTTCCCCCCCCCTCCTTTTAATCCTACAGCTCCATCGCCAAAACTGCTGCAGACACAACAAACTTGATAATGTCAGGAGACCAAATTGGAACTGAAAATCTATCAGTGGAAATAGATAAACGTGCTGGGAGGGTGGGGTGGGGGAGAGACATCCAGACTGGGCCTGGCAAAATTTTAAGGTGGGGTACGAAGGCAATAAGAGCCATTGCTCTTGAGATTTTTTTTTAAAAAAAATCCATACAGGTAGTCCTCGATTTACGACAGTTCGTTTAGTGACCATTTGAAATTACAGCGGCACTGAAAAATGGCTTATGGCCGTTTTTCACACGACGGTTGCGGCCTCCCCACAGTCACGTGGTGCAAAATTCAGACGCTTGGCAGCTGACTCATATATAGGACGGTCGCAGTGTCCCGGGGTCACGTGATCCCCTTTTTGTGACCTTTTGATAAGCAAAGTCAAAGGGTAAGCCAGATTCACTTAACAACCATGCTACTAACTTAACAGTTGCAGTGATTCACTTAACCACTGTGGCAAGAAAGCTCATAAAACAGGGCAAAACTCACTTAGGAACTGTCCTGCTTAGCAACAGAAATTATGGGCTCAGTTGTGGTTATAAGGTGAGGACTACCTGTATTTTGCTGGAATTGGGTATCTCTAGTCTAATGAAGAGGGACGCGGTGGCTCAGTGGGTTAGGACGCTGAGCTTGTCGATCAGAAGGTCGGCAGTTTGGCGGGTCGAATCCCGAGTGCCGCGTAGCAGAGTGAGCGCCTGTTACTCGTCCCAGCTTCTGCCAACCTAGCAGTTCGAAAGCACGTAAAAATGCAAGTAGAAAAAGAGGGACCACTCCGTTGGGAAGGTAACAGCGTTCTGTGCGCCTTTGGCGTCTAGTCATGCCGGCCACATGATCGCGGAGACATCCTTGGACAAGCGCTGGCTCTTCGGCTTTGAAACGGAGATGAGCACCGGCCCCTAGAGTCGGAAACGACTGGCACGCATGTGCGGGGGAACCTTTACCTTTACCTTTTAGTCTAATGAAGAGAAAGACGAGGGGGGACACGATAGCAGTCTTCCAATATCTCAGGGGCTGCCCCAAAGAAGAGTGGGTCAGCTGACTAGGAATTCTGGAAGCTGAAGTCCATGAGTCATAAAAGAGCCGAGGTTGCCTACCCCTGCACTAGACCAGGGCTGGGGAACCTTGGCTCTTTTATGACTTGTGGACTTCAAGTCCCAGAATTCCCCACCCCTGCACTAGTCCAAGGGGATCATCCAAGGGGATGAGACACTGTACCTTAACTAGAATGTTTACCAAGAAGGAGAAAAAAAACACAACCTCATGAAGAAATTTGAAGATGTGCAAATGCCGTAAAACGGGGATTCTCAACCCCCCCAGGCTGTGTCCCGCTATCGGGTTTCATTCTGTTCGGAACCGGGCAGTGGCGGGATTCAAATATGTGAGCAACCGGTTCTCTGCATGGATGCCGCTTCCGGAAGTCCATTCTGGGCCCGAAGTAGTGCGAACCGGCTGAATCCCCACCACTGGAACCGGGCCGTATAAGCAGCGGGCCAGTGCAAGCCTGCAGGTCCACTTGTGAGTGGCAGGCGCTCACACAAAACCATCGCCTGCCCGCCCCCCCTCCCGCCCCCTCCCTGGCTGGGACACCACAGCTTGTTCGGAACCGCACTCCGCAAAGAAGGTTATAGTAGATAGTCTGTTGTGAAAAATGAGTATTTATTGGTAGAACATCGCTCTGTGAAAGGGCGCGGTCCTGTCTACTTTTTTTAAAAGGAAGAATTGAATATTGGTAGCGTAGTGAATATTTGTAGCTCAGGGTCCCTTGGTGCTCTCTGAGCTTGCTTGTTTTCTTGCAGACATTTCATTACCCATCTAGGTAGCAGCGTCAGGGCTGGTAGGGAGTGAGGTGTGGTCTCATTCTATAAAATTGCACAATTGCTTCTCCCAGTCCTTCCTTCCTGACTCACTTTCTCATCTGATTTAATGGCTGTTTAAAATGGATCTCTAAAGTTTTATAAAATGAAGGCAACCCCCACTCCCTGCTAGCACTGATGACTTTAGGCCAAGCACCAGGAGACTGTGAGTTCTAGTCCCGCCTTAGGCATGAAAATGGGCTGGATGACTTTAGGCCAAGCACCAGGAGACTGTGAGTTCTAGTCCCGCCTTAGGCATAAAAATGGGCTGGATGACTATAGGCCAATCACCAGGAGTCTGTGAATTCTAGTCCCGCCTTAGGCATGAAAACAGGCTGAATGACTATAGGCCAAGCACCAGGAGACTGTGAATTCTAGTCCCGCCTTAGGCATGAAAACAGGCTGAATGACTATAGGCCAATCACCAGGAGACTGTGAGTTCTAGTCCCGCCTTAGGCATGAAAACGGGCTGGATGACTTTAGGCCAATCACCAGGAGTCTGTGAATTCTAGTCCCGCCTTAGGCATGAAAACAGGCTGAATGACTATAGGCCAAGCACCAGGAGACTGTGAGTTCTAGTCCTGCCTTAGGCATAAAAATGGGCTGGATGACTATAGGCCAATCACCAGGAGTCTGTGAATTCTAGTCCCGCCTTAGGCATGAAAACAGGCTGAATGACTTTAGGCCAAGCACCAGGAGACTGTGGATTCTAGTCCCGCCTTAGGCATGAAAACAGGCTGAATGACTATAGGCCAATCACCAGGAGACTGTGAGTTCTAGTCCCGCCTTAGGCATGAAAACGGGCTGGATGACTTTAGGACAATCACCAGGAGTCTGTGAATTCTAGTCCCGCCTTAGGCATGAAAACAGGCTGAATGACTATAGGCCAAGCACCAGGAGACTGTGAGTTCTAGTCCCGCCTTAGGCATGAAAACAGGCTGAATGACTATAGAACAAGCACCAGGAGACTGTGAGTTCTAGTCCCGCCTTAGGCATGAAAACGGGCTGAATGACTTTAGGCCAATCACCAGGAGTCTGTGAATTCTAGTCCCGCCTTAGGCATGAAAGCCAGCTGGGTGTCTTGGGGACAGTCTCTCAGCCTAACCCACTTCACAGGGTTGTTGTTGGGGGAAAATAGGAGGAGGAAGGAATAGTAGGCGTGTTTGCCACCTTGAGTTATTTGTAAAAAAATAATAAAGGCGGGGGGGGGAGTCTAAAACAAAAAAGACATTTGAATACCAGCATTGATGGCCTATGCAACGAAAGCAAAGGGACGCCTCTTGTGACTCAGCTCCTTTCCTGATGCACAGTGTTGTTCTTTTCCTTCAGGTGTATTCAGCCCATCAGGAAGGGAGCTCCAGGTGATGGGCAGAGCCTGGCAGCCAGGCTCAGACTGTTCCCCTGCCCGCCTGGGATTGGCAGGAGGCTGTGCCCACCAGCTAGTGACACATAACCTTTGCCTAACTGAGGGGAAAGCTGTGATTTCATCAGAATGAGCAAAGGTGGGTCATGACATTGGGAGGGAATTGTCGCCCCTTAGTTAGCCTCAGGCAATACTGTGACACAAGTAGGGATGGTTTTGTGTGAGCGCCTGCCACTCACAAGTGGAGCTGCAGGTGTGCACCGGCCCGCTGCTTGCACAGCCCGCTTCCAGTGGTGGGATTCAGCCGGTTCACACCACTTTGGCAGAAGCGGTAGCTAATTTTTTGTTGCCCAGGCCCAGAATGGACTTCCGGAAGTGGGATCCACACAAGAGAACCGGTTGTTGACATATTTGAATTCCACCACTCCTTCCTTCCTTCCTTCCTTCCTTCCTTCCTTCCTTCCTTCCTTCCTTCCTTCCTTCCTTCCTTCCTTCCTTCCTTCCTTCCTCCTTCCTTCCTTCCTTCCTTCCTTTTTCCCTCCCTCCCTGTGGTGGGATTCAGCCGGTTTGCACCACTTTGGCAGAACTGGTAGCTATTTTTTTGTTGCCCAGGCCCAGAACGGCCTTCCGGAAGTGGCATCCACACAAGAGAACCGGTTGTTCACCTATTTGAATCCCACCACCGAGGGCGTCCCTTGTGATCGATCGATCGATCGATCGATCAATTTTAAACATCTATATTGCCACTTATCTTCTAACCAACTCTGTCACAAGTTAAAGCAACATACAAAACCGTATAGGCAGTCCTCAACTTACGCCCACGATTGAGGCCCCAATTTTTTTTTGCTGTGAAGCGAGACACTTGTGAAGGGAGTTTTGCCCTGAAAAAAGTCAGAATTCACTCTTTCTGTGTTTGTTTTATGGATTTTCCTTTTTTGTCCCCTTTTAAATCCCCCCCCTTTGGGTTATTTTGTATTTTATCTTCTTCTTCTTTTTTTGAAACTCAGTAGAGTTAGAAATTGCAGAGTATATTTATAGCTCGGGTTGTAGATATAGGCAGACGTTTTCCTCTGAGCTTGCTGCTTGGCTCCTGGACGTCTCGTTACCAAACTAGGTAACATCCTCAGTGGGGTTTGGGGTGAAATGTCTTGTTCGTTTATATAAGTCCTGGCTGGTTGGTTGGTCTTGTGATTGGTTGACTCACAAGATGGATTCTGGTCTGCTGATTCTGACTGATTACTTTGTGGCTTGAAATGACCCAAAGTCTCCGATTGTCAGTCACACCGACAACAAACAACACCGATTCGAATGGGACGAAACCAAAGTCACCAGCCATGCCAAAACCCATCGGGCAAGCGAGTTTATCAAAGCCTGGGATTCTACCAGCGGGGCCATCAACAAACACGTTGACTTAGCACCAGTGTACGAACCAATATGGAAATGGGTCATCCAAACCACCAATCAGTGATGGAACTGACCACCCCCTCACCGGTTGAATTTCACACCTCACAACATACTTCACCCAAAACCTGGCTGAAGAAGTCACCTAGAACAGAGGTCCCCAACCTTTTGGGCACCAGGAAGCAGT